>NC_136499.1:53574581-53972081 GCF_053919585.1 Euprymna scolopes | reverse complement strand
TAGTTATATGGAATACGTCAGAGAGAGCTGCAACCTTGATTAAAGTGAGTGTTCCTAATGATGGCGGTCTTAACAGAGCTGAAAGAGAGAAACATACCAAATACCAAGGCCTCATGTATGATATGAAAAGAAACTGGAACCTAAAGGGGATATCGATCATACCAGTTATCATAGAGGCCACAGAACTTATGAAGAAGAACCTGAAGTCCTACCTAACTAATATTCCTGGTGAACCAAGTGCAAAAGAGATTCAGACAACTGCACTTAAGGGAACGGCGAGGATACTAAAAAGAGCTCTCGGTTGGTTTCAATAAAAAAGCGGGGCAATGTTGGCAGCTGGTTTGGCTGCCCCATACCCGGCATTACAATCTTCAAAGGAAGAAAAATAAAAAAACAAAAAAAAAACAAAACATTTAAACAGACAGGTTAGATTTATATTATATATGGCATTTGGAGTCAAGTCCATATTATATTTTCAGAGAAATAATTGTTAATAGGCGGAACAAACTGTTAAAATATGACGAATTGTCCCATGCAGAACGATTTTTGTAAAAGAAACACAATAAGAAAAATAATTGTACACTTAGTGAAAATCTTGATTCCAGTTTTGCACTGTATATACTAAATGATTTGGCAGAGCATATTTAACAACATTTACTTTATGTAAACTTAAGGATAAATATGACACTAAAGCAGTATATATTGCAACGTTTGGGTGCAATATTCTTTTTAAAATTTATGTAATCGTGACTTGAATTACCGATTATGTAAAATTTATTATACTATAAACCAAATGGTTTCAAGCATCGTTACGGAATAGCTATAAAGTAGGCCTATTACAAAGGCAATTGTAAAATCAAAGAAAATATGTACTCTTATGTATTGCACGTCATGGGCCTGTCGCACATCGTTGCCAACTGTCATGACTATGCAGTGTGTGATCAAACATCGCATAAAGAAACTCCACAAGACTACGCTGAACAACACATCTTTTGAGTGGGAGAGCAATAATAGTTTCGGACGTGGCTTATATAGTTTATAGCATATGAAATTTTACATGCAAATTCAAAGATTTCTACCCGCAATGATCTAATAGTATGTGTCTAAAAACTCCTATCCACAGTTACATGTGTACAGTTTTACAATGGATTAGTCTGGAGTTTTACCATCGATATGGATATTAATTCGACGTCAAGACACGTATCCGAAGGTATCCATTATAATTGCTGATATTTTAAGTAAATTTATTTGAGGAAATGAAACCGTGTCTTTGTAGACATGCAAACATTCTCACGACGAGCATATATACTTGCAAAAAGTACTGTTTCTATGAAACTAACTACATTATGTACAGATCTGAAGATGATTCTGTGTCATATTTATTTCCTGTGCATGATGTTTTTCTTGATGAACGCAGCTATATGCTTACATTTTACTACGTTTGCTGGAAAAAAATTGATGTATAATTGAATTTTTACCAGTTTTATGTTTTTACTATAATACCCATTTATCGCTATTGACAAAAACATGTTGCATGTTAACTACATTCTTCGAAACATGCTATGGCAAAAAAAGCTTACACGAATCGTCGGGTTTCTCTACATATAACATGTAATAATTCTTTCAAGCGGATTTTCCGTAGCTGGATCATATTTAATAACCGATTTATGCTAACTAAATGGCGATAATTTTTATTTAAACTAGCAACGTACACGCCCAACAATCCTCGCGTAAAATAAACTATAAGACATTTTAATGAATGCATATTTCCTGTTTATTGTTAGAGGGCTTACTCTATATTTAATATCATATTGTACTAACTGTATAATAATGATTAAAAAAATGAAGTTAGTCTCATCATCTAGTATCAAAAGCAAACCATTTCGCATTCCAAATAATATGAAGCAGAGAAAGGGAAGTGTTACCATGAACACACTTTAATTTTTTTTTTTACACAGTGATCACCTCTTATCAAGGCCCGGAAGCCACTCAGGGATAAGGGTTATTGCAAGTACATTACGTTAGTGAGGAGATTTGCTGAAATTTTTACTTAAGGGGGCGGTTCATTAGGAATTTGTTAACATTGGACTTGAAGACATCCAAGTTGTAGTCCGGAGGGAAGCAGGCAGACGGAACAGAGTTCCACAGGCGTGCAGTTCTAAGAAAGACGCTTTGTTCATGGAATCTGCGTTTTGATTTAGGCACAGATATAGAGTGGGGGAAATTTTTCACAGTGGATTCAGCTAGACGGGTGTTTTTCGTGGAAGATTGGCGAGGGGGGACCAGAGATTGGAGTTCAGATGAGCATCTGCCATGGAAATAACGATAAAACAAGGACAGGCTCGCAACGTCTCTTCTGTGGGAGAGAGGTTGCAGGGTAGAGAAAAGGGCATCCCCCACTAAGCCACGATGTCTATTTTGTACTCTGTCAAGGTAGGATAGGCTGTTTTTAGCAGCTCCTGCCCAGATATTGCAACAGTATTCCATCCTTGGACGTACTTGGCTTTTATATAGATAGAGAATTTCATCCGTAGTGAGAACTCTTCTGGAGCGGTAGAAGGATCCCACCATCTTTCCAGCGACCTTGGCAACAGGCTTGATGTACGTGTTCCATTTCAGATCAGGAGTAAAAGTCAAACCCAGAAGCTTGTCAAAACACGGGGCCTCACCCAGACGAGAGTCATCCATCACAATTGATGCCAGATGGGGATCAGAGCGTTGATGATGTAAGGATAGCAGTTTGGTTTTGGATGCATTAAAGGTAACCAGCCACATCTTCCCCAACTGAACCACGCGCTCGAGATCAGAGGAGAGAGAATCAGAGAGAACTTTGTCATTTACAGCCTTTGATGTGTTGCCGTAGATGGTCGTGTCATCAACATAGATGTCAACGAATGATTTAAGTATGTGTTTAGGGAGGTCATTGATGTAGATCAGGAAGAGAGTTGGGCCCAGGTTGACCCCTGAGGGACTCTAGCATTTATATTGCATGCCTCCTTTTTTTGTCCATCTACCACTACTCTTATGAGCCTATCGGAGAGAAATGATTTAATGATTGAGAAAACATTTCCAGTTATACCGTAGCTGGAAATCTTGTGAAGTAGACCCTTATGCCATACCTTGTCGAAGGCCTTTGATATGTCGAGAGCAATTGCCCTAGAAAGGAAACCTTTGTCAAGAGATTCACTAATCCTCTGGGATATAACCGTCAGCACATCTGCGGTAGATCTTGCAGAGTGGAAACCATATTGTGTGTCACTAAGAAGGTTATTCCTGCTGAGGTGGTTGACTATTTCTCTATTTAATATGGATTCCAGCAACTTACTCATAACACACAGGAGACTTATTGGTCTGTATTGAGAGGGAGATGACGTATCACCTGAATTCTAAAATACAGGGCAAACTGATGAGGTTTTCCAGGGAGTCGGAAAGCACTTCTCCTTAAGGCAGCGCTTAAATAGTTTCGTAAGTATGGGAGCAAGTTCTGGTTGAAGCTTTTTTAACACTATAATTGGGATGCCATCAGGGCTAGTTGCTTTACTGGTATCTAGGTTCTTTTTTTTTAATTGGCGTATGAGTAAATGATTATGAATGCGCAATCTTAAGAAAAATATGTCGAACAATTTATATAAACATTTTTCATTTCGACTAGCCTGTCGTTTTCTCTTTATAAACCTTCCAATCTGTATGTTTGCCATTTTCCATTTATTTTAGTATTAAGTGAACAGTCGTTTAAGAGATTATTGTTTGAATATTAAAAAAACGAAGGACACATACGTACATGATCGGTATTATTTGCATTATCTAAATTATATTAGAAAATGGTGGCGAAATAATTTAATTTCCTCACGTCTAAACAATGTGCAACCCCGACACGGAGAGTAGCATGATTGAAAAGTTGCATAATAATTCGAGGAACATTTTATCCAGAACACACAAAGGACTAACGCAGAAGCAACTATCCAACTCTAGGCCATGATTTTGCATTTGTGATTACAACACTCAAGGAATATATTACGAGACAAAGAATACTGATGCTGCTCTTTATCAATGTTAAATAGATAACAAAAATCCCAGT
Source organism: Euprymna scolopes (assembly GCF_053919585.1). NCBI lineage: Eukaryota > Metazoa > Mollusca > Cephalopoda > Sepiida > Sepiolidae > Euprymna > Euprymna scolopes. The sequence goes on along the minus strand of NC_136499.1, from coordinate 53,968,003 downwards.
TGCATTTCTAATAGACGTGACCATAAACTAGCAATGCTTAATGTTCCCTATACAAATATAATTTAAACGATATTAATTCAAAGTAAATATTTTTATCTTACATTGAAAAACATCAAAGAGAGTAGGTGTACCATTTTGTGTTGCTGGGTATATTTTCTACATATACAACCTCATTTCCGTTGAAATTCGGCTTGGAAGCCCATGATACATCTTTGCTAATTATGCACGTCTATGAAAAAAGCGGCACAAGAACGACAAAATTATCAGACCATGACAGCACAGTTTCACTCATTATTAACATCTTTTTTAAATTGCTTTCTGATCAATTCAGGGGTGAATGTATATAAGTGTCAATACTTTTAGAACCAACATCGTAATTTAAGAGTCTTAGGGTGCATGATAGTAAGGAGTGTACTCCTGATAGATGCAATGCCCAAACTTGTTCAGTAGACAAGATATAATCGCTGTGTACTGTAAGAATATCTGCAGATGAATAATTATTCTAGTCATCAATTAATGCTCGATTAAAGGGGATATATTACGTATTTATCTTCGGTTATCTCAAGTATTTGCGTTTCATAATCTTTGAGATGTGAATTGCAAATTCCGATCATGATGCTGACTAGATTTTGTAAAGTTTTGTTCTACCGGCACCGTTCTGTCGACATAATCTCCGAGTTTTTCAGGTCTATCCCGCGAATTCAGGAAACCTCTTTTAAACTTCGGAATTTGTCGCAAAAGTTTGGCGAGGGGCTCCTATAGATTAGAGCCTACACGAAGATTTACAATGAAAATTACGATGAATAAGAGGGGCTCGCAACATATCTTGTGTGAGAAAAAGGTTGCAGGGAACAAAAAAAACATCATAACTTACATGGCTACAGAGCTTAATTTGAACTCATTCAAAACAGGATGAATTGTCTCGGGCAGCTCCTACACAGATGTCGCAACAGTATTCCGTCCTTGAAGGTACTTGGCTCTCTTACAGGTAGGGAACTGCATCTGCAGAGAGATATCTACTGGACCGGTAAATTAATTCAACCATTTACTAACGAGATTAGCAGGAAATTTGATATGCATGATCCATTTTTAGTAAGTCGTAAAGGCCGGACACAAAAGCTTGTCAAATCCTGAAGCGTCCTCAAGACGACTGACATTCATTTTAATCTATGCATGGCAAGAATCACAGGTTTCATGATGTATTGAATGAAGCTTGGTTTTAGATGCAACAAAATTAACCAGCCACCTCTTATCCTATTAAACCCCGAGCAAAAAGTAAAAGGTGAGAGAATAAAATAGAACTTGTTTGTACAAAGATTTGTTTTATATATATATATATTAATATAACGTAATATAACGTAATATATATATATATATATATATATATATATATATATATATATATATATATATATATATATATAGAACTAGGAGTTAAACATTTACGTGCACACGGATATAATGCGAGAAAAACAGCTAATGCTCAATTATAAAGAAGATAATTCAATATAAACCACATTATGTATTTAATTATTTTACAATTCAGAATCACATCGGTCTCGTCTTATATATATATATATATATATATATATATATATATATATATATATATATATATATATATATATATATATACAGCGTGGTGTGATTCTGACCTGATAAATATTTAAATAAATATATTGAGTTTCGTCTTTTTAATTGAGTATACACACACCCACACACACACACACACACACACACACACATATATATATATATATATATATATATATATATAGAGAGAGAGAGAGAGAGAGAGAGAGAGATTCCTATAATGATTTTTAATTACCTACAGACTTTAGTGTTTCATCCTCTCAGAAATCATTAGTGCAGAATGTCAAGAATACCGCCAGTTGAGAGATTCGAATCCAGGCAACAGAATTCATGGCTGGCTTCATTAGCAAGGACCAGACAATTCGGCTACCGTCATCGCGATAGATACAGTTGAAATTTCAAATTTTAATCTTATTAAATGCTTTTAACATCAGTCAGAGTGATCTGATAATTTTATGACAATATGCGTATATGAGCTAAGTTGCACAAGCATTTGCTAAACATTCTCAATGGAATTTACATCTGTGCTTTTGACAAGCCATCTCAAAGTAATCATATTTACTTAAGACATCTATTCGTTCATGAGATTTGACACATGGATGCTGCAATTGTGTTTCTGTCTAGCGAAATTATCCCATCTCTTTCTCATCCTAGCTCCTATCTCTACATCATCCAAGCTCCGTCGTAAACGCTCTGATGCCCATCTTCCATCAATTGGAATGATGGCTCTCGTCTAGGGGAGGTTTCATGTTTTGATAAGCTTCTGGGTTTGACCTATACTCCTTATCTTAAATGGAACACATACATCAAATCTGTGGCCAAGGTGACTTGGAAAATGGTGGGACCCTTCTCCCGCTCCAGAAGATATCCCACTGCTGATGAAATTCTCTATCTATATAAAGACAAAGTAGTCAAAGGATGGAGTACTGCTGCCACATCTGGGTAGGAGCTGCTAAAAACAGCCTATCCTGCCTTGACAGAGTACAAAATAGACTTCGTGGTTTGGAAGGGGGTGTCCTTTTCTCTTCTTTTCTTATCCATTGCATACTTCAAACCAAACCTATGACAGCGTCCTTTGTACTGTTCGGAGGTTTATATCTAATTCACCTTTTTTTATTTACTTACTATGTGTAGTTGCAGAGGCCGCCATCGGATATTTCTCTTTATAAAAATACCTGTGATTTTTACTGAAGTTTTATTTTGAAATCATGTCGAGGTGGAATGATAAGAATCATTGTCGTCTCTCGAAACAAAGAAATATTTAACAGTTCTGAATGGTTAGAGGAGATGCAAATATTTGTATTTTTTTAACTTACATGGACAATAACGTGTTATCTGTTCAAAAAAGCAACATTTCGACGCTCATCTCGTATTTAAAGAGCGATCTTTTGACAAGATAAACAGGGGAATTTGCTCTGAACTTCAAAGGTTTCGAATTTTGGCATCAATTTAAAGTATGTTTACACGAATTAATAAAATATAATTACTCAATAAGTTACACTTAAAATGTATTATTACAAACTAGTAATTGTGAATATCTTAATTAACTCTATTAACCATGTGTCACTACGTAAAAAGCTAATATTTACGGAAGGAAGAGGTTGCTAGTGTAGCTATAGTAACTCACGTGTGTGCCTCATATTATTAGCTAGTTTGCATATTGTTTTTGTAATATATTTTGTATAATTATAACTGATACGAGATAAGAAAGGGGAAATACATAAAATAACAAGAAGGGAAAAATTGGGGCGACAAACAGGAATTAGACATAAAGGTGAAAGTAAAGAGAAGACAACTCTAAGTCCTTTGTGAACAAAAAGACGTAGTCAAGAGAGACAACTCAAACATGAAATGACTATTTAGGAATGTCTTCTTTCAGTGTATGAGATGTTTCTACAAAAATGGGTTGAAATCATGCCATGCATAATTGATTTCTTAAGGAAGTAAACATTCTAAATACGGGATGAAGTTGGGTTCCTATCCTTTAGGTTCAACTGGATTGTTCATGTATGTGATTAACCGTAAATTCATGATAAATCCTCTTTTATGTTATAGATTCTTGTACTGAAGGACTTATATTTGCATCTAGTACATAGCAATCGTGGCGCTGTTTTCTAGTTACAAAATGTTGTACAATCGATTGTCTAGAATTATAAGTGATTGTGGAAATCAGCCAATAGCAAAACATGACATGTGTCTCATGATAAAAATCAACATAACAACTTATTCGACATTTTATATCGAGCATTATTCATCCGTTGTGTTTAGTTAAAGGCTGACAAAAACGTGCTATTTTTAATAACTAAAAACCATTAAAAGCTGCTCTTAGCCTTCAGCGAATGCAATTAAACAGGTTTTCCAACCATGCAAAGATGGTGAATTCTTAAGATATTGACGTCTGCTAAATTTTCAGAATATTATATTTAGCATGAAACTACAAAGAATTTTGATCATGATAATGCAAACATTTGAACGGGGGTAGTTTATGCGTAGTCCTCAGATTATTAGTTAAACTGGAATGCTACGTTTGCAGCTTTCACTGGACGAAATTAGCGGTCAAATCTCATCTAAATGGTGTTAATTACAATACATAATCGGCATTCACAAAAGATTGCGTTGCCCAAGAGGCCTTGAAAAAATGTAAATAATTTACAAGTGTCCGTAGAAGAAGATGAAGCATAGTTATCACTTGCAAATGTAAGAAGCCTATATGCAATAATTTTGTTTACCAAGTAAGAAAGCACAGCAGTAAGAATCCTTCAAAGAAACATTGCTAGATGATTATCTAAAACGACCTCGTAAGAAAATGAAGGATACAGATGTTCCCATCTCTTATGTGATTTTTAATCATAGTGTGCTCTGTTTGGAAAACGATGTCTTAGAAAGATATATATTGAAAAGATATGGTGCGCCAACACCCTTTTACTTATGATGAGGAGCTTCATCCTGAGTATAGACCTGAGATAAACTACATCCAGAACGATTTGGAAGTTTGAGTCAATAGACAGTATCAGAACTTAAGGATCAAAGGAATGCATATAAAACATATTTCATATGTTAAAAGAGAAAACTATTTAAACAGATCTTATGCTTTTTGTTTCCTTTGAAGGAACAGGGAATACTTATTTACAAAATTTGATTTGGCAAAAATTGGATTAGAGAAAAACTTGAAGTGGAATGACAACAACGTTGTTGAAAGGAAATGTTGATCTACACAGAACTTTCAAAATGTTATTGGATATACAGAGAGTGGATAAACGTACATATTTCTAAGGTTGATATGTCCAATGTCCAAAGTAATAGAAGACATGAATATAATATTTGGTAATGAAGCCGCAATAGGACATAAAACTATTTTTAAAGCAATCGATCGAGCATTATCAGATATTACTGGTGTCCAAAGAATCTAACAATAACACGATGAATATATGACTGCGATTTACGATCAGCAAGCGTTTAATGCCTTCTTCTACATAATAAGGGTTAGACATAGTCCTTATGTAGAAGAACCTAATAACATTTTTATTTGTGGAAGACAAACTAAATGTATTGAGACACTACAAAAGTAGAAGAAAAAAGTACATTCTAATTGAAGCTTCAATGAGAAACATCGAGATTGATTTCCTTAGGGTGCAATTGTCTATCCACAAAATTTCAACATCAACAATTAAATAATTGGCTTATTAGTCTATTCTTATAGGAGAACATTGCACACATTTATACTAATTACAAGAGATTACTATGGTGCTGCCAAAGCTCTTACAGATTTTTTAAATTTAATTTGGCTGAAATGGCTTTCTATTTTTTCAAGTTAAAGTGTGTCGTATAATAATGATTTTTAGATAATTGGACCAACTGGAACAGATAAGTTGTAACGCGAATGCATAAACCTTGGTTGAAGGAATGATTAAACTGGGGCTAAATAAATGTTAGACTGTTCTGACTTCGAGTATAACGCTTAAGTGATGGGGTATTTTTCAGTTTTCAATAACGCTTAACTTTACCATGACCATCAGAGGAGCGAAGGCTAAATTGCCGCAGCTATCAGAATTGATCCAAAAATTCCATTTTTAAGGCACTGCATGTTTAATTTGACACGTTCAATAACACTAACTATATGCATATCGACATAATTTACACACAAGACGTGTCGTTTACACAAAAGTTTTGTTTCCGGACATTTAAGTACATGCATTTATAATTTAAACATCCATATAAGTATGCTTTATCGGTTGTTTAGATTATGAGATTTTAAAAGTAAAATGATAATTATAAAGCTTAAAGTTTATAAAGACATAAAATGTTTAATGTAGTTTGTATTAATTAATAGTACAGTCAAATTATTCTGTTTGTCTTTTCGTTTCTAATTTTATAATTACATACGAAAAATGTTCTATTTCGCAAAGTAATTCTTATACAAAGATGAATATTTTAATATGTAATAAAAACACAATGTATTTTCACCTTCTATGTATTCAAAAGGAATCTATTCAATATACAAGTAGTTCCTTTGCAACCAACTGGCTGCATATTGTGAAAGAAAAGCGAATAAGTACAGTTGTAGCATTATTTTTCAGTGACGGTTTCTAACACACTCTGCTGCATGGACGAGTGGTGATTTGGCCATGTGCGTAGAGATACAAAGAAAAGCATTCCCATAATCCCCTTTCTAGATCTCTCTTTTTCTGCACGGGCCGTCATGAGATGAGCACGCATATTTCTGTCTCTCCGTTAACGAGCGAGGAGAACCCCCTCCCTCAATACTAGTTCGGGTAGGTTAGTTAGTTTGAAAAAGTATTGCCTTTGTTTAATTGTAAAAAAATAATGATTATGTGTATATTGTATTGTAATATATTTGTTTTCAAATAAATAGTTAAGATTATACAATATATATTACGATTGTATGGCGTGTCGTTTTATCGTGTCTGCCATAAATACCTTCATTGAAGAACGAGGCGGACCTTATGAAGAAAGAAGTTTCCAACCCGAATGCCACCAGAGGTCAAGAAATTTCCTGGAGAAGAAGGAGCCACACAGCACATCCAACACCTCAGGCATGCTTTTCTTCTTACAGACCCTAATGACGGTCATCTTCATATATTCTATGAGACCATGCCTCAGACAGTTAGTATACCATGTGAAGCCAGTCGCACCTCAGTGACCAGCTGATGATAAAGACATTTTTCTTAACACGATCTGTGTTGTGTACAAAATTTTTATTTACATGAAAGAACCAAGAACAGTTCCCCCATCAGTATGGACACCTTTCCTTGAATGGTGACGGTTGATTGCCAACCATAGTGTCCAGGTGGTCCTGGTGGGTGATCGACTTTGAGAAAGGGAATTCCTAGCGAGTTGTTTATCTGCCTAGTGTACTTGAGGAAGCATGCAGAATGGGGATGATTTCCTACTTAAAGCTGTTTCAATGGATCAGGATGATCAGGAAATGTGAGTGGGGCAACCTTTCCGTTCTTACAAGGCATGTCTCTTGCTTCATTTTTCCATTTAATCGCATGGCAACTAGGGCATACTGTGGCCATTAGAGAGGTTGCGCCGTCTTCAGTGATGAGAGACCCAATACTGGGGTAGGAAATAAATTGGTCTCCAGAGAGGATTTTTTCAGCGGCGCGTGCTTTATTGTAAGCATGGTTTAGTTGTTTTCTCTGGTGCTCTCGCCGATCAGCTGTCGGTCTTCTGTCCTGGTGTGTAGGGACTCACCCCGCCTCGCACTAGCAGAAGCCCTCCGATCCTCTTGCAGTCTATTATCCCTGGTGTGTGGTGACTCACCTCTCTTCGCATTAGCAGTGCCCCCCGATCCCCTTGCAGTCTTTAATCCGTGGTGTGTGGTGCCTTCTGTAGCCTCGCATTAGCAAGGACCTCCCGTTTTCTTTGAAGCCATTCATTCCGGGTGTGTGGTGCCTCCTGTCACCTCGTATTGGCTGTGATCTCCTTATTTCTTTAATGCCTTTCATCCTTGGTGTGTAGTGCCTCCTATCGCCTCCCGACTTCTTTTAAGCCTTTCATCCCTGGTGTGTGGTGACAGCTGTCGCTTCGCATTAGCTGTGGCCTGCCGATTTCTCCCAAGCCTTCTTTTTTTGTTCACTCTGGAGACATTTGTCGTCTTCTCTCTTGATATTTATCAGCTTGGTTCGTTTTCCGACCCAACGAACTTTTCCGGCTTTTAGGAATAGTAATCGCTGGAACAATAAATAAAATAAAATGAGGTTGATGAAATTGATTATTAGACATGAACAGAAAGACAGACACACACAGACACATAGACACACACAGGAAGATCGATACGTAGGACATTATAGGCATATAGATATATAGATACACAGAAAGGTATAAAGACAGAGACGCAGGTATATAGATGTGTAGATTAGATATATGAACATATAGATAGACACATATATAGAAATATCGAGACACACACATATATATATGTGTATATAGACACACAGAATGTTATATAGACACATGGATAGATAGATACATACATACATACATAGACCATTATAAGCATATAGATATATAGACCACAGAAACGTATATAGACATAGACACAGATCTATAGAAATATAGGCCGCCTATATAGATACACATAATGTTCTGTCAGACGCATATAGACACAGATATATAGGTATATAAATATATGTATACAGGGATTGAGAACGCACTAATAATGTGACTTCTTGCATTTTTTGCATATTTGCATGCATTTTTTTGCATTTTCTTTCATTTCTATAAACCAAACGTGGACATAAATATCACTAAAACATATGTTGGCTCATAAGCTACATCGCTGTATCTAACTTGCCTGGGTTGGTTTCCTGTAGTCTGAGATAAACCGCGTCACATACACACAGACAGGCACTAGGATATATATATATATATATATATATATATATATATATATATATATATATATATATATATTGTTGTTGTTTTTTGTTGTGGATGGGTGGAAGGAGCCGATTCTTTAACTGAATTCTCTGCCTAAAGATATAGACGCCTACCAGGCCTGTTTGTTTTAATCTGCACTCGATATTAGGTCCAACCATTAGCGGTTCCAGCGGCGCACTCCGTAGAGAATTAACAAAAAACATATAAAATCTCTATATATTACTTTAAATGTAATCTATTTAATACTTGGCCATTTGTAATTAATGCTTGTTAGTAATAGAATTGTTTTATATTTATGTTTATTAATATAACTTAAAGTTGTTTAATTTATATTTAAAAGGATTACCTAGTGTGGAAGATTTAAAACACGTAATACATGTTAAAAAAAAAACTAATTTGTATTGCCTAAACAAAAATATATATCCACAGTATACTCTAGTTATTCGACTAGTACATGTGATTATATGCAAATTACTGTCAGATCGTTTAATTTCTCAGCGTGGTTCAAATATTTCATTCTGAAATTTTGTGATTTGGTTATGGACGCGAGACAGATTTCTAATCTTACACCAGAAGGCTCCAAATCGAGTGACACAATTTTCAGAAACACACTTATCACATTAGATATGAAAGACATTGCTATAAAAAAGAATCGTCCGAGAATAACGATATCTATATATTTTTCTAAGCTCCAACTGACTTTTCTTTTTTAGCAAAATAAAATGAAATTATGAATTACTTTTGAAAATAAATACTATTTACATGGGCCAACTAAACTAATCACTCAGGTTCTTTTTTTATACATATAATGTCAATTATTATTAATTTACTGCACTTTCCTCAGAATCATCAGAGATTAAACCATTCCAGACAATTGACTCTTCCGTTTTGATTGCGAAGTAATACTGGTATTGTGCATGTCTAGGGGATAAACGATCCAATAATAGACTTCCCTCTTTGAGAAGATATGAGTTTATTGCTAATAGCTTAAACTACTTCTGTCTAGGAATGACAGCGTGTCTGCACAGATATCTTGTTCAGGGTAAGAATACGCATCTTATTAGAGGCTTATTTTTTAATCATACTTTTCAATATTAGTGTTACATTACTTACGGTGAGAGATAAATCAATAGCTGAATTACCTCAGAAAATGATCGACAATTCTGGAAAGTATAGGGTTTTAAATATTTTTTACTTGTTTGGTCTTCACTACAGAAATATCCTAACGTTTTCACTGGGTTACCATGCTCTTGCATTTTTAGAATTAGAGATAGCAGTACGTATATCGTAGTCTAGATAAACAAAGATTTATTAAACTAAATTTATACGAAATACGGCAACATTATTTACGAAAATATTCATACGTGCACGAACTCTCAGTACATAAATACTTAATTAAACATTGTTCTACTAAATAGGTCTGCGAATATTAAACAGAACGAGGCATATATATAATCCAAAAATATGTGTAGATAAACCTGATATTTTTGTAATGCGTGTAGCATTATTATTTATATTTTTTAGATTGCGTATAAAATCATTTTTCATATTACTTTTTGGATAGCATATGAAATTACTTTGATATTAAAACAATTAATACGCAATAAATATGACTGTGTTAACATATACAAAAATAGTATCTATTCTTTTTTAAATAGATGACTTACTTAAACGACTTTTATTAATGAATACTAATAATCAAGCAAACAATAATATTATGCTCCAAACAAATAATACATCTATATATATAAAAGCGAAAATGTATGTATGTATGTATGTATGTATGTAAGTGTGTCTGTCTGATAAAAACTTTGGACCAACGGAACAAAAATTCATTAGTATCATATTAAAACCCCACCCTCCGGACGAAAAATATCGAAAAATTTGCCCAAAAGGACCATCAGATGTGCGTCAAGTGATCGATTTTCTGCAGGGGGGTCCGAAAAAAGTGGCATTTTAATGTTAAGCATTACATATTTTTAAGTCGATTTATAACTTCCCTAAAAAATACGGGTGCCAACCCTTCTACATAACGTATACACGGGGCCGTTGATTTTAGGTCAACTTGTATTTAAAACCTGCTGAGTCATGTCACGTGATCTTGACGTCAGCAAGCTCTAATGGCAGTCTGAATTTAAGAAAACATGTTATCGATAAAAAAAATTAACCCTTACACAAGCTAAACTATGAACTTCTACGCTATGGCAAGGTTACCAAAGTAATTATCACATTCAAAATAGTTAGATGCGATAGTCAAACGAAAAAATAACAAGCCAAAAATGTGAAGTAAAAAAAATACGCTTGCAAAAAATATTAACGATCGATGTTTTTACAAAAAAAAACAGCCAGACGCCATTTTCCAATCTTTAGAGTAAGAAAGACGAAGTGAGAGAGAGAGAGAGACAGAGAGAGATACACAAACGCAAACAGAGGTAGAGAGACAGACAGATAGAGAGATACGTCTAGACAGGAAATGAAATACGTAATTTAATAAAAATAAAATACTGCTACGTCATCTCGTAACGCTCCCGCGATGACCTCATTTAGTGGCTATCTGTCAATCAAACCTTTTTCACTAGGTTTAGAGACTTCTTTTAACACTATAATCACGGCCAAAACTATATTTCTTTTACATCTTTAGACACGCGGGCAGCGTTTATTTATTTTTTTTACTTCGCCCATTCTTTACAGACAGCGGTTTTTTTTCGCTGTTTTTTTTTGGGGGGGTTCAAATTGTAACATCGTTTCAGGGTTATTACTTATCCCCCTCATACACACACCTACAAACACCCGGGCAACGCCGGGTACCCCCCGCTAGTACATAATAAAAGAGACAATATGTTTTATTAGTCGTTCCATCAACTGTTCTTCATTTTTGCCTTCTTTCAGTTGAATGTTACCTTTTTTTCGGTAACGTTTCCTTGGCTTCTATTTTCGATGAACAATTTCTGAACGTCGACATTACTAAACACAGCCTATCCATCCTTGACAGAGTACAAAATATACTTCGTAGCTTTGTTGGGATGCCCTTTTCTCTTCACTGCAGCCTCTCTCCTACAGAAGAGACGTTGCGAGCCTGTCTTTGTGTTATCGTTATTTACATGGCAAGTGCTCGTCTGAGCTCCAATCTCTCGTCCCCCTCGCCAATCTTTCACGAGAAACACCTGTCTAGCTGGAACTACTGTCAATACTTTTCCCCACACTTTATCTGTGCCTAAATCCAAACGTAGATTCCATGAGCAGAGCTTCTTTCTTAAAAGTGCACTTCTGTGGAACTTTGTTCCGTTTGCTTGTTTCCCACCAGACTACAACTTGGATGTCTTCAAGTCCAACAAAAACAAATTCCAGACAAACCGCCCTCTGAAGTAAGACGCGCAATCAACTCTCCAATACTAATGATTACTACAATACTATCTCAGTGATTACTGTACACGCAATAACTCTTATCCTTGAGTGGGCTCTGGGCCTTGTTAAGTGATGAACTCCATGTAAAAAAAACAAAATATTTCAATGCTTCATAAATCCCAGCAATATGACGCAATTGTTTATTATCGGTCCTAAGATGGCGTGTCGCTGTTATAACTTCAGAAGTACTACTGGAAACACTTCTATGACATTGAGAGACTATAAAGACGTCTTCGTATTAGGGTAGGTTTCATTAATTCACTGCGACACTTACATACAAGAGATATTGGAAGCATTTGTCCACTATTGTTTTGTAAAAAGTACTGACGAGACTTTACGATTATTCCTATCTAGCATGGGTGTCCGACGGTTCCCGGGTGTTTGGAGGTGTGTGTGTTGAGCAAAAATAAATAGGTGGTAGTAGGAAGGCAGACTCGAACCCGTGATGCGAAGGAGGAAAAGAACGTGAAAAAAAACGTAATGTCTTTGCTATTATGACCACCGCCAAACCGGAAGTGATGTAGGTTTAAAATAAGGCTAGACAATCGAAAACAGGGGATGACTTGGAAAATATCGGCGAACAAAGCGGCCCCTCCCTGTAGAAAGTGCCTAGCTTAGGGTGAAGAAATTAATGTTTTTAGCAACTTTTTCGGTATTTGTCGAGATTCAAAACGATAATTAACTTGTGAAAATCCGTCGCCTCTGTCGAAAGGTTTAGGTAGACATGCGAGCATACATGCATACATACATAATACATTTATATATTGGTAGCTCAAATTTTAGACCCAAACCGATTAAAAAGCTTGTCCTATCTTTGAATAGCCTTTATGTAAAATTTCAAATGTGATCAACTTATTTTTAATTTGACACCGATAATAACCGCTTAACATTTATTTTTTGGACTCAAATCAATTTATTAAGTTAGATCAATGTCTAAGTAACCTATATCTAAAATTTCAAGTATTAGACCCTAATTGTCGGAGGAATTTGGTAGAGTTCTCAAAGGTAAAATCGTTGAACTTTGACCCTTTAACAGCTAAATTTATGGCCGGAAAACGATTACAAATATTTTCCCAACTCTCACTACCCTGTATATCAAATTTCGAGTCTGTAAACATAAAATTGACAGACTTACTGTTTAGGTAAATGTAGACAGACAGACCGACACTTTCACTTTTATAGATATATAGATTCCTGTATGTAAACCATTTACAACGAAAATTCTGCTCGGGTCAAACGTACCAAAGATTAGTCCTTTCCTCTTCCTTGATTTACATAAAAACAACGTCCACGAGCAAAAGTTTATTAAAAAATAAACTATAGGTAGACCAAAATATATCGCAACCAACTTCAAAGTTATGGTTTTAAAGTCTATTCTAAGCAAAAACATGTTAAATCGTCTATTTAAATGATAATGTAATCTAAAATAGTATTTTACCCATTTTGCTATTTGTTTCTTTTTTTCTGTGTTGTTTTCTGTAGTTTTCTGTCTAATTGACAAAAAATGTTTACTATTATTTTAAAGCCCTTCTGGCATTTGATAAATTGTGTCCAAGAAATAAAACATAACATAATTTTGTCAGGGGAAAAAGGGTGGCTATATTTATAAACAAGCCATGCTTGCTTGCTATTATTCGCTGTCAGATGAATCTATTCAAGGAGACTAGTTTTCGCTGATCTAAACAGTCTGATAATTGCGTTACACGATAATAGGTTAAGAAATCATTAAAACATTTAATACAGAGAGCCACTTCGCTGTAATGGCGGACATTTAACCACCCCTGGATGTTGATTAATCAAATTTAATGCGAACGATGAGGAAAACACTATGTGTGCAGTTATGAAAGCTATGTAAATTATGTGTGTAACAGTTTAAATAATATAGACACGATTAACAAGTAAAATAGGGAGAAGAGATGGTGTAAATATGTCGTAATCTTCTGCGTTCATAAGGGTATTTTGGCGATTTTAAGTAGTGAGGAAAGATGAGAAGCGACGGTAAGTCGGTCAACGTAGTTGATACTCGCAGATCGGCATATAATGATAAGATCACTCTGACTGACGCTTAAAGTATTTAATACGAATAAATGCTTAATTTCAACTTTTATCTCTCGTGGTTCGCGTTAGCCTAGTGGTTCGGGGTCTTTCTCATGTTGACAGACATGACTTCTATTACCCGGGTTCGCGTCCCTCGATTGGCATTTATCTTGACACCTTACACTGGTAATTCCCAAAAGGATGAAACCCTGGTGTCTGTAGGTATTTAATGATTAATATAGTAAATAATAATGTCAGTCCCTTTAAGAACTTGGTTCTTCTTCTTATTTTTTTTTAATTACATTTTCACCCCAAACAAGGCACATTGCCACTTTGGTGTAGGGAGCTACTATCAGGGGCATATGCATCAGGGGTACTGTGTAGGAAGTTGGGCAGCAAGATGTCGGTTTACGTTGCACTTGAACTTCTGCATGTCAGTACAGTTGGGGAAGCAGGGGCCCGGTAGGGATTTCCAAAATCTAGCTGTCCTGGGGAAGAAACTAATGGAGTAGAACGGTCTCTTACATCTAGGGATCTCTACTGTGAAGGGGTAGGGTTTGTCGGTGGTATTTACGTCGACGGAGCACAAGTGCTTGCAGTTCGTCAGAGCATTCAGCGTAAAAGTACTTGTAGAAAAGGCAGAGGGATCCAAAATTTCGTCGATGGGGCAGGGGCTGAGTTTAGATGGCAGTTCAGTACCTATCAGATTGGCGACCCTCTTTTGAACCTTGTCTCGGAACGAGAGACTAGTGGTAGATGCACCAGCCCAAATATGTCAACAGTACTCCATACATGGGTGAATGGTGGCCTTATAGAGGTATAGGAAACTTTCGGGCGTTCGTATCTTTCTAGTACGGTAGAGAGAATCTACCTTCTTCGTAGCGGTCCTGGCGATCCTCTCAATGTAATTGTTCCAACTCATGTTTCCTGAGAGCTTTAGGCCGAGGAGCTTAAAGGATGTATTTTCAGGTCATTGTCCATTGTTATTGGTGGTAGAGAAGGTTTCTTGTAATTATTGAAGGAAATAAGTTTAGTCTTGGCAGCATTGCATGTGGCCAACCATTTATGTCCCCATTCCACTACAGATCGGAGGTCATCATCTAGTGTTTCTGCCATTTCATTAGATATGTGTTCATTTGTGGTCCTGCCGTGCCTGTTATAGAGTGTGGTGTCGTCAACATATATACCCATCTCAGAGGCAATTTTGTCAGGGGGACCATTTATGAATATTAGGAATAACAGAGGTCCTGGGATGGACCCCTGAGGCACTCCAGCATTTATATTATTTAGATGCACGACCGGTCAGGACAACCTGGATGTTTCTCTTAACTAAGAAGGATTTAATTATGTCATGTATTCTTCCAATGATACCGTATGATCTGATTTTCCTGAGAAGAACTTCAGGCCATACCCTGTCAAAAGTCTTAGATATATCTGGAGCCACCGCTCTACACCCTCCCACTTTATTCAGTGACTGGCATATACGTTCTGAGATTACAGTTATGATATCTGCTGTGGTACGGTATTGCCTACTCCATATTTTTGGTCGGTCAGATGTTTACCATCTGTAAGGTGATGGACTAGATCTTAGTTAATTATGGTCTCAAATATTTTGGCGAAAAGTGGGAGGAGGCTAATGGGGTGATAATTTACTGGGTTTATTTCGAAAGTATTCTTGAAAACTGGTACTAAGAATCAGTTTTACAGCAGGCATGAAAACAAGATTCCTTAACGCATTTGTTGTAAAGTTTGGAGGAACACATTTTTATTAGTACAGCCCACATCAGATCAGTTTCACATGCTTCTGCAGTGTCAAGATTTCTGATGGTAGCATGCACCTTAAAAGGGGTGATTTTCAGATCGTCTAGTGTGACGTCAGTCCGCAAAGGAAAGTCAGGGAGGGGGTGGTTGGCAGGGTCCAGTGTGGAGTTGGAGGCAAACCAACTGGCAAGCATGTAAACATTTTCGGACTAATCATAAAACTGTTTTCCTTTCTCTGGGGGGGGGCAATATTCTAGATATTTTGCATTTAACGGCTGACTGAAATAAAATATATTAGACAAAATTAATTTAGATGAACAGAGCATAACAAGGATAATTTACCACTGAAATATTTGTTAAAATACCGGTGGGGAGATTTCACGTGCCCAGATGTTCATTTAACTTATTTCGTCTTTGGCAAAAGGCACTTCCATCGCGTTGGAAGGTTTTCCACCCACTGACCCTTCCCATTCGGGTCTTGGTGCTTGTGGCGGACGGAGTGGAGAATAGGGTACGATGGATGATGGTTTTCGTTTATATTTATAGAGAAAGTAAGCAGTAATCATAAAATTTTTGTTCCTTCTCGGGGGGGTATTCTATACATTTTTCACTTAACGGCTGACTGAAATAAAATATATTAGACACATTTAATTCAGATTAACAGAGCATAATAAGGGCAATTTACCACTGAAATATTTTTTTTAAATACCGGTGGGGAGTTTTCACGTGTCCAGATGTTCATTAAACTTATTTCTTCCTTGCCCAAAGATACTTCCATCGAGTTGGAAGGTTTTCCACCCACTGACTTTTCCCATTCGAGGTTCGGTGGTTGTGGCGGACGGGATGGAGAATGGGTTACGGTGGGTGGGAAGTGTTCGTTTATATTTATATAGAAAGTAAGAAGTAATAATAAAACTTTTTCCTTTCTCTTGAGGGGGGATTCCCCCTCAAGAGAAAGGAAAAAAGTTTTATGATATTCTAGACATTTTGCATTCAACGGCTGACTGAAATAAAATATATTAGACAAATTTAATTCAGATGAACAGAGCATAATAAGGACAATTTACCACTGAAATATTTGTTAAAATACCGGTGGGGAGTTTTCACGTGTCCAGATGCTCATTAAACTTGTTTCGTCTTTGCTAAAAGGCACTTCTATCGCGTTAGAAGGTTTTCCACCCACCGACTCTTCCCATTCGGCTTTCGGTGGTTGTGGCGGACGGGGCGGAGAATAGGACACGGTGGGTGGTAGGTTTTCGTTGATATTTATAGAGAAACATTTAAAATCAATAAAAAATATTTCAATAATATAAAAACACAAATGTGTTTTTCGATATCATTTAGTTATCGCAACAGTCAATAATTTTGAAATGCCGAAAATAGCCATTGTGACTTTACAAGTGCGCAAAAATATGTTTACCAATGGTATATGATTGTTTCTTTTTAATTTTATTATATTTTTATTTATTCATTCTAAGGATAATATTATATTTACATGTTTTCATTAGTATTTTCCTTGAGGAACGTTGTAACTCTTTGATAATCGGTGACGTTCGGCGAAAGCCATCAGTTATTTTCATCTTGCGAGCTAAGTAAAGCGGCCACTTAGTTACACTTGATTTAAATTCTGCGCAAGTACCGGTCGGTTTTAATGTGTGTAAAATCAAACTCTCGCAAAAAATAAAAGTGCTTTAGTCTAGAAGGAATTCTCCTCCACTGATGGAGGGAACTCGTGAAGTGTAATTTACCGAC
The DNA here is from genome assembly GCF_053919585.1 of Euprymna scolopes. NCBI lineage: Eukaryota > Metazoa > Mollusca > Cephalopoda > Sepiida > Sepiolidae > Euprymna > Euprymna scolopes. Next base: position 53,950,549 of record NC_136499.1, on the reverse strand, counting down.
TGATTCTCTCTGTGTACCTCTCCTCCTTTCTCTCTATGTTTCTCTATATCCATCTCTGTCTGTCTGTCTGTCTGTCTCTCTCTCTCTATATATATATATATATATATATATATATATATATCTTTCTCTTTTTATCACCATCTCCATCTCGATTTAAGTCCTTTTCTTTTTCTCACTCGCTCTATATCTCTCTGTGTGTTTCTTTATCACTCCCTTCACCTCTCCCTTACCCTTTCTGTTTCTAACTCTCCCTCAGATCTCTGTGTCTATCCCCCAGCCCCTCCACTTCTCTCTATATATCTACCTATCTATTCCTTTCAAATTCTTCATCCTATTTTAGACTCCAAAATCAATTACAATGAATAAGATATTGTCAACACATAAAACTATCACATTTTTGTAACCTAAATTAATCAGTATTAGTATTAGTGAATACGGAATTGTGAAAACGTGGATAAAGTCTGTTTTAGTCTTCTAATTTACCTACTGTCAGAATTGAAGATATTTAGAAATCAGTGCTAATTTGAAGAGCACCGGGTAGAACTGGCAAATGTTGTCTAATAAAATTGATTTTGGAGCCATTCGATGACAAATTGCAGAATGTTAGCTCTTGCTACATGAGGAATAACTGTGATCTTACTACCAGGTAGAAGGACTACTCATTCTGCTTTGAAATTACAAGTACACATTTAATTTTTCAAAACTCCTATATGCAATATCTCCAAAGCATATGAAAAAGCAAACTTATTGTATGGGATGAATGCACTGGTACACACAGAAAAACGCTTGAGGCTATTGCTCGATCTTTGCAAGATTTGCTTGGCAATGTCAAACCATTTAACAAATGCAGTAATACTGAAGAAGGTAAGTTCTCTCTACTGTACTAGAAATATGCTAACGCCCGAAAGTATCCTATTCCTCTATAAGGCCACCATTCACCCATGTATGGAGAATTGATGTCATATTTGGGCTGGTGCATCTGCCACTAGTCTCTCGCTCCTAGACAAGGTTCAGAAGAGAGTCGCTAATCTGATACGTACTGAACTGTCATTTAAACTTCAGCCCCTGTCCCATAGACGAAATGTTGGATCTCTTTGCCTTTTCTACAAGTACTTTTACGCTGAATGCTCTGACGAACTGCAAGCACTTGTGCTCCGTCGACGTAAATATCACCGACAAACCCTACCCTTCTACAGTATAGATCCCTAGATGTGAGAGACCGTTCTACTCCATTAGTTTCTTCCCCAGGACAGCTAGACTTTGGAATTCCCTGCCGGGTCCCTGCTTCCCCAACTGTACTGACATGCAGAAGTTCAACTGCAACGTGAACCGAAATCTTGCTGCCCAGCTTCATACACAGTAACCCTGATTCCTATGCCTCTGATAGTACACCAAAGTGGCAATGTGCCTCGTTTGGGGTGAAAATGTAATTAAAAAAAGTAGCTTTCAGACCAACGTAACCTGTAATTCCTCACTCAGCACCAGCAGATGAAATAAATGCTTGCCTCAAATACCCTAACTTTTTGTTCCAGGTGTTATCTTAACTCGAAATATTTCTGTCCATTTACAGAACGCACTATCCGCAGAGAAATTATCGCATCACTTATGACAAATTGGGTACGAAAAATTGCTGGCTGATCTGAGGTAAGGGTTACTTTCGTTGACTGTTAACTAATTAGCTGTAATTAGTTCCATAAAAAAAGTTACTAAAATGTGTGTTTTTCAGATCTTCAAATTAATTACAAAAAGTCCATTTGACTAATTGAATGGGCTATTCTTGCAGCTCAATTTAACGAATTCCATCGACTTAACCATATTAGTGATCTTAAATTTCAAGTGGGCTAGTCACATCGACACTGTTCTAGAAGCAAATAGAGTAGTTATTTATGTACCAGAGTTTTCAATTTACTAAATTTTCCAAGGATGCCTCCACATATACTGAAAATGATAATTTCCGTACAAATTATCACGTTGCGAAATATGAACCAACTCATGCTTTGCAAGGTTACATGGTTTGAAGTAAAAGAAAATAATAATAAACAAAATCATAGAAGTAACAATCTTAATAAGACCATTCACAGGTGAAGATAACGTCATTCACGAACTCCTATGATTTCAGCAAATACGGTATTTCGCTTTAGGAATTTGCACATTTCAATTCGAATGTCGTTGTAATAATCATCAACAAAGCTCAGAGACAGTCTTTATAAGTATTCGACTTACAGTTACACACTGACTGTTTCTCATATGGACAGTTTATGTTGCGTATTCAAGAGTCAGTAAACCAAAAATCGCTATATCAGCTTGGAATATTGAACAACAGAACACACTCGCACTGAAAAATTAAGCATATAAGAAATATGTATTTTCTTATTTTGGATTTTTTTTTCTATTGTGCAAATTGAGCCACAAGTGTACATCAGCTGTATATACTAGCTGTCGCTTATTACGTGACAAGACACAGCAGGTATATATATATATATATATATATATATATATATATATATATATATATATATATATATATATATACACACAAGAATTAAAGCCCGCCGTTGCCCGGGTGTTTGTAGGTGTATGTTTAGAAAAAAAAAGGAAAAGAAAACAAAGCGGTATTTCTTTTTTTTTTTTAATTTGACACGAATTATGACCACTAAACAGTTATTGTTTTACGCTCAAATAAAGTTATTAAGTTAGATCCAGGTCCAGGATTGCTATATCTAAAATTTTAAGTGTTTAGACCAAAAATTGTCGGAGGAGCTTTGTAGAGTTCTCAAAGGCCAATTCGTTGAACTTTGGCCCCTTAACAGCTAAATTACTGGCTGAAAACCTATCAGAAAGATTTTGCCAAATCACAGGACACTTTACATAAAATTTGGAGTATGTAGACTTTAAATTGACAGAGTTATTGAGTAGGGAAGTGTACACAGACACATACACACACATATATGTTCACTTTATATATATATATATATATATATATATATATATATATATATATATATATATATATATATATTAGCATGGGTGCCCGGCGTTACTCGGGTGTTTGGAGGTGTATGCTGAGCAAAAAATAACAAAAAAAAAACGTTCATTTGTTAAACTTTTACTTCTATAATGACTCTTTACCATTCATTGTTTGGGGCTCAAGTTGGGGTATGGTAGAGTTCTCAAAAGTCAAATAGTTGTACTTTTACCCCTTAACAGTCAAATTTCTATCAGAAAACCGATCACAAATAGTTTGCCAAATGTGAGTACCCTATACATCAAATTTTGAGCCTGTAGACTAAAAATTGACAGAATTATTGCGTAGGGAAATATACACACCCATACACACAGGTACGTTCACTTTCATTTATATATATATATATATATATATATATATATATATATATCGTATAATGGGGTAGACATTTAATCGCTGTGCACCGCAGCAAAATTTGGCACAATGCTGGGCAGTGCAGAACGGGCGAGCTCCCCTAAAGGAGGGGTACTGTCGCCTCCACAAAAATTGGCTTGTAACCCCGTCGGCATTCCCCGGTGTGGCACCTCAGGGGACAAGCAGCAAACTTGCCGAACCAGAAAGTCCGGTGGCAAGCCCTTGGAGTGTGTCTTCCTACATAGTAGCCAAGCGGTGTAACTCAGTCCGACAGGTGCTGGACCGGTTCTCGGCACCTCACCTGTCGGGATGAGCGTCAAGAACGAATCCTTGACGAAAACTTCTACCCGGTCTCCCTAGTCACTAGGAGACACATCGCATCATACAGTAGTATAATGGGGTATATGTTTATTTGCTGCCCGCCACAGCAAAATGTGGACCAAGGCCGGAAGCTGGAGAACAGGCGAGCTCCTCTACGGGCATTTTTCTCTCAACAAAAATTGACTAAAACCCCCGTCAGCATGGGCGCCTCAGACAACAATCAATAAACTGGCCCCACTATAACACCCGGTGGCAAGACCTGCGAGGGTGGACCTCCTAGGTAGTACCCAAACGGTGTACCTCAGTCCAACTGGCGCTGGGCCGGTTCCCGGTCACTCACTTGTCGGGCTGAGTATCATGAACGAATCCTTGACGAATAATTCTACCCTGTATCTCTGCAGCCAAAGCCGTTAGGAGACACATCGCATCATACCGGAATATAATGGGGTAGATATTTATACGCTGTGCACCGCAGCAAAATGTGGCACAAGGGCTGAAAGTACAGAACAGGCGAGCTTCCCTAAATTAGGGGCATTCTCGCCGCAACAAAATATGCCTGAGCACCCCCGTCGGCATTCCGTGGCAGGAGCGCCCCAGGCGACAAACTATTAACTTACCCCACCGGAAAACCCGTTGGCAAGGCCTGGGAGAGTGGATCTCCTCGGTAGTACAGCATAATACGTTTTCTTTATCTTTGTACCGGTTTTAAATAATCCTCCCCCCTCCAAAAAAAAAGACAGAAAAATATATAGGCATAAGTTTTAACCGAAAAATCTTGGTCTTAAACATGATCGATTCAGTGCTTGAACAATCATACATATCGTTATTGCCCTATTACTGTATTTTGCAAACATAACTCAGACAGTTTTAAGAAACTAGATAATAACTTAAATAAATTTCTTTTATGTCTAATCAAAAGTAACAGTGTCTTTAAAGGGCATTGGTCTATACAAATATGAACATATAAGATATAATGGATCTTTTTGTTTAATTTTATTCGATCTTTATTTTATCAATTATTTCCACCGTAATTTGATTGCGAGATTCAAACCCTCATCTGTAATTGTTATTAAATGTCAAATGTAGCATCCAGTCCACGTTACATTTAATTTTACCTGAAATCATGATTTATGTCGAAAGATTATAAAAAAAAAGTATTTTAAGCCAGCTGCGTACTGTTATAATAATTCACTATAACGTACAGGATATACAACATCCTATAATGTTCGCTACCATGGCAAGGCTTTAACATTTTAATTTTACGTGGTAAGTAGTCTACTGTTCTACTGTATTGAATGTCTCTATTGTACTATAATAATTTAATTATAAATTCCACACGCTTTGATTTATCTAAAATAAGCATGCGTGCCAGGGTGTTTGGAGGTGTATTTTGAGCAAAAATAAAAAGGTAGTAGTAGGAAGGTAGGCTCGGACCCGTACCGCAAAGAATGAAAAGAACGGGGACAAATCTGACGTTTTGCTGTCACGACCATCGCCAAACCAGAAGTGACGTAGGTTTTAATTAAGACTACACAATCGAAAGGAGAGGATGAATTTCGAAAATATGGAGGGAAAAAGCGACCTCCGCTGTAGAAAAGTGTCCGGTTTTCAACAAAACTTATTAAAAACCTTGCGCTATCTCAGAATACCCTTTATGTAAAATTTAAAATGTTTAGATCAGAAATTGTCTGTGCCATTTGGTAGAGACCGAAGCGGTGTAATTTGTTTAAATTTGACCCCGATTATGACTTTTTAATATTTAGTGTTTTTTATCTCAAATCAAGGTAATAATTTAGAGCCATGTCCAAAGAACCTATATCTAACATTTCAATGTAATGTTATGATCCTTTAGGCTGTGATCATAGCGTGGTATCTGTTAACTGTGTCAAGCGGGGTCAATGGGCAAAACATTATTATTATTATTGTTATTGTATTCTTATTAATTGATTTGGGCGACGCATGGTCGTTAGATCAGTTATTTTGATTAGAATAATAAACAAGTACATTGCGGAAAAAATGATTGTCGTGTGAATCGCAAAAGGAATGTGAAAATAGAAAATATATGTAAACATTGTTTTGGGGGTTTGAATAAACAAATAACTAGTTGTGAGTTAGGTTGGTCTGAGACACGTAATTAGGTGACGTAATAGAACACGTGATGTAGTTTGTTTTGGAGAGATTCATAGAGTTGAGGATTGACCACCAGAGCGGACAGACGTCTAGACAGGGGTGGACAGACAGCTAGGAGCGGGCTGTAACAACAGAAATGTAGACAAACTGCAGATCCCGTGAAAACCATTTGAGAAAACCGTAATAAATTTATATTATAAAAATATAAAGAGTTTTGTAAATGGTTTCAGAAATAGTAACATATGTCTCAATTGATTTTGCTGATCGCTTCATGGTTCGTCACGGAGCAGCGGGAAGATACAGAATAACTCTTCAAGAAAAAGTTATGAAGCATATATTATTCTTCTTACATATTAACCGTAAAAATATCCCGTATGAAAAGTCTGATACCATATAACTCAGTTTACACGTCAATATCATGTCCTCCTAGCTAAACAACAGACATACGATTTATACGTTTATTAATTGTCTGTTAAAAGAATAATATCTTACGTACTCTAGGTAACACATGACACGTGTTAATATATCATCTCCTGCAATATAAACCAATATACAACAGCAAGAGTTTAGACCCAAAATTGGCGGAAGAGTTTGGTAGAGTTTTCAAAGGTCAAATCGTTGAATGTTGACCCCTGAACAGCGAGATTTATGGCTGCACACCGATTACAAAGATTTTTTCCAACTCTCACTACCCTGTATATCAAAATTCGAGTCTGTAGACTTAAAATTGACAGAGTTATTATGTAGGGAAATGAACACAGAAAGACAGACACACAGGCAAATATACAGATACTTTAACTTTTATAGATATATAGATTGAATTGTTTCACATAAAGTACACACTTGGTTATGAAAAGTCCCCTTAGTTAGGGGGATAGGACATTGAATTATACAACTGTGAAAAATAGTTGTCAACCATCAGCTAATCGACCCTAGATCTTTCTAAGAAGATTGTATGGCTTAAAAAATATATATCTTAACATAATCACGCGTATACTTATTATTTATACGTAGCTCTCAAGAGTCTGCATATAATTGGAACTTTTATGCCTAGAATAAAAAAAATCCTTTAGTCAAGTATTTTTTATTCAAGCAAACGTGTGTGTTGATTAGCGTCAAGTATGAGAGTTCAATAATTTGAATGCATGTTTTTAATATTCATACGATGAAACAAAAAAAATACAATGTTACCGAATAATTATACTTCTAGCGTAAAAACCATTCAACATATAATCTACTGCGTTTGAAACCAAATCACAACGTAATATTATATAAATACTAACTGCGTTATTGCATAAAAAGTTGTAAACGCAAGATCCGCTTAGAAGTTTGTGAACAAAATATACTAAAGATTGTTTGATTACTAGGAAAATGCATTAGCAGTAAGGAGTAAAATCGCAAACCATACAATCAGAATTTATTAAATGCAATTATATTAACACTTTATTGTTCCTTTGCCGTGTTCTCACCGTACATCCGCACGTCGTTTACTAAAAAAATGTTCATTGATTTGAATGGAAATATAGTATTGTGCTTCGTACCTGTAATCTACTACCTAATCAGAACCGCCTATACACGTGAGTTTCGGCTCATATGTAATTAGTTGTCCATTTTCTGTGAGGCGATTACTTTCAGGGGGCAATTATGTATATCTGCTATCATGTGCTAATCAATTTTTTCAAGCTACAATTATAAGTAAGCCGCCATATACATCAAAACGATTGCGACGCCATGCCACACACATCATTATATCATCTTACATAGAGAGTATTATTTGTGAAACAAACAAGACTGTAGCTTTCATTCTAGATTGTATCATTCCTTTTCAGCCATATCTAATATGATGTTTGATATTATGTTTCCTATAACACTTTAGTATGTGTTGATTTCTTTTTTCATTTATCGCAAATCTCTTACTTTTACGGCACGTTTGTTTTAGGGTTCCTAGCTCACAGTTCAGGAAAAATAACTATCTGCAAAGGAACATTTTTTATCATACCCTAAGATTTCGTATCACACTAAAGGTTTCGTCAGCTTTAAATATACAACATTTGACGCTCTTCATCATTTTAAGACCCTGGAAAAAAGTGGTCGTCACGTTTGCAAAAACAATGTCAGATTAAAAAAACGTTAAAAAATATCTTTTAACAACATGGCGTAATTATATTGTGAACGTAAATAGCATTTTAAAAGCACAAATGCATCATGAGATAGATAACATTAATTTCGATTTAAGGTGAGTATATGCTATAACTTGTATCATGTACGGTGTATATTAATATATACGCTACAGTATCAATCTACAAGATCAATTACCTATAACAAGAAGCACCTGTAAATTCATTATATTGATTAATTACAGTTATCAGTTCTTTAAGAGAACTGCTATAAATTACATCATAAACATTTTTTCTCAAGTAACTTTTGAGTCTAGTAAGCAGTGGTGTATCTGCATAAAACACGAAAAACAAACAAAAATGATTAGCATTTGTTTATGGAAATATACTTATTGCTTTCACGACTGCTAAAAAACTGCTTCTAGGGTACCAGTTTTCAAGGATTCCGCTGACAGTACTGACCTATATAATTATCGTCCCACTAACCTCCTTCCGCTTTTCGCCAAACTGTTTGACTCCCTTATTAATCAAGCCTTAGGCTACCAGCTTTCAGCTGCTGAACTTTTCGCCGAAGATCAATATGGATTTAGGAAAACCCGCTCCACAGCAGTTATCCTACCAGTAATCTCTGAACGTATATACCGTTCACTGGGCAGCAAAAAAAAAAAAAAAAGAATGAAATAGGCACATTTACTTAGTCACTATTGCAGAATAGATTACGATTGTAATCGTAATTGTTTCTGAATTTTCATATGTTTATATTTAACTAAACCAAAGTAACACAATATGGTGATTTGTTATTGTTTGACAAAGACACAAACAATAATGAAAACATAATAATTACACTAGGTATTTTTAAGTGCAAATGGAACGCATTTATCTGTGGTCTTTTCAAAATACCACATTTATTAATGTTTTTAAACATTTTCGGACACACTTTCTTTTACAACACCCTGCCGTAGAACATGTGCTTTTTATAAGTTTCTCTACTCGCTACCCCAAGCTGGCCTTCGCGAGCGCTTTCTCGCCTACATTTTTACACGCCCCTCTTAAGCTCCTCCCTTGGACCATCTGTTCTATGTTTCTATCTTATCTCTTTGTGTTTGCTCTCGCACACGAGCAAATTTCCCTCTAGCTAAAACGGCACCTGCTGCAAATATTTTCGTAAATTAGCTTTCGTACAGCAGTTGCTGATTTTCCCGTTTGTCGACGTTCTTTGGCAAGTAGATTGCACCGTTTCGTTACCTACCTTGGTTTCCAAAAAATATTTACAAGAATTTTTATAAAAAATTCCTAGTTAAGAAATGGAAACAAAAAGAAAACTATTTAAGTTTACACTATAAAACATAAATAATTAAACCTATATAAAATGCCGTAGATTATATTCTGTTCAACATTTTCACTGCATAGATTTTCTATTCCCAATCAGAAATGCCCTCCATTATTTATTATTTCTATTTTCTGTAAAATTAAAGGAATTGCAAATATTTTTCTAAATACTTAAATTCAACGTGTAAATACATTGAAAGAGAGAACACTTAGTTCACTGTTTAAATAGTGATAATAAAGTGTTTTTTTTCGGAAATTTCATTAAATCATCAGCCGAGTAAATAACTACGAGACGCAAGAAAACTTTGAGTCAAATCTATGAAAGTTTGAGGATACTATAATAACACACCCACATATTTTGGATTTCCTCGCCAAATGTTAAATGAATTGCCATGGAATAGAGATAATATTAATCTTAATGTTCTTCTGCTCCATTGCAGATTTTATTTTATATATTTTGATATAATATTAATTAAAAAAAATATTTTTTACAAACCTGATCTATAAAAGTGTTCCAATCGGGCTATTATTATATACTAAAATGTCATTTGATAACTCCCAACTCACATACTTAAATCATTCGTTGAGATGTATGCTGATGACACGACCATCTATGGCAACACATCAAAGGCCGTAAATGACAAACCTCTCTCTAACTCTCCCTCTCTCTCTCTCTCTCTCCTCTGATCTTGGGTGCGTGGTACAGTGGGGGACGAGGTGGCTGGTTACTTTTAATGCGTTTTTTTGTTTGTTGCGTTTTACGGTTCTTTGTTCGACTTATATATATATATATATATATATATATATATGTATATATATATATATATATATATATATATATATATTAGTCGAGCAAAGAACCGTAAAACGCTACAAAATGTTGAGTCGAATCAAACTTGTTAACTTGTTTCTAACGACTACTATTGACTAATGAAACAGACAGTTTTAATATCCTTGCAAAATATTCATAAAAATAGGGGGTTATCATAATAATCTTCGCGTTCTTAAGCTTTTTTTCATCTATCATTTTATATATTTTGATATAATATCGATTAAAATAATCTTTTTTATTTTATTATATATGTTTTTACAGTGGAGGAGGAATTGACTTAGCGAGGACCGTTTGAATAAATTCACAATTGTTTACATTTGTAATTATAAAAAACATCGTTGTGAATTTATTCAAACGGTCCTTTAAAAAAGAAATGTGTATGATAACGTAAGGTTTATGCACTTAATATGCCGTGCTATTTATAAATAGTGTTTTCAAGTTAAATTAAAGTTTTACAAGGTCTTTTGTGCTTATGAAATTGTGAGGTGAAAATACAGATAAGTAATAATAAATGATTTTTATATTGTAAGCTACACTTTAATAAATTGTTTATTTTATTCTTTGTTTCACTGTAATCCCGTTATTGCACTTTTAGCAGACGAGTATTTAATAAACATGAAAAAAAAAACTGGAAGCAAAATTATAGAACATTTTTTCGAGGGGTGTGTGCCATTTCTCTTGCTTTAATTAAAGAAAATTGTCAATAATTAATAAAAAGTAACCGTAAGAAAAGTTTAGGAACACCAATTTATCCCCCTCTCCCGCAAAGATATTTGCTGATGCTTATTGACTATGTATTCCTGGTCCGCTTACATTGCATTGATCTTTTTCCGGTTAATTTTGTCAACAGCCGGGAATAGTCGGGAAAATAGCGAGTCAAATTCTGCAGTAGTTTAATCATTTACAAATGTTGTGATTTTTTAAAATTACTTACATTAAACTTGTGTCTTTATCTGAAAATAGTTAAAAATGTTGAAATTACTTTCGTTTTGTAATTATTAACCTTTTTATTTCCGAATATTTTAGTCCTCCCCTCCCTAAAATTGTTTAAAATCGAATTTTAAATTTTACTAACATTATAAAATTTTATTCAATATCGGGTTTTTGTCAACACCAATCCTCTCCCGTCGTGTTTAGTTTTGTTCTTTCTCTCCTCTTCCGTACCCCCTCATTTATCACTCCTCGCAGGTGTTCACATAGCGGTTTAAGCAACAGTAATAATAATATATACGAAATTCTATCTTCTGCTTCAAATAGTCGCAATTGTAAAATGAAATAAACATGAATAAAAAGTATTTATCGATAATTATCGTAATTCCAATGCTTTTAAGTAACTTAATGTTTATTAATTTGTAAATGAACACTCGCTGTTACTCCTCTCTCTCTATGATTTTCTAAGTAGTTATTTAAGGCGAAGACTTTTGGTGAAAGGAAATAACATTTTAGAATTTTATTATAGGGAGAAGTTTCATGCATAAATGTAATGTTAAATGACCGGACCATTCTGGTTTTTTAAAGAAACTACCTAATCATTTTACAATTACCTCTAAGTTTGGACGGCGAGGATATAAAGCCATATGGAATAGCATAAAAATGTAGAACCTCCCCAAAAAGAACAATCCTCATTTATTTGATATAGTGAAAAAGAAAAATAAAGGGTTTCCTGCTTTCAGATGTAAACACGACTTAAAAATGGGTGATCCTTGGACAGAAATGTATATGCGAAACTGATCAAAATTCTAAATGGTCTTCTTTTTTATTGTTTTACTTTCTGTCTAGTTTTTCAAGATATTCACACGTAATCATCTAAAGATCGAATCTTAAATATTTTGCAGTGAAGAGCAGACAATATTAACCCATAATATTGCTCAACAATCATTTTATTCATAAAGTTCTGATATGCAAATCTGTTTAATTTTTACATACGGCAACAATTTAAAGAGGTTTTCTAAAACATAATCTTGCTGAATTTTTTCAGTTGTGATCTTGAGCATAAGGTGCAAGTTGATTGTGTATTTTAATCTAACTTCTATGTCTTCACTACCGATTGAAAGACCCGTTTTTCAGTTCCAGTTAAAAATCTAGGACTTCATACTAGATCTAATATAAAATATTTGTATCCTATCTTTATCTAAGGTTGCTGAGAATTGGATAGATCTTTCTAATGCTGCGAAAGTATAATCTCCTATGGTAGGTTTACAAAACTCAGATACATCGTAAGGTAAATGCTTTTTTCAAAGTGGGGTGGGATTGCTTAGACAATTTTGTCATTCGTTTAAAACCACCTTCAAAATCTAATAAGGAATATAATCTCTTCATTAAATCTTCTCTATCAACGAGGAAGTAAAGCAGTAAACTGTATTAAAATACACAAAGAGCACTGCCAAAGACTACAAAATAGAGAATGCAATTGCATTTTTATGCTAGTTGTGGATTCCAAACTATGCCAATTGATAAACTTCCACTAAGAAATGTTATTAAACTTCATCATTCCGACGGTCCTCAGAAATTAAAAAGTTTTCTCAAAACTGAGTCTTCGGTACTCATAGATTGCAATGAATGTAAACAAAATACTGAGCACTTGCAAAAAGTGACTGGAACTTTTCTACGGATATGATATATTTGTGTATTCAAATAAATAGTTTCTTATTTGAAAATTACATTCCTTGTATAAATTTAAATCCTTGTATAAATGTCATTCCTTGTATAAATTTCATTCCTTGAATAGTTTATTTCAATCCGCCCCCAAAAAACAAATATGCTCACATTTCAATATAAAACAACTATTATTCACACTTTGATTTGAGTCGATGTTAGGGGATCTACTTGTATTGTATGAAATAAAAATTAAAGTAAACATATTTTCAGTGACATGAATACTTCCCATAATGTCAATTTTCCTCCCCAATATCCAGAATATTAGCATTTATTTGGAACAAAATATAAAATGAAAAAAAACAATTGAAAGAAAAAGTCATATATTTAATATAAATATCAAAAATATTTATGGTGCCCTTTTCCTTTTAAAAAGTTAACCATTACTTCAGCTCCGTATGGGATTGTAACTAGATCCCTGCAGTCGAGCTACGGCATTGTTATGAATCACTATAACTCAGAAAGTTATATGATTTTTTTAGTACATATTGCATTATATATGATTTTCCTGTGATTCCGAGCATGATTTATTAATTAATAAATGCAATCTAATTATTTTTGTGGTTGTCCATGTTGTTGATAAATATAAGTTTAAAAAGTTGGAAAAAGATTATTTACCCAATAGGGAAAATTATTTTACTTAAGGCTATTGATTTATATTAAACAATAAAATAAAACTATAATAAAAAAACTGTTTTTTTTTGCCCTCATCCAGATGTGCCTTTTATAACTAATAAAATGTAATTTGTATTGGGTTTCAGTTTAAAATATGTATGATATTTATAAATGTTCCCGTTTAAAGAAAACGAATATTATATGGTTTATAAGTTTTGGACAAAGGAAATAAAATTAATTGCATATGGCGATGAAGTTCATTCTAGTAATAGTATTTTTATGGCGTTTTTTTACACAGTGATCACCACTTCTCAAGGCCCGGAAGCCACTCAGGGATAAGGGTTATTGCAAGTAAATTACGTTAGTAAGGAGATTTGATGAAGTGTTTACTTAAGGGGCGGTTCATTAGGAATTTGTTAACGTTGGACTTGAACACATCCAAGTTGTAGTCCGGTGGGAAGCAGACAGACGGAACAGAGTTCCACAGGCGTGCAGTTCTAAGAAATAGCTTTGTTCATGGAATCCGCGTTTTGATTTAGGCACAGATATAGAGTGGGAGAACATTTTCACAGTGGATTCAAAGTGGATGAAATTCATTGATAATTAAATGAGTTCAGATTCACCTCACAAATTCAAATTTTTCTTTTACTGCTTTATTAGAAGAAAAAATTTAATTTGTTAGGTAATACTTAACTCATTTAATTATCATTGAATTTCATCGCCATAAAAATACTATTACTAGATTAATTTTAATTTGAAAATTAAACTCCAACTTTAGAGAAAATCGCAAATCAACGAATTATGAGTAAAATTTATCATAAAAATAATTATTGTTTTATTTTTATAATATTAATGTAAGAAATTATGTTTCATTTCACTAGATAAAATTAAATAGGATTAAAAAAGTATGTGGAATGTACATGAATAGCTTGTTTTGTAATGACAAACTTTTTTGATAATTCGGTGATTTTGGGTTGTTTATTTATCGTTGCTCTTTGCAAATTACAATGAATCTAATCATATATTTGTATGAGAAAATATATTGATAATTTAATTTTAAACATTTTACATTCAATGTTTTTTCTTTTAAAATTCAATATAAATTTAGATTAATTTACGAGATGATATTTTCTTATTAAATTCGGTTACAAAATTTGCCAGGATTTATTGATAGAATTTGCTATTTTTTATATGTGCAGAATAAAGGTACTTTGGGTACTTTTTTATTGCACCAGATAACATTAGACAATACTAGGCATATATGTAGATATCGCTTTAAGATAGAGAGTGAACACCTTTCTTTTAGTAGCTTTTAGCAAGATCTTCTTACATATATTTTACCATTGTGTAACATTAGGATGCCAGATGCAATGTTTAACATAGACTATGGCATGCAATATGGCACTTCAAAGTTTCTTATGAACGTTTAATGAACTAAAACACATTTTAGGTTCAGTTTTAAATTTGTTCGATTAAAAATTATATGAAGTAACAAAACAATGTCTTACTAATGGCATACGTATTATCAATAGTAAACTATATACATTTTTCTTGGAACAAGAAAACTTATTAAAGAATAAGCAATATATTTTATATTTCGTTGCTGGCAGAAATGTAGTTACTTTTCAAAAATAATTGCTGTTTAATTGTATCTTGAATATGGACAAACATATTTAGGAGTAATGAAGAATAAATATGTACTCGTTTATTTTCGTCAAATCAACAATTAAAAAATCTTAAGGGTTTCATTATCAAATATTTTGTCTCTCTATATATTTATGTTCATACATTTCTCAATTTTATCCTTTATTGTATGTGTGTTTATAAATAATTTTTTACATCTCTCGTGGATTGACATTTAAAGTTATTTATTCTTCAACTAAAAGTGCAATAGTTTACGCTTTTCTTAATTTACAATTTGTTAGTATTCGCACTATAATTTATTTCAAACTAGACAAAGTTGACTTTTCTCTGGGAGTTTCGACTTTTTATGGAAAATGAGGGAGATGTCGAAAAATTTATAAGTAAAAATAGGCGATACAATCTGAATACAAGTTGACTTGCAAAGTACTAACATTTTTCCGCAATGATAAAGTACACATAACACGGGTAAAAGGTAAACACAATATAAAATAAGTTGTCAACTAATTATTTTGACTGAAATTCTATAAAATATAATACACTTAGCTAAGGTTAAAAATAGTCGATTCATATAGTTTTTCGTAATAAAATGAATAGTTTTTCATAATAAAATGAATAGTGTTTCATAAAAGTAACATACAATATATATTTTCTTTCTTTTAAATATGAATTAATTATAATCATATGTCTAACCACGCTACGTTTAAATATTAACATTATATTCCTGTTCTTTTGGATTTCATTCGCCTGTTCACGTAATTTCGAATATTGGCTTTTTTGTCGAGTTAAAGATGCACTACTTGCGTTTAGTATACTTTAATTTTTTGTTTGACTTTTTTTTGTTTCTACTTTTTCTATTTCCTAGTCATTGAGTCATATATTTTATGTACATTTTTTTATATTCCTTGTAAGATTTATATTTAATTTATTTTCTGTTATGTTGCATAGTGTTTGCTACTTTGCTCTTTTCGATATTCTGTCCTTTTTGCGTTGTTTTTTAGATCAGCTACTCCTTAACTTTCCTCATTTCTGATTCTCAAACACATAAGTTTACTACCTATATCTTTTTTGGCTTTAACGGAAAATTACATTCTTAAAAATATAAAATTATTCGAGTATTTTTCTCTCAATTTACTTGATGTTTTTTATGATTATATTGCAAATTTCCGACCCAACATGCGGTGTTCGGTGAGGGTAGACTGATGATATGGAAGTAATAAAAAAAATCGCAAAGCTTGTTTCGTATAGGAAATTAATCTAATTATTTTAATTACAGTTTAATGAAAAAAGAGAGACGAATAATAAGGAGATGATTATTAGTCTGTAGTCAATACTATTTCATCGATTGCAGCAAAAAATAAAATTAAAAAGAATTATGCATTGCAAATATGTTGCCTTCTCGTCGTTCTCAGCTGTTTCACATACGTTGTTTTCGATTTCATTTTGTTTTAGACATAAAATTCGTTAGCAAATATAATGATCTCGTTTTAAAACTCAAACGAACACGCTAGTGGCACCAGTGCAATTTTTTTTATAGTAATCACTATTCTCAATGTACTTTTTTCTAGTCTGTTTTAATATTTAATTCTTATAATCAAACGTGTGCTCTGAAACTCACGTCTCTCTCGCAACTGAAATCAATGAACTAATTTCCGTAGTGCTCCGACATTAAATGAATTTCCTAACAGCTCAACAGATGTCGTTTATAGTAATCGGTTCAGTTTTTCTCTGTACACGAAAATGTTTAAACATATTTTTGGACGCATATCTAGGACAGAAGTTGAAAAGAGAATGTTACACCGCCGATGTCTGAAACGGAAAAATAAAATATTCAGAACATGAATACACAACTTCCGTCATCAAAACAATTTACTTTACATCTGATCTATTCATGCTAAATAAAAAGAACAGGAATTATATTTGAAATGCGACTTGGATATCATGAAATATTGGATTACATTATGTATCTTTTTATTTAGGTTTTCCTATGTGTAAGTAAAGCAACAATAGGCTGTAATGAGAGCATTATACAGTTTTGGGGACAATGCTGCCTTGGGTGGAGTAAAAATCATAATCCCCTTCTATATAGTAAATACATCTGAAACTACTATTTGCCTTTGGCAGAGAAATAAATTAAACATTTATTGTAAAAATCTAACAGTTTCAGTTACAAATAAATTAGTCATTCTTATTTAAACATATGAACATTTCATCTAAATTATTGATAATATTTTCGGACTTCTACAATGTGCTTTAAGAGAAAATGCAATGATAAAAATTGTAATTAATATTTAATATATATATATATATATATATATATATATATTAAATATTAATTACAATTACAATTACAATTTTTATCATTGTATTTTCTCTTATAGCACATTGTAAGTTTTAATTAATATTAATAATTAATATACAAAAATAATACAAAAATGATATTTTAGTTATTGGAGATACATAGTAATGGAAGTGTGATGTGTTAGAATAAATACGAGTAATTAATTTCAAAGCGATTATAGTCAAATAGATTTATTCTTTGCGATATATATATATATATATATGTATATATATATATATTCTATTTATAATTATATATACATATATATGTGTGTGTATTTATATTGATATATAATTATATATGTATGTATATATATGTATTATATATATATATATATATTATATATATATATGAGAAGTATTTCCTATAGCTTATGGTATGTTAAAAATAAGTTGTTTGTAGAGATCGTCTTGAATGTTATGTCTATCTATTGTTTATGCATTCGGCCAGAATAGTTTTGTAGAACTTTCTCTCCGCCGGTGATGAAATACAAAATTGAATATTGATTACATGTAGTGAGGTTTGCTTTAATTGACAGTAAACGCCTATTAGATATGGGTTT
The DNA here is from genome assembly GCF_053919585.1 of Euprymna scolopes. Lineage (NCBI taxonomy): Eukaryota > Metazoa > Mollusca > Cephalopoda > Sepiida > Sepiolidae > Euprymna > Euprymna scolopes. Next base: position 53,932,627 of record NC_136499.1, on the reverse strand, counting down.
CTAGTCCTGTTGTGCAATACTATTCCCTTTTCGGCTTGTTTGGTATATTGCATAGTTAAGGTCTCATACAGGAGTAACTAAAGTGGTAATACCTTGCTTGCATTTTTATGTGAAATGTTATTATTTGATTGTGTAAATTATAACTTTTGTGCTTTTGGGGAGTTGGGTTAGTCTTATGTTATATACGAAAAACAAAATGAAGCCACCTTATACACAAAAATAATGTTTCTTTATTTACATGAGCAGTGGTTTTAAGCCTATTTGAAGGAAGCGATGAAAATTGAGCCTATCAGGAAACCAGTCAACGTACAGCAGGTTTTACAGGGTTTACTCGTATTTTTGTTAAAATGTGTATGTAGTGTGATATGCACGCAGGTAAGCAGAACTTATGTGTTAAGGTCTTAGTCAGGCTTAACTACGAGAAAAAAATATGTTCGCCCAAGAAAGCCGAAACAAGAGTTTCTGTCGAGACTGCTCTGACACCTTATCGTTCCGATATATTAGTTATGGTCGTAACGGACTGTTTCGACGGAAATGTTCGTATTAGTATCTGGGTTTACCTGATTAAATTATTCCAGATCGTTTCGAGATTTAGTTTTATGTCGTTTAGAATCGTATCAGCGGAGTTGTTTCGGATTCGTGTCGACGGGAATATTTAGTATTGTGCCTGATCGTGTTGACAGTATTATCCGTGTGGAGTCGTGTAAAGAAAATCGTTCAGTAAATGTAACGGTTCTTACGGTCGTACTGCAGCGTGTGATCATATTTATTGTCGATCATTTCTTCGTGAAGCCACAATAAAATACTTTTTTATACTTATAAAAATGGGCAAGACAGTTTTCCATTTCATATAAAGACTGACCAATATATATATATATATATATATATATTAAGTAATGTGATTTATAATTTAAAAGTTTTAAAATTTTTAAAATTTAAAAATCAAAATTTAATTAAATTAAAAATCAGTTTCATAAGAAGGAACAACAACAAAGTCAATTATCTGTACGATCGTTTCGGAAATCCGTGCTTTTTATTTGTGGTATACATGAAGTCACGTAGAATAATTATACATAGTTTTTTTGGTAAGCACGGTCTCCTCATCAGCAAATTTAGGAGGATTTCTATTGAATTGAAAAGACACCAAAAATAAACCTAGCATTAAAAGTAAGGCAGATGAATCTGAAAAATTGAAGTAAAAGGTTTGGATATAAAATTTATAAGAAAATTAATAAGGAAATTGGTATAGGTTAGAGATAGAAATGAGTAGAAAAAATATATATATTTTTGAATTTACATAATAAATTTGATTTAAAAATATATATATATATAATTACCTTTTGGTTTTCATTTTTTTGAAATCAGGAACTGTATTTAAAGTAGTCATTTAGATGTTTGCTATAGCTTTTTATTTTATTGAATGATGAATTTTAAAAGGGCGACGCTCGTGCAGTAAATTGTTTCCGTTAGCGTATTTTGATTTAGAGACGCCACAGTTAATATCTATAGAGAGAGAGTTTTTTTTTTTTTTTTTTTTTTTTTTTTTTTTTTTTCCAAGTTTTTAAGGGGAGATAATTGTCATGGCTTTATTTATTATTTGATTTACGAGTCTAAGGGCGGTAATTGGTTTAACTTAATTTATTAAAAAAAAAAAAAAAAAAAAAAAAAAAAAAAAAAATCTATTTTTACTAATGAGTAATTTTTAATGATTTAAGGTGGTTTATATTTATTAAATTTAAACCAACGTTTATGATTACACGATAGAAGCTCGTGTCTTGAATTTACTAGTTTGGTTGTGCTTTTTATATCTTCATATTTTAAAATTTTTACGGTTTCTTTTGTACATAATGTACAAAATTTATCTCCTGGTTTATATGATTTGCAAGTCTCAATTATTTGCCATTTTAAGTTGAAAGAAATATTGCTATTTTTTAGTTGCCAAATATAGTTGGATAGAGTAGTTTGGTTTGATAGAGAGTTATTTTTAAAAGAATGTTTGTGCGTTGAAATTCTATGTTTTATTGGGCCAGATGTGGAACCAATATATATTACCTCTTGATTATTATGATTATTTTCCGTTAGGTCTATTGTTGGATTATAATGTGGTGGGTTGGTTAATAATTGATCGGTAGATTGATTTAAGTTGGTGTTATTATTTAATTCGGTAGTTGAGTTATGGCTGTTGATAGGTTCTTGTATATTTGGAGTTTTTGATACTGTGCAGCTATAGATAACATTTTTAATTTTACATGAGCCTTGTAGGGGACATTTATTTTTTCTTCTACAGTTACAGTCCGATGTATTTTGTATAGTTGCATTTTGTAGTTTATTAATTTTATTATTATTAGAGCTAATTATTTTCTGATGAAGGTTAGGCATAGTAGAGTAAGAGACTTTAATTGTGTTCTTATTGAAAATCTTATTATATCTATGGGGGGCTTTAAAGTTCTTATCTAATATTTTAAAAAATTCTCTAGCTATGTTTGTTTCTAGGTTTTTGGAATACGGGGGGTTGAACCATAGGATCTCCTTGTGTCTATTCTTACGTTTGCGGGTTTTAGTTTGTTGTTTATTTATATTATTATCTAATATTTGTAGTTTGGTTTTATCTTTTTTTGTCTCCTGGTTATTTTTCTTAACTCGTATACGGGAAGACATTGCCATATTATATGTTATTACGCTCTTAATAGGTTTATTTTTAATGCAGTTTATGTTTCTATCATTTTCATTTATGAATTTAATGAATTTTTAATTTATATATATATATATATATATATATATGTGTGTGTGTGTGTGTGTGTATATATGTACATATATATATATATATATATATATATATATATATATATATATATATATATATACACATATATCCTAGCAGAAGTACCCGTCGTTGACTGGGTTCTAAAAGAGCCTACATAAAATGGACTGTGATGGATTAAAGTATATTAGGTTATGAAAAGGAGTGGGTTTTAAAAAGATAGGCTTTGATACTCAAAAATTTTACCCTAAGAACATATGATGAAAGTAAAGATCATTCTCGCTAAAATATATTTTTTATATTTACTTGGTTTCCATTCGTAGAAAAGAGTGATCAACAAAATTATGTTTCCTTACAAAGAGAAAATGTTATATATATATATATAATAATACAAATATTCAAGAAATAAATGTAACCATAGTCAATAAAATTTACTTTTATGCTAGAAAAGTTCATTGTTTTGTATTTTAAGATGTTTGTAATTTTTTAATTTAATTTATTTGACACAATAAGATTCAACTAAAAAAAATGTTGGACCCTCACCATTTTTAAAAACCTGTTTTAACTTTGTGACATATTTACATTCTACGGAGGTCAGGCGCGAACGAACACCGAATAATTTTATTATACCATATTTCTTCAAACTGACACATAGTTATCAAAGTATAGTTACGCAAATAGATACGAAAAGTCTTTGTTAAATGTATGCCATAATTCCATGGAATACAATCGCGAACACCCCCCCACAGTTTTATTATACCATCCTTATTTAAGTTGAAACATAGTTATCAAAGTATTCATATGTACATATCTTTCAAAAACATTTGTAAACGTTTTTTTGTTTCATTTTTTATATTCCATACTTTAAGGGCCAGGCGCGAACGAAGACCCCCCACAACTTCTGCCAGAGCAAACATACCCATTTCTGATCCTCCATACATCTTCTATCATTATATGTAATCAGTTTTTTAAAAGGTTCAACCATATAGGAGCCTATTAGGGACCGCACACACACACCCACACACACACACACACACACACACATAGACGTTCAGCTTTATATTATAATAAAGATATATATATATGTGTCTATATAAATATATATATATATTTATATATATATAAATATATATATAAATATATATATATAAATATATATATAAATATATATATAAATATATATATAAATATATATAAATACATACATATATATATATATATATATATATATATATATATATATAATATGTGTACGTGTGTATTAAACGACACCGGTGTTTTGTTTCTGAATCAATACAAAGAAGCATACTATAAAATTACGTGACAATGTAATAATGAAAAAAAAAACTGACATCGACCCAAAATAAAAACACACTTATATTTTGAGATATTATATTGCGTAATTCTTAGGATTATATGAGCTTTTTGGAATATTTTTCTTTTTAAAATATACAAAAATGGCAGAATATGTAGAAGAAAAAAATACGAGAGTCAAAGAATATTGAATATTAAAGAATATTAAAAAGAAACAGCTGAAAGACTAAATTTGATTATATTCTTGTACGTTATTAGAGAGATTATTCACCCAGTGGAAAGAATCATTTTCATGTTCGCACTTTTATTTTTTAGGAGAAAACTTTAACAAACACTTGCCATTTGCATGTAGAAAATAACAAATGAAAAATAACGTAAGTGTATTGCTATTATGTTAAGTTTTGAATAAGTATTGCTCATTTGGATTATTTAGATAATTTGAACGACCGCCTTCATAAAAATATGTTATTCTCATTTTAGCTCGGCTGATGCAACATCCTAACTTATTCAGATTGCTCTTTCTGTACTCGTGTATCTCTGCATCAACCAAGAAATCTGAACAAAGTTTCGAACGCAACTATTTTATTTAAAAATTAAATTTGCTTTCTATACGATTACAAGAATACAAACTTAATAAATTAGCAGTTGTATTTTTTTTGTTATCGCATGCACTGATGTTTCGAACCTTCGACCTACCGAAGAGTGTCATTTAAAAATGTGATGTTACCAAGTAGTTAATCTATTTCACCACGAGTCTAAAAAATGGCACTGTAGATTAGTGAGAATCAGAATTCAAGAAAAAAAAACCCATTGATATTTCTGAGGAACCGTTAAATGTAAAATTTTAAACATAACCTTATACACAGATAAATTAGATATACAAATGTAGCTGGTTAAATTGACAATACGTAGAGTGAAAGAAAAAGACCTGACGCCCAAAGCTTTAATACCTAAGTGTCCAAACTAATCCTCTTAAGATCGTATACAAAGGATAGCGGTGAAAATGGTCTACTGATAATAGAATTTAACTCAAAACACTATGATAACTATGTAAAAGAACAATAAAGTAAACGTTCGACATCAGGCTGATAACATATTACAGTCAAGACTACAAACGACATCTTCGGAAATAGAGGAAAGTTAATGATTGAACGCACGTTTGTAAGGACACATAAAAAGAAGCAGACCATAAAATATTTACGATAGTTGCAAGAAAGAGGGTAATAGATAAGCTGGCTTGAAACTTTTATAGATATCTAAATTTTCCGGTAATCAGCCGCATATCAGGCGATACCTTAAACTGCAACTAACACATTAAGCATATTGAACTCCTTAAATAAAAATACAGTCAAAAGTTTTGTTTTTTTCTAACATTCGCTACTCATGTATGACGCTAATGAATAATATGTATTTGTTTGCATAATAATTTAAAACTGTAGACTTTCAGAAAAATATACGCTGTAATTATTCTGCAATTTTAATTCATAAAAAGGCCTTACTTCCTTAAATGCGTATATATATATATATATATATATATATATATATATATATATATATATATATATATATATATATATATATATATATATATACTATTCTAAACTTTGTAATGAGTCTTACCTGGTTACATAAAGTAGCGAAAAATTACAGATCATCGTAAATGCCAATTCATCTGTGACAAAGAATAATAATAACATCTTCCGTTCTATACTACTTTATACTGAATGCTGAGCATTATCAGTACGAAAATTAGTAACCTGCTTGAAGTAAGCCCAGTGGAAAAGAGTTCAAGAAGTGGGTAGTATTAGGAATCAAAATGTTTTCATAGAATCTTCGTTTAGATTTAGGCACTGATAGAGGGTAAAAGAACTTGATGCTAGTAGTGTTAGATTTACGAGAGCTTTTGTAGAAGTTTAGCGGAGGATCATTGCATAATCTTCGACGAGCGTTTTCCGTGAAAATAACGGTAGGGCATGGACGTACTGGATACGTCTCCTTTGTCTGTAAAATGTGGTACGGATAATAAAAAACGGCGCCTTGACATCGGTATTGAACATATTAAAGCAATATAGAGTACTCCGACTAGCTCCTACACCCCCAAAGGAACTCAGTTTTAGATCGTGTTTGGTCTTACACCTGTAGAGAATCGCATTAGGAGCAAGATGCTTTCTTGACCAGTAGAATAGCTCGACTATCTTTCCGGTGAGGTTGGCAATAGACTTGATGTTACACTACCAATTTAGGTCGGTGATATAGGATACTCACAAAAGATTGTCGAGCAGTGTGCTTCCTTGTGACAAAATCCATCTATATACAGTGTGGCCAAGTGGGGATTAAAACGTTGGTAGTGAAAATATAGAAGCTTTGTTTAAGATGCTTTTAAATAATTCAAACATCTTTTTGCGGCACGTGTTCAAGATCAGAAGAGAAAACGTCTATCCGCATGTCCTTTTTCAATGTTTACATAGATTACAGTGTCGTCTGTGTATATGCCGAGGAATAGACTTGTGATTTAGGAGATTATTAGAGAAAAGTATATATGATGAGAGTGTCACCAGGATAATCTCTGAAACACACTAGCGTTAATAATTTGAGCGTTGGCTGTCCGTCGATTGATGACTACTTGTATAAACTATTCGGATGTAAAGATTTTTTTATAGAAGAAAAGGTATTTCTGGATATCTCGTTGATTAAAATCGTGTGGTGTAAACGCTCATGCTAAACCCTTCCATTTTTTAATATATATATATATATATATATATATATATCGAATGCAATTACACTCTACAGGAATCCCTTGTTGTGTTTAATTACACCCTGAGATTAGCTGTAAATCTCAAAGGTCAGATACCATATTGTTTGTCACTAAGTAGTTTTTTTCCGGAATTGTTATGTTCCTACATATAGAAATATACTCTTGGAATACAGGTGACTTATTCCTTTGTTCTAAGATGATGAAATTTGATTCCCAGTAATTAAATAAAAATACAAGGCAGACTAACCAAGTTATACAACGTGTTGAGAACAATTTCGTATATGGTATCGGGTGAACACTTCGAAATATTAGGCGTTAGTTCAAACAATATCTTTTTCAATTCTATCTCTTGAATATTGTCAGAACCAGTTGTTATGCTAGCATCGATATTTTTGATTAGCGTCGTAACATCATGAATAAATATGCGGATGTTGATTAGATTATTTTCGATCATTATTTAGAAAGTAATGCATTCAGATCGCTTAAGCATAAGTTTGTCGCAAAGTCCTTAGCTAAGCGTTTGATTGTATCAGATGTTGAGGAGATAATTCAGGGGCCTTGGTGTTAGTTAGGATATAAGAAAACGTGTCTGTTCAAAGTCTAAAACTTATGGGACCCAAGCTTCTATTTTTATCCTTTAGAATTGATTGGTCGTGGAATATGGTAGGCTCGTTTTTCTATTCATTTTTACATTAAATGCTAGCAGTCCTATTGGCGACAAAATATAGAACGTCTATTAGATTTTAATAGTTGAAGTCAGTTCGATGAGCAGTCGCGATATCACATCCACAGGTGTAACGTGACATGCTGTTTAGTTTTTTTTCCCGAATGCATTGCGGGTGTATAGTTGTCTGTTTATACGGTTAAACAATATATATTTTATGACTACTCATTCCACGCAATTGATTTGCTGGATGTTTTTGACTCTTGCTGATAATTTCATTTTAATATCATTATCTGTATCTATCATTTGACCCTAACTTTCTGCCTTAAATCTTGCATCACTTCAACGTTATTTTCTGTTGGTCGGTGTGGCATTGTGGTATAACCTTTACTATTTTAGAAATAACAACCATCGCTCCCCGTTTCTGTTTCTTTATTCGTCTTCAGAAACGCGGCGTCGCCAGAAGCGTCTTGAAATTTCTCTACTTCTTTATTCTACGCACAATTTGTCGATGTTTTTTATAATATTATTTTGAACTCACTTTTTTTTTGTAATCATTTGAAAATAATTTCACGAAACTTTACCTATCGCATGGTATCGAAATATATTCCAGTAACGCGATCCATTTGGAGTTTTACTTCTTGATACTGGACTTTTACAAACTTTTCTTACATTTTACCGTTATTTGGTGGTCTACTCATCTTTACACCATCAATTGACGTGAAATAATGGTCCGTAATTTTCCCCGTTTCCTCTGCTTTACTAGTTTTAAACTGTTACCAAGTAAGCTCTATGGCTAACTTGTAGTTTTATTAAATACTTTGCAAGCAAAATGCGTTTTCGCATTTTGCAAAGTCCGACCCTCTGATGAGAAGAAAAGTATTTATTTCAAAACTCACCGGATTAAGGACACTCCATTTAATTTGTGTTTCCGTTTGAAAATTAATTAAATAGATTAAAGGTCGGTAGTACTTGGTAAACAGTTGTCTGAGATGTCGGAAATTTCTATGGCTCTATGTCTATCCTTGTTGTCATGTCACTAGTAAGGGTGCCGGAGTGAAACGTTTTATCTGGGCTGACGTCATCCGCCTGATAGTCAGGGATCCGAACATTGGATTAACCAGTACGGAGGATTTTCTATCAGCAGGACTGGGACTGCTGTATTGCCATCTCGTGAATGGACTTTGGACCATGCAATAGTCTCTGGTGGGGTTTAACGATGCCATACTAGTGGGTAATTGTTACGGCTTTACCTTTCATGTGCTACAAAAAATCCTGCCTTTATCTCTCTTACTTTCCCTCTCTGTACTGCACTAACCAAGTATGCCGACCTGTTCCACAAATCCCAAAACCTCAACATCAAACATCTAAAAAAAAAATCGAATTAACCTAGAACCCCTTCTTCCAACGTAGACCCCTACTCCAACATCAGGGATAAACGTTCCAATCTTCCAGAGGTTGAAACCCAATTACACGAGAGGACACCGCACAAATTCTTTCTAAGCGAAACTGAAATAGAGCCGACCACTTCCTTAGATGAGTTCATAATTAACGGATACTCTAACTTAACATCAAAATCTGACCCCCAAGATCGCTATGGGCATGGAGTATATGCCTACAGTAAAGATGGCTTCCCATGTAGCAGGAATATCTCTAGAAAAGATCCCAATTTACCTTATATGTTCACCCGGGTTGCACTTGATTACACCACTGTATTTATATTTGCCCTCTATCGTCCCCACAACAGCGGAGTTACTATATTTAAGAGCATATCTGAGAAAATAGACACCATCCTATCTATGGTGACTTCAACGTAAAGAACGTGGAATGGCTGATCCACTCAAATAAGACGGACGATGAGGGGAGGTTCTGTCATTATTGTGGCATTGCTTATGACCTCACTCAGATTGTTCGCGAGACAACCCGTCTGCCCGATACTACAGGTCGATATGCAAGCCTCCTAGACTTTTTTCTCTGAACTTCCCCTGAGCTATGTTCATGTTCCGTTCTTTCTCCTCTAGGATCCTCCGACCACTCTGTCGTATCAGTTAAGATAAAAATGTAATGTAATAAGTCCCAAGACGTACCCCTTCACCGTACTGTATACCGATACCCCATGGCTGACTAGGATAGTTTCCGTACATTTATATCTGATCTACCTCTACATTCCAGGTTTAAAAAGACGTGTCCTCTATAGTATCAGACCTGGCCGAATGGTTAATTGTAGGCATATACCGATTCATACGATCTAAAAAAATTCAACAAAAGCCATTGTTCACCCCAGACTGTGCTACTGCCATCACGCACATAAATCACTTTTTCCATAGCTACCCACGTAATAGATGCATTGAGACGAAAGCTGCTTTCAGGAACGTCACCAACCACTGTAAAAGAGTAATAAAAATGCAAGACAGCTATATGCTCAGTTTGTTAAATCCAAAGTAGCTGATCAGCGGCTTGGTTCCCACCAGTTTATGCAAATAACAAATAGGATCCTGACCAGAAATGTGCTTTCTATCCCAACCATTATCAACAGACCAGAGGCCATCTCGACAGCTTCAGACAAGTCCAAACTATTTCCAAGAACTTTGCAGCTAATTCTACCCTATGCGACGAAGGCCATCATTACTCTCCATATTTCCTCCTTTTACACAGAGCACGCAAGGTAACATACAAATAGCTTTGCATGAGGTCGCCAAGCTAATCAAGAACCTTGATTCCAGTAAAGCAACTGGCCCTGACGGCATCCCAATTATAGTGTTAAAAAGCTTCAACCATAACTTGCTCCCATACTAACGAAACTGTTTAAGCGTTGCCTTATGAGAAGTGCTTTCCGACTCCCAGGAAAACCTCATCAGTATGCACTGTATTTAAGAATTAAGGTGATAAGTCATCTCCCTCTAAGTACAGACCAATAAGCCCCCTGTGTGTTATGAGTAATTGCTGGAATCCATATTAAATAGAGCAATAGTAAACCACCTCAGCAGAAACAATCTTCTTAGTGACACACAATATGGTTTCCGTTCTGCAAGATCTACCGCAAATGTGCTAACGCCTATATCTCACAGGATTAGTGAATCTCTTGACAAAGACTTCCTTTCTAGGGCAATTGCTCTTGACATATCAAAGGCCTTCGACAAGGTATGGCATAAGAGCCTACTTCACAAGATTTCCATTTACGGTATAATTGGAAATGTTTTCTCAATCATTAAACCATTTCTCTCCGATAGGCTCATAAGAGTAGTGGTCGATGGACAAAAATCAGAGGCATGCAGTATTACTGCTGGAGTTCCTCAGGGGGCCATCCTGGGCCCAACACCTTTCCTGATCTACATCAATGATCTCCCTAAACATATACTTGAATCATTCGTTGACATCTATGCTGATGGCACGACCATCTACAACAGCACATCAAAGGTTGTAAATGCCATAGCTCTCTCTCTCTGTTCTCTCTCCTCTGATCTCGAACGAGTGGTTCAGTGGGGGAAGACGTGGCTGGTGACTTTTAATGCATCTAAAACAAAACTCCTGTCTTTACATCATCAACGCTCTGATCCCTATCTCTCATCAATTAAAATGAATGGCTCTCGTCTAGGAGATGGCCCGTGTTTTGTCAAGCTTCTGGGATTGACCTTCACTCCTGATCTGAAGTGGAACACGTACATCAAGTCTGTTGCCAAGTTCGCTGGAAAGATGGTGGGGTCCTTCTACCGCCCCAGAAGATATCTCACTACTGATGCAATTCTCTATCTATATAAAAGCCAAGTACATCCAAGGAGTGAATACTGTTGCCATATCTGGGCAGGAGCTGGAAAAAACAACATATCCTGCCTTGACAGAGTACAAAATAGACTTCGCGGCTTTGTAGGGGGTGTTCTTTTCTCTTACCTGAAACCTCTTACCCACAGAAGAGACGTTGCCAGCCTATCTTTGTTTTATCGATATTTCCATGACAGGTGCTCGTCTGAACTCCAATCTCTAGTCCCCCTCTCGCCAATCTTTTACAAAAAAAAGAAACAACCGTCTAGCTGAACCCATTGTTAAAAACTTTCTCCACTCTTTATCTATGCCTAAATCAAAAGGTAGATTCCATGAACAAATCTTCTTTCTTAGAACTGCACTCCCGTGGAACTCTGTTCCGTCTGTCTGCTTTAGTCATGACTACAACTTGGATGTCTTCAAGTCCAACGTAAACAAAATTCCCGATGAACTGCCCCCTTAAGTAGACACTTTAAATATCAACACTAACGTGCTGTACTTGCAATACCCCTTATCCCTGAGGGGCTTCCGGGCCTTGATAAGTGGTGACCACCTGTAAAAAAATGTATATATTTTTAACTCTTCTTAAAATGTTTTAACACACACAGATATATATATATATACAGAGAGAGAGAGAGAGAGAGAGAGAGAGAGAGAAAATAAAAAGGAACAAACCGTATTATGTGTTCATCAACGTTTCGTCTTTATTTCGAGACTTCCTCTGGATGAATGAGATTAAGAAACAAAAAATACCAGTACAAAATATTTGAAAATGTTTCACCTCCACAGTGTGACGCAGTTCTATTTCAGAGAAATGAAAAATTCAATTTGGAAATTCAAAAAGGAAAGGGAGGGCTGACGCTGTTAAAGAGAAGGAAATTTTAGTGACGTCATATAGTCGTTAATGTAATTTTAAAACTATGAACGCAAGTTAATATTCTAATTGGGATAAAGATATATCTGTTTAAATTCAAATATAAGTTTGTAACAGAAATGAAATTAGTGTGTTTTATGCAATTTATTGATGACATTATGTGTTAATTAGTACAGGGGGTGTTTGAATTGTGTGAGAAAGTTTACCTGTCTCTACAGTTTAATAGTGTGCTTTAAATAAAAGTTGGATTATTAATGGCGCTATGTTATAGAAACCTCCACGTGGTTTAATAGTGCTTGAAATTGCGATAAGCAATATCAGCACCCCTCCCCCACATAAAGAACTCCGGAGTTTCACTGAACAAAATAAAAAAAAACATTAAAGTACAAAACAAAACTATACCCAGCTTAGATATAACATCATTATATAATTTAGTTTCCCATTAAAAATGCTTGAATCTACTCCTTAAACATTTTAAAAAATCTAACATTAGCTTACCTTTTCCTCCCGACACTTTTATAAAAATAATTAGACTTATAACTAACATGACTTATTTTCTCTTCAATAACAATTTCTATAAACAAAATTTTGGTGTTCCTATTGGTAACCCTCTTAGTGGAGTATTAGCTTGCCTTTTCTTAGAATTCCTAGAATCTGGTCCTTTCAAATTCAGATTACCTCCAAACACAGATTATTTCAGATAAATTGAGGACATTTTGATTTTTCTTCCTCAGAATACGCGCATGGATATCATTAGAGACAAATTAAACTCAGTCGAACCTTCCATAAAGCTTACCTATAAAACAGAAAACAATAACTCATTACCTTTTCCTGACATACTTATAATAAAACACAATAATAAACTATCCTTGAACGTTCACCGCAAAACTACACACAAAAACGATTACATATATTTCTATTCACAGCAAAATAATAAAATAAAAACAGGGAGGATAATTGGTTTCTTCTTACGCGCTTTCACAAAAGAATGGACGAAGAATTCAAATACCTCACAAACATTTTAAAAACCTTGCAATATCCGACATATTTCATATTAAATGCTAAGAGAAAAGCCACATAAATATTTTCCAGAATAAAGATTAATAAAAAAAATAATACACACCAGATCTTTCTCTCATAAACAGAAATCTTCTTTTACCTACACACACCAATAATACAATAATCTGTAACACAGCGAGCAAAATAAAAATTTCTATCGTACAAACAACATCACTAACCATAACACATATATTAAAAACTACGAAACATCTATATAACAAACCAGTTTCCAATGGAGGTATATACACTATTCCTTGCCATAATTGCCATCATAAATACGTTGGTGAAACTCAGCGTAAATTAGAATAAAAACGGCTCAATGAACATAAAAGAGATATAAAAAATAGCAATTCTCTCAGTGCATTATCCTCTCATTCATCGCAACATAACCACACCTTTGACTTTAAACAAGCAAAAGTAGTTAAATTTATTTCAAATAAACCGCGCTCGAGACTTCTTGAATCTGCGCTTATCTGAAATACTCTGTGTTTGGAGGTAATCTGAATTCGAAAGGACCAGATTCTAAGAATTCTAAGAAAAGGCAAGCTAATACTCCACTAAGAGGGTTACCCATAGAAAGACACACATTTTGGTTAAAGAAATTGTTATTGAAGTGAAAATAAGTCGTGTTAGTCTAATGATTTTTATAACAGTGTCGGGAGGAAAAGGTAAGCTAATGTTAGATTTTTTAAAATGTTTAAGGAGTAAATTCAAGCATTTTTTAATGGGAACATTAGTATATAATTATGTTATATCTAAGCTGTGTATAGTTTTGTTTTGTACGTTAATGTTTTTTTTATTTTGTTCAGTGAAACTCCGGAGTTCTTTATGTGGGAGCTGTTGATAGTGCTCATCGCAATTTCAAGCACTATTAAACAACGTGGAGGTTTCTAAAACACAGCGCCATTAATTAGCAAACTTTTATTAAAAGAACATTATTTAACTGTAGAGACAGGTTAACTTTCTCACACAATTCAAACACCCCCTGTACTAATTAACACATAATCTCAATCAATAAATTACATAAAAAGCACTAATTTCATTTCTGTTACAAACTTATAATGTAATTTCAACAGATATATCTTTTTCCCAATAAGAATATTAACTTGCGTTCATAGTTTTAAAAATACATTAACGACTATATGACGTCACTAAAATTTCCTTCTCTTTAAGAGCGTCAGCCCTCCCTCTCCTTTTTGAATTTCCAAATTGAATTTTCCATTTCTCTGAAATAGAACTGCGTCACACTGTGGAGGTGAAACATTTTCAAATATTTTGTACTGGTATTTTTTGTTTCTTAATCTCATTCATCCAGAGGAAGTCGCGAACAAAGACCAAACATTGACGAACCCATAATACGGTGTCTCCTTTTTTTATTTTCTCTATTTCGTCGGAATACTATTTCCATTATTTTCATCATATATATATATATATATATATATATATATATATATATATATATATATATATATATATCAATGTACCAGGCAAAAGCAAAACGGGAAAAGTAAACAAAAGCGAAACCTTTTCTATCTGGTATTCGATATCTTAATGTCGAATACCAGAACAATGCTGAATACTAGAAAATATATATTGAAGCATATATTCCGTCTTCATCGATGTAATGAAAGTGAAGTGCATACGCGGGGGAGGAGGAGAAAAAAAGAGGATGAAGGAAAATTTACACCCAATGACAGGGTTCCACGTCAATCTTAAATACATATACATATAAGTACGTACATACACATATACACAAAATACATATGCACATATGAAAGAGAATTCAAAATTAACAGGCAGTAAATATGAAGAAACGCGCATTTAAGAGTCTAATGATTTGTAATTCCGACGGTAGTATTGATTCAAGGAGAGAACAGCAATTCAAAAAAATATAAGACGTTATAAAGAGAAACACTGTAAATGCATACGTAGTTCAACGACTATTTTTTCGTCTGAGGAAAAGAACGAATACATCGCTTCCAAATCCAATTGTATTTTAAAACAGATGCGAAACGCTCCTTTTTTTACTTACTAAAACAATATGTGCATACACGTACGTAAACCAACAAAAGCGCATATATTTACACATTAACACATGCATACAAATTAATAAATATACACACAGATACATATATGCACATACATAAAAGTTTGGCATATGCATACACGTATAGACAGCTTTACACATGTAGACAAGAATATAAAGATACATAAGTAAATGTAGGGGAGATAGAGGGAGAGGAAGTAGGGCCAGAAAAGAGAGATATCCGTGTGCGGAAAACACTCACACACACACGCAAACACACACATATATATATATATATACATATATATATATATATATATTTCAATAATTTGTATATATATATATATATATATATATATATATACATACATACATATACATACAAGGTAATATGAAGAAAATTAACACTTAGAGAAAAAAGTCTTTGGAAATGACTTACACACATATATACGCACACATATGCACATATATCTCTAAACATACATGTGTGCATACACACATATGTATGCATAGACATACACCTGCATGAATACATACACCCATAGGTACATAATACGCAGACGCATATATATATATATATATATATATATACACATAAACTTATATCTACGAGAATATGAAAAGGGATAAACTTTAGAGAAAATGTGAAGGTTTGGGTAAGAGTTGAATGAAAGTGTTTACATAAACATAGAACTCCACTTAGTGTATATAAGTATATTTACTTGAGAGAAAATAGGCACAGAGACACTAATATATATATATATATATATATATATATATATATATATATATATATATATATATATATATATATATATATATATATATATATAAACAAATATAATATAAGGAATACCCGAAAAGACTGAAACGAAAAACAACAATACTAAAATCCAAGAATCCAAAAAATAAATATCAAAATAAAGTGAAAGCACCCCTCCCCTTATTTCAGAAGTGCTGCCCCCCTTCTCACACATACACATTAGTAACGTCCTTAGATCACAGTTACCTTCGTAGGGAAGCAAATACCCTCATAATTCTATGAAACAGTACACAGATTCTCAAACCAATAAAAGAAAACACACACACACGCACACACACCCTACCGTAAAGGAAAAGAAAAAAAAAACACAAGCAGAAAGAGAAAGTGAGAGAGAGAGAGAAACACACTACAAGAGTGACGACAGCCGAGGTCAGCGGCCTCGACATGCCCAATAAAAGAGTAATAAAAATTGAACATGCTAATGAATAATAGACACTTACACGCCTCCACCCCTTGGAAACACTTCAAATGAACTGAGAAAATGCCATTTTTACATCTCCAACACATTTGAAAAGAATTTCTGACGAGGACGCTTCACAGAACGTCTGAAACGCGCAAAAACGATTTCAATGATTTAAAAACATTATTATAATGATCCAAACATAATTCTCAATGAAAAACCAAGACACGGAATAATATAAGATGTAGTTTGTCAACTTAAAGACGAACGATAGCGTTACGATTAGACCTGCAAAACGTAGTAGCATCGGCCCATGTTTTTTTCTTTTATTATTTGCCACATAGCTCCCATGTTATCATAGCTCAGGTACTATTGCCAAAGGATAAAGCAAATCGTATGCTAAATGCTTTCGTTTTGATTCCCACTGGATGCGCACATTCTTTTTTAATACTTTTTAAATCATTATTATATATTTGGGTCAATATAATGTATAATATAAATCCCATCTGTCTGTTTAAATGTATGTATGTATGTATGCATGTGTGTATGCATGTATGTATGTATTATGTATATACGTCTGCCTAAAACTTTCGACATAGGCGATGGAGTTTCACGAAATCAGAATAATTTTGAAGCTTGACCCTTCGGAAATATCGAAAAATTAGGCTAACACATTAAGTGTAGATAAATCAAGACAATTCGAGACATGGAAAGTCTTTGTTAAAGTGTGTGCCATATTTCTATGGCGTACAGGCGCGAACGCAGACCCATCAATTTTATTATTACCACCCCTATTTAAGTTGAAACATACTTATCAAAGTATGCTTATGTACCTTTCTTATAATTCTTTCATACCTTACTATTTTCGACAATTTTTTTAATAATTTACTATGAATATCACCCCTTCACTAAAATAATACATTTTATATATTGCCCGGGTTGATTCATTCATTACAATCACAGAAGTATTTTTATACTTTTTTGATATGTTACCAATATCGACAACCATTGTTAAAAATTTACACCCACATTTTAGCACCACTCTTACTAAAATAATAAATTTGATATATTGCCCCGACTGATTATTCCATTACAAACATAATACTCAAATTAACTCAAATCTCATCATTTTTCATAATTCTTTGATATGTTAGGAACTACAGCAATCATTTTTCATGAATCGGACCCTATCCTCGCCCCTCCACTTTACTAAAATAATAACTTTGATATATTGTTTGGGTCATTATTTTCTTAAAAGAACATTGTAAACATGTTTCATTATTTTTCATAATTCTTAAATATATTACTAATTTTGACTATCATTTTTCATAATTTAACCCATATTAACGTCTCTTTTAGTAAAATAATAAATTTGATATATTTTTGGGCTGATTATTTAATTACAAACATACCAATTCTATAACTCACATTTCATCATTTTAATAAGTCTTCCTTTTTTCTATATTTTTTCATAATTTCAACCTACAAAAATGCCAAGTTTGATATATTTTCTGGCCTGATTATTTCATTGCAAACACGCCAATCAACTCACATTTCATCATGTTTCATGATTGTTGGATATTTACCTAATTTTATAATATTATCACCCCCCTTAATAAAATAATAACTTTGATATATTTTCCGATCTGATTATTCTATTACCAACGCACTAATCAATTGACTCACAGTCACGCACAGTCATTTTGTTAAATATTTAACATTTTATTTATATTTCAATATTTGTCATATTATTTTTAGCCGACTCTACAAAAATAATTAAAAAAAAAGGTTTACAATGTGTTCAGTTATGCCTTTTTTGTATAAAAGGTCGTATCTCAATATTTCATCGGTCACCAAAGAATAAAAAAATACAAATGAAAACAAAAAACAATCATAACAACGCCATGTAAGAAGAAATAGCAAAATAAATGAAAGTATATTGTGGAACACACATAAAATAAAGTAAGCTCAATAATTATTAGGAAATGTTTCAGAAAAGTTTCCAAGAAAGTAATCATGCTTTTATTATACACTCGAAATCACTCTAGTTCGCCATGTTTTACCTGTACACGTCATCTTATGGCCAGACAAGATTTAACAACGAGAAACGCCAAATAGAAATATACAACAGTAATGATAGAAATCCTGTCAGATTCTGTAGAAGCAGTGTATATCTTTTTTATCAATGATTGATGTAGATTTATTACAAACACGCACGACATTTTAATAGATAAATAAATAAATAAACAGAACCGTTTTGTTGTTTAAAATATGAAGAACTAAATTTAATGTAGACTGTTTTGTTGTGTTTAGTATAACCAACTCTTTGATATTTCCATTTAATAAACAGTTTACATCGTAAAAAAAGCAAACGATAGAAATATTTCAACAAGGAATGTAAAAAAAAGCTATCGTAACGCTAAGTTAACCAGTAAAACGCTTTTGCAGTTTTCTGTACGTTACGTAAAAAAGCAATATCGTTGTTTTGTCTATTTATCGAACGTCGAGATACGTCCAATAAGTGTAACTTGTAATGGGAGTATGTTTTTATGTTATTTCTTACGAAAAAATTAAAATAAAGATTTTTTTCAAAATGTTGTTATTTAATAAAATAAACAAAAATAAATCATACTTTTTATTTTATTTTGTACCGTGCTGAAATAAGTTTAACTAAAGCAAACTTCGTGTTAAGACTGGACCAAAAACTGAGAAAAAAGCTTTTTTTTCTTATATATTTAATATTTTTTATGTATGTTAAAATTGTTTAATCTGTAGGGACTGAATATTTTTGTTCCAATAAAAAATAAATAAAAATAATTTTAAAAAGTTGATTTTACTTTCACCTAGATGTAATGCAATTTATTGATGACTCGGCGAAAAAGCAAGTTGGCTAAGCTCCAAAGTAAGCTAGCGCCTGGTAATTACCTATCCCCGTTTGCGCAAATAATCCGTTCTTTATTGGGGAAACTACAAAAGTACCCCTTGCAAAAAAAAAACAACCAAAAAAAACAGCAAGTTTACAGATAAACACTATTCGTTTTGGCTAATTTTTACATATTATTCATGCGAAAGAAGTCTCTTTCAAACGATTTCATGGCGGTACAATTCCGATGAGAAAAGTTTTAGCAAGACATACATACATACATACACTAACAAACAGTTTAGATTCATATAATAGACTCCTAGAACATATAATTGCTAAGAAAGAAGAAGTATAAATAACTCGGTATTAAAGGATTCAGAAAATCTATACTTGTAAAAGAGACACGCAACAAATCATAACATTAGCGACCGATCCGCGGTAAAAAAAAAATACATTGCTAGAGTAGCAAGCAGACTCGTCATTATCCGAGATACAATGAGGATCATAAAATGTTTCACGCCATTTTTTTATTATCAACGAAATCGATGATATTTTTTCAAACACATGATTGCTTGTCTGCTTTTGTTAAGGATTCAGTGTAATGCAGCGGAAAGATATCCCCATCTGCCTTCCGGCAGTAACTTTTCCAAAATTCATACCGAAAGTAAATCTGTTTTATAAAATATCACTCTTTTAATTTCATATGCCATTACCTTCTGTTCGTATGGTTATAAAACTTCTCAAAACTATTTGAGATCTCAGGCTTTGTAATTAGTTAATTATTTTTTTACAAATCCGACTGCCCTTTCTTCAATCGGGTTTTATTTTATCAAGTAATTGTTTTACATACTTATCAGAGGAATTCCGATTAAAACACATCTAACAGATTTAGAGTAACACATCGCATATTTGTATAAAATTTGGTAAGAATCGACCCGGCGGTTTCTTGATGCATTGAAAGGGTATCTATCCCACACACATATACACAAACAAAGTGCTCTTTATATATAAATATATATTATCTAACCCTACGCTATGCAGTTACGTAGTATGCAATAAATTGGTAAGATCAATTATATACTCCGCTCCATAATTGCAAATGAGCTGAAGGAAATAAACCAGACTATATTTAAGCTAGGACTCCTTAATATCTTCACAGTATCGAACAGTGTCTGCGCCAGGAAGATGAATGAGCAATGTCCATATTTAGACAGGCACAGTAAGCGTTATATTTTCTTAGGCAATCTAAAAAGAGATGCGCTAAATGCGTTTGGAGAATGTAGCTGTTAGTCCTACTGCGATGAACTATAACTTGCGAAGTATTACTGCGTAAACAATATTCGTAGTTTCTGCAATGATTACATCGATTGAAAAGAACTCACTAAAATCTCTTCATTCAAATATAAATAAATCTATTTCCAACAGATTTACTAGACTGTTTATTAATCTAAATCTGGACAAGAATTGTTCCTGTTTATCTGTTTTAATTAAAAATTACGTGCTTCAAGAATCCATTTCTGTCCGGAAAACACACACCCACACATAATACTTAAGGCAAAATATCACACACACTATCTTAAAGATTCGGACTAGCTTTATACAATTAAGAACAGTAGAATAAGCACATTAATTAATGAATTATCGGATCGCGTAAGGTAATGATATTTTCCAACTTTGTGTGGTTATATATTTAGGAATATTTATTCTATAATTTGCGTTTAGGGCTGTCAACCCTGTATGCCCTCCTGTGTCAGAAATCACACCATGTTAAATACAGATATATTTGCGTTGTGCTGTATAGAAAATCAAACACCATGAATCTTGTAAATCAATTGACCCTGACGTCATTTCAAAGACAGTGCTTACAAATCTTCAACAAAACGTTCTGACCACCATCTGGCTTGAATTGGAAATGAACGTCTTTCGCCTTGGAAACGTTTCATGTTATTACTAGCTTCCAGGTCTTACCTTCACTGCTGATATGAAATAGAGCACGTACACCAAATCTGTTGGCAAGGTGGTTGGAAATTCTTTTTAGATCATTCTACCGTACCGTACCAGTAGATATATCTCTGCCGATGAAATACTCCTCCTGTACCAGGGCCAAGTATGCATTCGGCTGAAGCAGAAGATGTTTTTTTCTGTATTTAATTTTAAACAATGAGGTCAGTTAACCATACTTAATTTAGATCAAGAAGAACAATTAATTCAGGACACGTTATTTTATTTCAGTACAATAATCACAAAATAGGTTTTAAAACGCCGAAATTAATATATATGGCGTACAACTACTTTTGATCATTGTAATTATATTAGTATCATAGAAAACAATATAAGGATTAAAGGATAACTTATGAACTAAACAAACCAGCATTACTTACTAGTGTAAATAAACCTTTGTCATCGTAACATTTATCATAAAATAAAACAAAGTACCACATTTTCCTATTATGAAAATGACACACATGTAAATATTAATTGAATACTATTTTGTTTGACTGACTCTAACAAAAATGCAATACACTTTATATATAGTTTAAATTCGTGGTAATCGCTAAAATTCTTCTCTAATTCAAGAAAAGAAATGCAATTTACATATTTTCTCAAATATTCTTCCTAAACAATAATTATTTTCTTACAACTTAATATAAATTAAGTAACTACTTTAACTTTATAACTAACATCACTTTCAGCATTTCTGAATTTATTTACACCCACGATACAATTCTACTATCTTTATTAATTTACCTGTATTAATTAAAATTATTAAAGTCACAGACATTACCGTATTTTCACCAAATTATTATATCTTCTTCTTCTTCTTTTTCTTCTTCTTCTTCTTCCTCTTCTTTTTCTTCCTCTTCTTCTTTTTATTATTATTATTATTATTATTTAATTTATTTTTCAATTAGTTCAAGTTAAACTACGTTAATAGGCTTTTATTGTAGAATTTGTCTTAATGAATTATTTAGTAAACGTAATGGTTGTAAACTTAATTATTAAAATTTTAAAAAGAGGTTTAATAAAAGCATATAAACAGCTATTAGGATCAACATTTTCAACTTTCAGTGAAGTACATTGCGGAAATAACAATAATGCATAAAAAATTGATAGAGTTTGAACCAGAATAATATATATATATATATATATATATATATATATATATATATATATATATATATATATAATTTATAAAATATTAAGTTCCCATCTAGTTATGTCCATATCTTAAGAGTATGACTGCTTGATTATTAAACCAGATTTCACAAATTCCTTTTAAAACACATCGGAGTTTTTATAGCATTATTATAAAAAGAGACTTCATTATCCGTATGACAAACGTTATAACACTTCTAAAAACTTATAAACTACAATCACCGTTAATAAGGCAATATAAGGATGTTACTATGGAATACTTTTTTAATTTCTATAAGTAGCTTGATTACTAAGTATCTGAGTCACATGATATAACTTAGAATTAAAGTAATCAGATCTCTCGGCATCTATTTCCCTTTGAAATTTAATATATAAGTGATTTAACATGAAGTATATTTTATCAAGGATAATAGGATGAACCAGCATGTTCTATTGTTGCTGGATTTAGGAAATCGAAAACTCTCAAAAATATATAATGTCATGAAACAGAAACATCCACATTATGGGCTGTCTAAGTATGGTGTATCGAGTGAAATAATGTTACCGTTTTGTAACAAAGTTCGTTCGATTTCATATATTAACAAAGAAAACAACCTACGTTTTAACCTTTTTACGTACAATTCAAAAATAAAGAGAGACTCGAATTTAGCAAAGGATTAAAGATACAGACAAAAAAAACATTATCAGTGAGAGCGAACAAGCATACAGGTCTGTAACGCATTTCGCCGTGAACACCACGAATCCTGTAACACACTTACTAACGATAACCATTTGTCACAATCTACAGACACAATTGGGTGTCAGCTGAGTCTTAGACTTACACTAGTACCATGTAACCCAGTGCTAGCTGCCTCATGGTCGGGTCGTCATGGACTAAACCGGCACCCCCGCCCGGGTTACCTTGGGGAGGAGGGTGTGGGGACACCCAGTAGACAAAAACATGACCTATCAAAGGTCGGATGAGCTTCTTGTGAGCCAACGACCATCTCCTGCAGCCAGAGTCGGTACCAACGTATCGACCTTGTCTTTCCTTGGATTCTACCGGCTCTGGTCAAGTTCAACTCGCATGGGCAACGCACCAGTTTCTTCTCCCAGACTCTCGCAACGGTGAAAGATAGTTACAAGTTAAAAGTCTGGTCAAATTAATGTCGCGAACAGGTGCTTCGGATACTCCGCAACGGTGGGAGGGGCTATTAAGCTCCAGTGGGTGGCTCCGCCCACCTCAAACCAGGAAGCCCCTGGTCAGTAAGGTGCTACTCCGTCACGTCCTCCGCTTCGATGAGGTGGTCAGGTAATCACGGACGTAAATCATTCACCTGTTACAAATCACAATTCAAAGACTATTCTCCGACTTAGAAGTTGGAATATTCGTACACTGTGACCGGGTTTCACGCATGACCCGGATCTCAAACTTCGTGCACAAGGTCTGCCTCGTAAAACCGCATTACTTGAGCATGAACTTGCCAAGCTGTCTGTCGGCATTGTCACTCTACTCGAGACCAGTAACTGGAACTGGCTCCATCTCGGAACAAAACTACACATTCTTCTGGACTGGCAAAGCAGAAGAGGAACATCGCGTCCATGGAGTTGGTTTAGCTGTGACAAAGAAATTAGTCAGATAACATGTAGTCGACACTCCGCTCAGCATTTCAGAGAGAATTATGACACTGAAGATCAACTGCGCCGATACATCAGTACACCTAATCAGCTTCTATGCGCCAACACTGCCTAGCGAAGATCATGTGAAGGATGAATTCTACGACTGTCTCAACGAAATACTGAGCAAGATCCACGCCAGCGATCATCTCCTAGTACTCGGACACTTCAATGCCAGAGTCGGTGCAAACCATACTGCCTGGCCTGACATCATTGACCACTTCGGTACTGGTAAAATAAATGAAAATGGTCAAAGAACTCTAGAGCTTTGTAGTCAACCGGGACTCTGTATTGCAAACACCTGCTTCAAACAGAAAATGTGTCATCGTGTCTCTTGGAGACACCCTCGTTCCAAACATTGGCATCAATTGGATCTTGCATTGTGTAGAAAAAGAGACATCGGTTCTGTCAAACGATCAAGAACCTACCACTCCGCCGATGGTGATACCGACCACTCACTCGTGCTGACACAACTCGATCTCCCGAACAAGGAACCTGCACCACGTAAGCCAAGACCACGTCGTAGTCTCAACGCAGCTGCAATGAAGAACAATGACAGCATCAGTGCGTTTCGCACTCTGCTCCAAAATAAACTGAGATTCTGCACTAGCGGAAGCAATGAACCTGGATAAATCCTGGGAAACCCTACGAACTGCGATGCATGACGCTGCAGTCACATCCTTTGGAACCAAGCGGCCGCCTTGCGAAGACTGTATGGCTGAGAATGCAGAAATCTTAGAAACTCTACTACTGGCCAAAAATGATGCTCACAAGAACTATGTGAGCAGGCAGACACGCAACACCCTGTCCAACCTGAAAGAGGCTCGCGGTCAATTCTAGAAAGTTGCTCGGCACTGTGCAAACAACTACTGGAACAACCTGTGCGACGAAATCTTGACTGCTGCTTACTGTGGTAAACTACGTGTGATGTACCGTGGACTCCGCAAGGCAACTAGATGCAAAGATTAGCATTTACGCCCATCGGTGCTAGGGTGTTTGGAGGTTTATGTTTAGCAATAAAAACCAAGACGGATCACATCGATTTTCCCAAATCTCAGTACCCTGTATATGAAATTTCGAGTCTGTACTTAAAATTGACAGAGTTATTGCGTAGGGAAATGTACACAGACACAAAAACAGAGGGACAGCCACAGAGATACACAGACACACAGACACGTTCACTTTTATAGATATACTAGAATTTCGGCCCGGCGTTGCCCGAGTGTTTGGAGGTGTATGCTGAGCAAAAAAAAAGGTCAATTTTTTTTAAAACTTTGACCCCTTTTATGACTCCTTAACATATATTGTGTTGTGCTCAAATCGAGTTATTTAGTCAGATCCTTGTCCAAGAGGCCTATATCTAAAATTTCAAGTGTTGAGACACAAAATTCTTGGAGGAGTTTGGTAGAGTTCTCAAAGGTCTAATCGTTCAACTTAGACCCCCAAGCAGCAAAATTTCTGTCCGAAAACAGATCACATAGATTTTCCCAAATCTCAGTACCCTGTATATCAAATTTCGGGTCTGTAGACTAAAAACTGACAGAATTTTTGCGAAGAAAAATATACATAGACACGGTCACTTTTATAGATATACTAGCATGGATGCCCGGTGTTGCCCGGGTATTTGAATCCTATTATGACCCCTTAACATTTATTGTTTTGGCCTCAAATCTAGTTATTAAGTTAGATCCGTTCCCAAGGAACATATTGCTAACATTCCAAGTGTTTAGGCAAAGAATTGTCGGAGGAGTTTTGTAGTTTTCACCAGTCAAATCGTTCAACTTTGACCCCTTAACAGCCAAATTTCGACCGAAAAGCAATCACAAATATTTTCCTAAATCTCAGTACCCTGTACTATATCAAATAACAGACTGTAGACGAAAAATTGAAAGTTATTGCGTAGGGAAATGTACACACACATACAGACGGACAGACACTTTCACTTTTATAGATATACTAGCATGGGTGGTCAGCGTTGCCCGGGTATTTGAAGGTGTATGTTGAGCAAAAAAAAGCAGTCATTTTTTTTAACTTTGATCCCTATTATGACCCCAAAAATTAAGTTATTATGTAAGATCCATGTTCAAGGTACCTATATCTTAATTTTCAAATGTGTAGACACAAAATTTTCGTAGGATTGGTAGAGTTCTCAAAGGCTAAATCGTTGAACTTTGACCTCTTTATCGCCAAATTTCTGGCCCCAAACTGATCACATCGTTGTTCCCAAATCTCAGTACCCTGCATATCAAATTTCGGGCCCCAAACCGATCACATCGTTGTTCCCAAATCTCAGTACCCTGCATATCAAATTTCGGATCCGTAGACTAAAATTGATAGAGTTATTGCGTAGATTAATGTACACACACAGAGACAGACAGACACCTTCACTTTTATAGATAGATAGATAGATAGATAGATAGATAGATAGATAGACATATGAGAAGATTCCGACAGCACATGATCTTTTGGAGAGCATGTCGGAAAGTCTGATATCTGATGACAAAACAGACTCAAAAAATAGTCATGAGGTAAATGTCGAAAACGCGCGTGGTCCTGAGGAAGCCCACGGTTCGCAACAGTCCCCAAAATTCGAAAGTACTCAACAAAGACAACAACTGTTTGGATTCAGTTTATATGATCATCAGATCACGGGGGTGGTGTTGTGGAACTGAACATCAGTGCGTTGGTTCTACGTAGGTTACAAAATAGGATGTGAACAAAAATCACCGTCATTCGAACCCGGAATTCGTCCAATACAAAGAAGAGAGGAGATGAACATTGTGGTACTGTCGCGATCAAAAGTCTGCATATGAGGAGATCTTTTTTTATATATACGAGAGTGACGGAACGTAATTGTGATTTTTTTTGTAAGAAGAATAGAGGAGACAGGTGGAGAATATTGCTTTGCTTGTTAGGAGTTCATTTTTGTACCCGTCAATGGGAAGAAAAAGAACGACAGATATTTATATTATTTGTATTTGGGCACGAAAATGTATTCGCCAATTTAAAACATCAATTTCAATTCTTTTATTCCCTCTCCTTACTATGTAGACTTTTTACACCTTGATTATTTGGTTTTACATGATGACGGCATTTTTATCATGTTTATTTATCTCTATATACATAAAATATAAGTTATCCTTCCTGACGCTTTCGACATTATAGGATAAGTAAACATTTCCTATACATAACTTTATACGATTAGAAATTAAAGTTTCTTGTTAAGCTTGTTCTTAGCCCAGAATAAATATGTTTTGTCCTTGTTTAGTAATCCTTATATTTTCCGGTGGATGTACTCTCGCAAATACATAATTCCAATAATTACGTTGACACAATTCCAATAATTACGTTGACAAGACAAGCTTAGGTGCCCAGCGTTGACTTGGTGTCTGTAGGTGTGTGTTGAGAAAAAAAGTGGTAGTGCGTAGGCTGGTTCGAACCCGTACCACGAAGTAGGAAAAGAACTTGACGACTTTGCTGTTGCGCCCACCGCGAAAGCAGAAGTGACGAATTAAGGCTAATACAATCAAAAAGAGGCGACGACTTTCGAAAATATCCGCGAAACAAAAACGACTTTCCCTGTAGAAACGTGCCGAGTTTAGGGTGAAAGAATGACTGGTTTAGAACATTTTTCGATATTTGTCATCTAAAAAGGAGCGGCTTAAAAACGGTACTGGTCTTGTAAAAATCCGTCGCCTCTGGTGAAAGTTTTAGGCATACATACATACATACATACATACATACATACATACATTTTAAAAGAGAGATGTGATTTATATTATAGATGAGCGATTCAATCTGTATCGATGGTAAAAATATATGCGAAAAGAAATATACGTTGGTCACCATTCAATCCCAGGCAACGTCGGTTTTGTCTGCTAGTACAAAACAAGAATATTTTTTTTAACTATTTTTGAATCAAACCTGTGTGCCTGTTCTACGCCGATTTTTTTGCCTCTGCCTGAAAAGAAACACTTGACATTTAACATGGTTATACACTGTCTTGTAGCACTCTCCTGTCTCTATGCCCATATCGTATTGAAAATAATTATTTACTAATGTCTTATAGCTCGGTTGAATCGGCGTGACTCCGTCCACTTGCTCTGGGGCTCCCGTCTAGGGGTATGCATGGATTAACAGTTTTCCCAGCAAACAATGAATAACTGTTATGATAAAATAACCTCACTAAACAGTTTGTAATAGTAAAGACTACTCTCTATAAAATGTCAAGTGTTGTATTTATGACTAGCGTGGGTGCCCGGCGTTGCCAGGGTGTTTGCAGGTGTGTGTGCGTGTGTGTGTTTGGAGTGGGGTTGGGGTAAAACAAATATAACATAAAAAAATGTTTTAGACGGTAGGTAGTATCGAATCAGACCCCTTGAGGCGAAGGTAGAAAATAAAGTGTTAAAATATCTGACACGTTACCCGCTTGGCCAGCAAATGAGACGACCAGAAAAGCATTTGATTTGAAGGATAAAAAACTGAATTTAATCAGGTGAACTAGAAATCCCTAAGTTAACTTTTACTGAGAGGCAGTTTTGGGGGGTTTCTTTTACCCTACTTTGACTGGTGTTGTTTCCATAAGATTTTGGGGGACCAGCTCCCCAGAAAAAGTGGTTGATGAAATTGAATAGCACTTGTCTGATCTAAGAGGTTTCCCCCCGCATTGATCAAATGTTCATTGTTTTCCGGGCGTTTCTGTCACGAAAGCAGAGGAACAACCGCCGTTTCAGCTTAGTTTCACTTTATTTGTACGAAAAAACAGAACTAAGAGGAGTGCTGAAATAGAAAGAATTTTCTAAAGGTCAATCTAAATACATCTAGAGGCGACGCGCGTTAGCAACTCCTAGATATTACGATCAAAACAGTATATTAACAGTTCTAAGAAATAGTATCCTCCAAAATCCTCCCCAAAAAAGCCTTTGCCAGACACACACACACACACACACACACACCTATTTTGCGTGTTTTATATATACCTAACTATATTTTCTTATATTTTACAGAAATATTTACCAAACTCTCTATGATTAATAATGTTTGTAAAGAATAACATTTAAACCGTATTTAGCACAATTCATATTAAGATTACATATCAGTAATTTTAACATTAGCAGATCATGCAATTACGAATACCCCTAATAGCCCTAACATACAATAATTCGCATATAAATACCATGATACCAAACTCTTATTTTAATATTCTATTGAATTAGTGTACTCTCGCAATACACATAGAACACCTCGTACACTAGACCGAATAAAATTCAAACATTTGCATAAAGAGTTGTTACATACGTCATTCATATAATTCTAACACAAAAAAAGCAATTTAACAATGAGACAATTAGCACAAACGTTCGGAAGTTATCAAAATTAGCTATTGAATATAGATATACAGTAAGGTTAAGAGCTACATATAATGGTTGATTACATTTTGTTTTTATCTTATCCGAGACAACTGAATGATCTGCAATTACTAATGAAGTGAAAGAAGGAAGGATTAGAACATTTCTGATCAAACTGTAAGAATAACAGTCACGTACACTTGCATGTTGTCTGTCGCAGTTGGGTAGACTGACCGATTCGTGAACAATTAACCGCGTTTTTATGTATATTATATTTGTATGTTTACACCATTAAAGAACGGCTAGTCTATACCGATAATATTTTTATAAGTGCTAGAATAAATGGTGTTTTAAAGTTGGAGTTTAATTGATGACGCCTCTATAATATGAGGTATAATTTCTTGTATTTTTCGCCATCTGAATATTAGGCCTGATTCCGATGCTGTTGTTAAGTATGTTGTCTTAGATCCTTTTTACTGATGGATGCTATTATAAAGATAAGCCACTTAAACATGAGACTACACCGGTTTTATCATGTTTTATTATTTGTCCAAGTAACTTGAGACAATATGATCAAATATATTACGAATCTTTATGAAAAAAAAAAAACTTTACTCATCAGATTCTATAATTTTTATAGCTTTATATAGAAATGCCTACATTTTAATAATTAAAACCGACTTATTATAATTAAATTATATTAGTTGAGAAATAATCGTTTTCTATTCTGATAATTATCATCAAATTATTAATTTGTTTTTAATAATATCAATTTTATAGGACAGGGATTTGAAACAAGAAATATTCTTTCTTAGGTATGTTTTTTACAGCATTAAATAATACAATTTTCAGTTACTTTTTATACATATATCTGACATTGCAACATTCCGAAAAAATACAGTTTTCATAATAAGAGTAGTAAACTTAGTATAATAAGATGTGTTAATAATGTGAAATAAATATTTAAAAACAATAAGTAAATAGGTAAATTATTTCTACTAATTGCCCGTTCGATTTGTGATTAACTTGGATCCGTACACCTGACATAGATTTGAGAACACTTCCCACAATCAGTTAGGTGAAATAAGACTGTGCATATTGTGCAGAAGTTGTGTTATTTGTTTTAATGACAATGCTTTAACAGTATGTCTTATTTCATAAAAAATTTTTTTGCATGAACACAGGAGAAAGTATACAAATTTAATAAAACAATGCTAATTCTTCAGTGTACTTGTAAGAAAATATAATCTGCTAAAATATATTTTATCTGATATTGCATACGCATTTAGTAGAATAGAATTCCATTCAATGCATATGTTACATGTAAATATATAATGGTATGGGTGAATATGAGCTGTTATTCTAATAGGCCACCTGTCTTTTTCAAATGTCTATTTTTAAAGTACGTATCCAGCTTTATTTAAAGAAACTTGTTTCGCTCTAGATAACGTGTACATATATTCGCTGCAAACAGAAATTACATTAAAGTTTTGTTTGTATAATGTCTATCTAAAGCAATGCGATATTTGTAGTTTTATAACTGGATTAACCCAAAATAGCCCAGGTCTTATTTAATTAGTTATATGTAAAATGGATTAAAATAAAACAACATATTTTATAATGATGTACCTAAGATATTCTTAGAAATATTTAATTGCATAGCGATTGTTTGATTAACTGGCCTCTGCAAAACTATGCCAATATATATATATATATATATATATATATATATATATATATATATATATATATATATATATATATATATATATATATATATAGAGAGAGAGAGAGAGAGAGAGAGAGCAGGTTATTCATAGCCGTATTATTATTAGTCTCTAGACTCCTGTTACTACAAATAAGGCAAAGTATGCATACTTATGATACTAATCTTGTTTTATATTATTTGTATCAATAATGAAAAAATAAAAACATGGAAATATAAAATCAAAAGTAAAAAAACGTAAAATTATTTTTAAAATTTGTTTTAGATGATGCTTCAAAATTTGTGCATACATTCATTTGCCGAATTTTCAACCAAAAGTCGCAAAATCTGTCCTGCCTATTTTTAATTTAATTTTGTTTATATACTAAACGTTTTTGCATTCATTCTGTTTGCCGATTGTTACCCTTATCTTCGTAGTTGTTTTAGTTTCACTATGTTTTTTTCAACTCATTTGTCTCTTCGTGATATGATAAACCGCGATGGAATATGAATGCTGAGTCCTTTTATCTTTTTCCTTCTATAGTGGTCGCCACACCATGTGTTGGCCAACTAGTACTTTGACCGGCGGGTGTAGGATTTAAACCATTATTTTCATACAATGCTAATCTGACTCAATGCTTTTATCAATTGCTACTCTGACCCCGGAAGCTGGTTGGACTTTATAGTCTTATGAATCCAATATTGCGTTCTTATCTGCTTTTGATTGTCGGGTCCGTAAACAATAACATTATTACAGAATTCTACAAAATGTATGTCTGAAAGGTGCTGATTCCAAAAATTATGCGCATTTGACCTGTTTAACTCTAGTTTTTAAGCTAGAAAATGTCGCATATATAAAAACATTCCCTTTTAAAGAAAATTTGTAAAGAATTTGCAGAAAGGTTCTAATGAACATATATGCTAATATAAATCCATTGTGTTTGTGTAGCTTTTTCCTCATATAGACAAAACACTCTTTAGAACTATGACATAAATATATTTATGGCAAGAATTTTCGTTTTATACATTTGATTGAGTGGTGAATATCTTGCGTGTCTAAGGTTTAAACACCAGCAGTAGTCCGACATCATTATCTTGATAACCTTCTTGCATTACTTTGATATTTTTTTAAAAATATTTCCACCTGAGCGTCACTGAAATTGACGAGATTGTTAGGAAATATTTCTAAATGGCTTGGGAGAAAATACAGTTTTATACTCATGCCTATTACAAGAGTCTGGAAGTTATTTAACAGCTTTTCGACAATATCATTTAATTTTCAGCTTTGTAATTTCCAAGAAATGTTTAAACTATTATGTTTAAAACATTACCGGCTATCTAAATCAATTTCGTTCATTGAATGGGCAAATATTTTATCGTTAATCAATTAACTTATTTAGGGACCATCGAATATACCAGTGTTTAGATGCACAATATGTAATCCTGACAATGCATATGGAATGTACCATAACATTGTCCAGTTTTATCAGGAGCTTTGGAAAATAGTTTCATGAGTCTATAATTACATGTAACGATCAGCTCGTTAGCATAATACAAGGGCAAATTACTTGCCAAGAACTTTGCAGCTAATTCTACCCTATGCGACGAAGGCCATTAACTCCCCGTATTTCCTCCTATAAAAGAAAAAAATTAAAGAGAGCTATATGCTCAGTCCGTTAAATCCAAAGTAGCTGAGAAGAGGCTTGGCTCCCTCCAGTATTGGCAAATAGCAAACAGGATCATGGGCAAAAGCGTGCGGTCTATCCCAACCATCATTAATGGGCCAGAGGTGATCTCGTCAGCATTAGACAAGGCCAAACTATTTGCCCAGAAGATAATTCTACCCTATGCGACCAAGGTCACTACCTCCCCGTATTTCCTCCTATAACAGACAACACGCTATGCAACATACAAATATCTGTGCGTGCGGTCACTAAGCTAATCAAGAACCTTGACTCCAATAAAACAACTGGTACTGACGGCATTCCAACTATAGTGCTGACAAAGCTTCAACCAGAACTTACCCTCATACTTACAAAACTCTTTAAGCGTTGTCTTAAAGAGAAGTGCTTCTCAACACCCTAGAAAATCTCATCAGTATGCCCTGTATTTAAGAACTAAGGTTATAAGTCGTTTCCCTCTAAGTACAGATAAATAAGTTTCCTGTGTGAGTAAGTTGCTGGAATCAATATTAAATAGAGAAATAGTCAATCACCTCAACATAAATAACATTCTTAGTGACATGCAATAAGGTTTCCGTTCTACCATATCTACATCAGATGTACTAACAGTTATATGTCATAGGTATAGTGAACCTCTTCACAAAAGTTTCCTGTCTAGGACAATTGCTCTGGACATATCAAATGACTTCGGCAAGGTATGACATAAGGGCCTACTTCACAAGATTTCAAGCTATTGTAGAACTGGAAATGTTTTCTCGGTCATTAAATCATTTCTCTCTGATAGGCTCATACAAGTAGTGCATGATGGGCAGAAATCAGAGGCCCTCGGTATTAATGCAGGAGTGTCACAGGGGTACATCCTTGGCCCAACACTCTTCCTGATCTACATCATACATCATACTTAAATCATTCATTGATATCTATGCTGATGACACGCCATCTATGGCCAGACATCAAAAACCGTAACTGACAAAGTTATCTCTGGTTCTCTCTCTCATCAGATCTCGAGCGCGTGATACGGTGGGGGAAGAAGTTGCTGGTTACTTTTAATGCATCTAAAACCAAGCTCCTATCAATACATCATCAACGCTCTTATTCGGATATGACATCAATTGAAATGGATGGCTTTCGACTAGGGCAACTCCATGTTTTCATACATACATCAAGTCCATTGCCAAGGTCGGTGGAAAAATGTTAGGATCCTTCTACGGCTCCAGAAGATATCTCACTGCTGATGCAATTCTCTATCTATATAAAAGCCAAGTACGTCCAAGGACGGAGTAGTGTTGCCAAATCTCGGTAGGAGATGCTAAAAACAGCCTATGCTGCCTTGACAGAGTAAAAATAGGTTCGTGACCTAGTGGGGGATGCCCTTTTCTCTTCCCTGCAAACTCTCTTCCAAAGGAGAGACCTTGGGAGCCTCTCTTTATTTAATCGTTACTAACATGGCAAGTGCTCGTCTGAGCTCCAATCTTTGCCCCCCCCCTTCGCCAATCTTTCACGAGGAGCACCCGTCTAGCTGAAACCACTGTCAGAATGTTTCCTCACTCTTTATTTGTGCCAAAACCAAAACGTATATTCCATGAACAAACCTCTTTCTTACAAGTGCACGCCTGTGGAACTCTGTTCCCTCTGCCTATTTCCCACCTGACTACAACCTGGATCTCTTCAAGTCCAACATAAACAAATTCCAGATTAGCCGCCCGCTTAAGTAAGACAGTTTATCATTTCTCAATACTAACGTACTATACACGCAAAAAACTCTTATCTCCGATTGGCTTCCGGGCCTTGATAAGTAGTTCCCACCTTATAAAAACAATGATTTTCAGTGTAAACAAGTTACTCCTGAAAGATGTTTCGCTGACCACCATTAATTTTGTATGAAACAGTCCATCTCTTTTATTTTTTCAATCATTTGTTTTATCCTTGCTATCGAAATAGAATACAGAGCAAGAAAACATTCTATAACAAAATTTGTTTTTCTAATAAATAATTCACCGCTGTAAAATCAACACAAATAACCCATTGACGAATTTAATAATTCAGACGTTGTTTTTTTTTTTTTGCACCGTATGTTTTCTTTAGTGTTGTTGAGTGTTTAATAGGTATAGGTGCATACATATAAAAGTTATGTAAGAACACACATTTCACACTTCTTTAGAGTTGTTTATAAACAATATCCATTCTTCCGGTTTATATTGTTTTAGGCCTAAATTTAGGAAACGTCCAGGATTATCTACACAAGAAACTAAATCTGTCAATTTGTAAGAGAACTCGATAAATTCATTATCTTGTGCTCGGTAAAAGGTAATGTTGTAGCCAGGTTGTAAATATCTCTATCCTTGGGTCGAGAAGCAAAGAATCGGGGTGATACTTTGAGATCAAATCGCGAAGATTTTCCTGATAAAACAATATGGGGTCGGGTGATAAAAGTAGGTAATCTGGAACAATTTGTATTGTTTAATTTGTCAAAAGTTGTATCAAAATTTTCATTGGATAGATTAGGCCATTCTTTAAAAACAGGTACTGAAATTTAATCACAATGAGCTATTGGTTGACTGGAAGTGGAATATTTGCGTAAACTAGGGATTTTCGCATCTTCTTCTTAATTTATGTTTAATTAATTCCACATAGTTACTAGTCGTTGAAGTTATTTTTGGTTCTCTCTCCAAATGACTTGTAACTACGAACCTCAAGGATTTACTCAAAGCTCTCCATAAATATAACAAACCTTATCTGGAGTGGCTTTTTGCAGACTCAAATACTTGATGTAATTTTTGTATATGTATTTAGTGCAATGAGAAAAAGTATAAAGTTCAAACTATCAATATGTATCACTGATAGTCAAGGACCCAAACCTGTCTTATCAACAGGTGAAAAGTACTGGGGCTGCTGTATTGCCATTTGGTGAATTGATTCTGGACCATGCAGTTGCTTCTGACGGGTCCTCTCGATGTCATATTAGTGGGAAAGTGGCTATACCCTATCCTGTTCTACAAAAAAAAATCTTCGTTTCTTTTCGGTCTTAGTCCCCCCTCCGTCCTGCTCTAAACAAATCTGACCACCTAGTCCACAAATTCCAAAAATTCCATCATGACAAATGAAAAAAAAAGTAAACGATTAAGCCCGGTTCTCCAACTTCTAACGTAGACATCTACTACCATGTCTCCTTCTCCAATATCAGGGTCTAAGTTCTAACATTCCAGAGGTTGAAACACAATTACAGGAGACTAAACCAGACCTTTTATTTTAAAGCGAAACTAGCATTGGACAGGCTATTTGCCTAGAAGAGTTCGCAATTAAAGGATACTCTAACTTAACTTCGAAATCTGACCTCCAAAATCGCCATGGACATAGAATATGTGACTATATTAAAGATGGCTTTCCATGTGGTAGGGTCATCTCCAGAGAAGATTCTAACTGACCCGATATGTGCTTCCGGGTTTCATTAGCACACTACTGCATTTATATTTACTCTCTGTCGCCCACACAACAGCAGAGTTGCTATCTTTAAAAGCATATCCGATAAAATTGACCAAGTCCTATCTGCTTATCCTTCAGCAACCATCAAGTATGTGGAGACTTCAATGTTCACATCTTCGAATGATTTACCCACTCAAAAAAGACCGATGATGAGGGGAGGTTCTGTCATGATGTATCCATTGCTTATGGCCTAACTCAGATTGTTCTGGAACCCACCCCTTTGCCCAACAATGATGGCCAGTATGCGAGTATACTAGAAAGTTTCTTACAACTTGTCCTGAACTATGTTCAGTATCTGTTCTGTCTCGTCTTGGATCTTCCAACCACTCTGCTGTATCAATAAAGAAAAAGATGAAATGTAACAAGTCCCCAGACGTACCTCTCCATGGTACAGTATATCGATAGACTAATGCTGACTGGGATAGCTTCCGTACATTTATATTGGATCTACCTCTGGGTTCCAGGTTTAAAAAGGACGTGCCCTCTATAGTATCAGACCTGACGGAGTGGTTAATTGTAGGTATAGACCGTTTCATACCCTCGAAAAAGTTCCAGCAAAAACCAAAGAGCCAGCCAGGGTTCTCTCCAGAATGTGCTGCTGCCATTGCGTACAGAAACCACTTTTTCCACTGCTTCCAACCTAATAGATGTATAAGAACTAAAGCCGCTTTCAGGACTGTCAGCAACCATTGTATGAAAGTAATAAAGAACGCAAGAAAGTTGTATCCTGAATCCGTAAAGTCCAAAGTAGCTGAGTAGCGGTTTGGTTCTCACCAGTTTTTGCTACTAGCAAACAGAATCCTGAACAGAAGCGTGTGCTCTATCCCAACTATTATACAATGGACCTTAGGTAATCTGGTCAGCATCAGACAAAGTCAAACTCTTTGCCAAGAACTTTAGCAGCTAATTTTACCCTTTGCAACCAAGACCGCCAACCCCAAATATTTCCTCCTGTATCAGAAAACATGCCATGTGATATCCATATATCTTTACGTGATTTGCTAAGCTAATCAAAACATTGGTTCCAGTAAAGTAACAGGCCCTGACGGTATTCCAATTATAGTAGTAAAAAAACTTCAACCAGAACAAGCGCCCATACGTACAAAACTGTTTAAACGCAGTCTTAAGGAGAATAGCTTCCCATCACCCAGGAAAATCTCATCAGTATGCTCTGTATTGAAGAATTCAGGTAAGCGCTGACCCTCCCTCCCTCTCAGTATAGGCCAATAAGTCTCATGTGCGTCATGAGAAAGTTGCTGGAATCTGTGTTAAATACAGAATTAATCAACCATCTAAAAAAAAAAATAACCTTCTCAGTGACACTCAATATGGTTTACGTTTTTCTAGATCTACAGTAGATATGCTTAAAGTTATATCTCATAGGATTAGCAAAACCCTTGACGGAGGCAACAATTCTAGGGCAATTGCTCCTGACATATCTAAGGCCTTTGATAGGGTATATCATAAACGTTTACTTCACAAGATCTCTAGCTATGGTATAGCTGGAAATGTCTTCTCAATTATTAAATCATTTCTTTCTTATAGTTTCATAAGAGTAGCAGTTGAGGGGCAAAATCAGAAGCTCACAGTATTAATACTGGAGTCCCTCTGGGGTCAATGCTGGGCCCAACACTTTCCTGATCTACATTAATGATCTTCCAAATCACATCCTTACATCATTTGTAGACATTTATGCTGATGACACTAACATTTATGGTAGCACATCTAAGACAGTAAACGACTAAGCTCTCCGATTCTCTCTTCTCTGATCTTTAGGTCGTGGTACAATGGGGAAAGGAGTGGCT
Organism: Euprymna scolopes; assembly: GCF_053919585.1. NCBI lineage: Eukaryota > Metazoa > Mollusca > Cephalopoda > Sepiida > Sepiolidae > Euprymna > Euprymna scolopes. The sequence goes on along the minus strand of NC_136499.1, from coordinate 53,894,494 downwards.
GGTTACTTTTAATGCATATAAAATCAAGCTTTTATCTTTACATCATCAACATTCTGATCCACATCTGGCATCAATTGAAATGAATGGCTCTCCTCATCAGGAGGTCTCAAGTTGTTAGAAGCTTCTGGGCTTGACCATTACTCCTGATCTTAAATGGAACACGTACATCAAATCTGTTGCCGACGCCTTTGGAAAAATGACGGAATCTTTCTATTGACCTAGTAGATATCTCACTGCTGATGCAATTCTCAATATAAGAGCCAGGTACTTCCAAGGATGGAATACTGTTGCCATATCTGGGAAGCAGCTGCTTGAAAGGACTTGTCCTGCCTTGATAGAGTTCACAATAGACTTCGTAGCCTCCTAGGAGATGTCCTTTTCTCTTCCCTGCAACTTCTATCTCACAGAAGAGATGTCGCGAGTTTGACTCTGATGTATCGTAATTTATGGAACGTGTTCGACTGAGCTTAAGTCTATTGCCCCCCTTCGCCAAACTTTGACAAGAAACACTCATCTAGCTGAAAACCCTATCGATAATTCCCCCCAATCTTTATCTGTGCCTGGACCTTAACGTAGATTCCATGAACAAAGCTTCTTTCTTACAACTGCACGCCTGTGGAATTGTCTTCCGTTTTCCTGCCTTCCGGCTTACTACAATATGGTTGTCTTCAAATATAACGTAAATACGTTCTTGATGCGCCGTTTTATAAGTTAACAAATTTACCGAATTTTCATTACTACTGATTACTATATTTTCCAATGTCTACTGTACACTCTTTAACCCTTATCCTCGAGTAACCTTTTGACCTTGATAATGAGGTGATGCCTATATATAAAATTTATAGATTAAGATGTATATACATAATCTTTCCATTAGTAATCACCAAGTTCGACCAAAAGTTATAGGCTAGAAAAAAGTAAAATAAGCCTCAACAGTATTAAAGAGATAACATTCTTCACATATAAACTAATACTTTATTTTTAAATAAAATCCCAGACATGTGTAATCAATTTTAATATGAAATTTTGGACCTTTTTCAATCTGAGTTCCTGAAATTTAAACGGACAATATTTTCAGCACAAAACGACTATTGTTTTATTTCTCCAATATTTTGTTAATATAATGTAAAGTCTACAAAATTCTTCCGTGTAAGTAAATGAAATACTCTAATAAACAAACGATTTAGATGTTATTTTGAATTTTTGAAATCATTGCGTTTTTAAATTGTATTAAATAAACTGATCCTACATATATGACAAAACTGCTTTCACTTTACATAGGCTAAAATATGTATTTTTTTTTATTTCTCAGGCACATCATGTATCTCAAAAATGTAGCTAATCAGATCAAATACATGTCATTTTTTTTTAAATTAGCACATCAAAAATTATAATAATTGACCCATAAACACAAGCTACTTAAATCTTTGTAAACCAGTGTTATTTTTGTTTAATTATTGTGATCCTTTAAGATTATTATTCATAATTTGTGCATTTATTATATTTTTGCGGACTATTATCCGCAGATAATAATTGTTTTGTTTCGGCACGTTTCTACTAACTATTCCTTTGAACTTCTTGAGGGGTATTTTGAGTCTTGTTACATATATCGAGTCATTATTGTTGTTATCTCGCTAGGCTAGATAATTTATTGACAAAAACCTGATGGGACAGCAACTATAGAATACGGCAATTACTAAGGATATGTTACAGCACTCGATATTCCTATCCCGTGGCGGTTGATCTCACACAGAAAATCAGAGAATAGATTCAGCAAAACTTACTAAAACAACAAGAACTATGAAGATAAAAAGATTAAAGCTTGTGATTTTTGGTAACAAATTTGTAAATCCATATATATGTGTGCATTTATACATATATATATATATATATATATATATATATATATATATATATATTTAAATACATATATATATAATTATATATATGCCCATATATATAATTATATATATATGTCCATATATATATATATATATATATATATACACGTGTATATACATACACATATTTATATAGAGAGAGACAAAGAGAGAAAGAGAGAGGCAAAAGAAAGAAAGAAAAATGTAAAAGCAAAAGTAATATTTGACACATGTCTAGGTAACTGAGATGAAATTATTGCGTGAGTATTTTTTGTGGATAGAGCAATGCCGGACCTATCTTTGTGTCTGTCTGTGTGTCCATAAATTATTTATACGATGTGCGAACTCTCAGCGTTCGTGCCGTTGTTTGCTTGTACATCTATAGGATTATAGAGAATAGAAGATACTGAAGTATGTAGAAAAATAAATGAAAGTTTAAAAGGATTTAAACGTTATCCATATTGTTATAGAGAAAAGGGCGAAAAACTTGTACCTTTTAAAAAAAATCAAAGTTTCTCCACAGTTTACGGGGGATTCTTTGAATAGAGAAAAATATACCTTGATGAGCGCAAATATTTTTCGTGCCTTTCTTCTGAAGCGTTAGACATATATATATATATATATATATATATATATATATATATATATATATATATATATATATATATATATATATATATTATAATGGGTGCCCAGCGTTGTCCAGGTGTTTGGAGGTGTGTGTTGAGCAAAAGAAATAGTGGTAGTAGGGAGGCAGGCTCGAAAGCCAGCCTCCCTACTACCACGCGAATGAGGAAAACATCTGGGGAAAACGTGACGTCTTTGCTGTTACGACTACCGCCAAATCGGAAGTTACGTAAGTTTAAATTAATGCTAATCAATCGAAAAGCGGAGTTGACTTTCGAAATTATCGGCGAAAAAAAAACTCCCTGTAGAAAGGTGACCAGTTGAGGGGGAAGAAATTAAGGTTTTAGCCAATTTTTCTGTATTATCGTCTGATGGGTCAAGCTTTAAGACGTTGGTATCTCCTCAAAATCCATCGGCTGTGTCGAAAGTTTTAGGCAGACATGAAAACATACATACATTTATATATTGGTAGCTAAAAATTTTTACCCAAGCCGATTAAAAAGCTTGCGCTATCTCTGCATACTCTTTATGTAAAATTTAAAATGTTCAAACCAAAAATTGTCTGAGTAATTTGGTAGAGACCGCCGGGCTCGATTTTTTAATACCTTGACTCATTTTATGACCCCCTTAACATTTAATGTTCTGGGGTCAAATCGCGTTATTAAGTTAGATCCCTCTCCAGGGAATCAATATCTAACATTTAAATTGTTTATACCCTAAATTGGTGGAGGAGTTTGGTAAAGTTCTCAAAGGTCCAATCGTTGAAATTTGACCCCTTAACAGTCAAATCTTTGGCTGAAACGGATTACAAAATTTCCCAAATCTCAATACCCTGTATATCAAATTTCGATTCTGTAGACTGCAAATTGACAGAATTATTTCCTAAGGAAATGTACACAGACAGACAGACAGGCATACACTTTCACATATATATATATATATATATATATATATATATATATATATATATATATATATATATTACAAAGAAAGTGTGAGAGATTAATTATTGTGAAGCTATTAATCAAGGTTTCATAGGAGGAAACATACCAAAATGAAATTTCTACATACGATGGTTAGGTTTTAACCATTTTGAACCAACCTTAAAAAATAATGCATATTAAAAATCCGCACCCCCCCGCAATTTTCTTTTTAACTCCGTAAATAAACTTATATTATTGTAATAGACAAAAATCATAAATTTTACTAGAAATCACAAGATTCGATCCTTAAATACTTCACTTACAAATGTCTCTTCATAATAATAATTAAAATGACTTAAATAAGAATAAAAATAAACCGGAATCAGCACATATTTAAAAGCAATTAATTCCGTTTACTTACTCAGCCATTAGATTTTTTTAAATGCTTACAAATAATAATTATCTCTTCTACATTTTTAAAATGTCATTAGCAAAGAAGGTTTTGCGCAAAGAGAGAAACGCCTGAAAAATATCGTAACGCTCCCTTACAAAAGTACTTATTTTATAAACTTTTTTTTAATTATAATTCCTCATATTTCTTTTAATCTTATATCAAGAAATTCTAACAAAAAAAAAGCTTTTCATAGTTATAGTGTATTACTTCCTTAAAACATAGGTAATCGAAGTATAAAATCAAAGTTTTTATACTGTTTCCTCTGTTTACCCTACACTAAATCAAAAATCACTGCACAATTGTAAGATTGTATTACAGAGACATCATATTATGGCAAATTTAATTTAAAATATATTTACTATTAATCCTATAAACAAAATAATTAAAGGTCACTGATATATTTTCTGTGTTATTCTTGATTCAAAAACTATATTTACTTCAATAAGCTGGTGAAATTTGCTTTCTTCTCCCAGTTCCCACATATTTATGCTGATGAGAAGACGGTAGTCAATAATATTGCACTTGTTTTATTAATATCGAATAAAGAAAACGACTCCACATATAAATTTTCTTACGTGTCCTTGTATGAAAACTTGATTCATAATTTCCTAATTCTTAATCTCTCACCGTCTCTATTTATATAGATATAGGTAATTACACCTATCGGGTTTATCATAACTGCAGTAATCCGAGTACATCTTATTTAAATATATTTTACTGAGACTATGTTAAATTAGACCGTGTATATTTAACTCTAATATATATATATATATATATATATATATATATATATATATATATATATATATAAGGGTCCGACAAAGATAAAAGGAGGGTTACAATAAAATCAGCAAGAGTTTTCTGTGCTATTTAATGAAACGTGCATATAAGAAAAAATGCTGCCTAAATATACTAATACTTATATGTATATATATATATATATATATATATATATATATATATATATATATATATATATATATATATATATCCGTGTCTGTGTATGTGCGTGCATGTGTGTATACAAGGAAATAAAGCGATTAGAACAAGTATAGAAACGAAAAAAAATTGGGTTCAAATTTATTTGGACGGCTATGTTATACCCAATCAATGATGGGTACTGCAACTAGCAAAAATGTATACATGAATATGGGTGTATATCTATCTATCTATCTATCTATCTATATATATATATATATATATATATATATATATATATATATATATATATATATATATATATATATATATTATATTAGCGGGGGTACCCGGCATTGCTTGTGTGTTTGGTGCTGTGTGTGTGTGTAAGGGGGTGTAATGTAAAGAATACGCTAAGAAATGACCATGTTTATGTATTCCAAAAGGAAAACGATGTGAAACTTCCTAAAAAACTCAGAAAAACCAAAACCGAAAAAGAAAAACAGCGAACAAACGTAAAACTTTTTTGAAATAGAAGTTTTAAACCAAAAAGGAAAAACCAGGGTAAAAAATTATGAACGTTTTATGAAAAACAAACACAATAAAAAAAACCCAGCAAAAACCGAAAAAGAAACAGCATAAATAACCTTTCGGTTCGGTTAAGTCCATGATTCGTTTCACCCAATAGGAAGCATGGAACGAAAAGGAACGTTAAAATTCAATTACATTTTTTGAAGCAACTACCAAACTAAATAAAACGGAATTGATGTTTCATATGTTTAGTTTATTAAAAAAAACAAATGGAATGAATCATTATTTTAGTGTAAAAATATTGGGAAAAATGGTAATTAAGCAACGTAAAAGTATATGGGGGATATGAATTAATGTTTGTGGGAATGTCGCTATCGTTTAATTCCGTAATACGCTTCACCCAATAGGATGCACAGAACGGTAAGGCGCGGTAGAGTTCAATTCCAGGTTTTTTTTAAGCAACTACGAAGTACGGAAAATCGTTCTTTCGTAAATGTCCCTTGTGAACGATCCAGCCACGGTGTAAGTGCTGACAGGGGTAGGAGGAATTAGAGAGAAAAGATTTTACTACTTCCATTGATTTTAACCGATTTTGGCAGTGAAGTCTCAGCAGAAAAATATAGGAATCTACGATTATCGAAGAAAGAGAGAGGTAATATGCCTATAACACACCTCAGATATTGTGCTGCAGTTTGTGCATATTACATTTGCAGTAAATGTCTTGATTTTAATCCTATTAAGGTCACAATAAGAGGGATAAAATGAGTTCATTTTATATATATATAGGGATATGTATATATATATATATATGTGTGTATGTGTGTGTTTGTGTGTTTGTGTGTGTGTGTGTTTGTGTGTGTGTGTGTGTGTGCCCGAAGCTTCTGGGCTTGGCGTTTACTCCTTATCTGGAATTGCCACGCACATTAAATCCGTTGCCAAGATCCATGGAAAAATGTGGGGACCCTTCCATCGATATAGTAGATATTTACTTGATGATGTTATTCTTTACCTATAAAAGAGTCAGAATCGTCCTTGGATTGAGTATTGTTTACAGAACTGGGCAGGAACTGCCAGAAAGTTTTAAAATAGATTTTACAGCATAGTGGGGGTTGCGTTTTCTCTGCCCTGCACCCGTTTTCTCACAGAAAAGATGTTTCGAGCCTACCTGTACTTTATCTTTACTTCCATGGTAAGTGCTTCTCTGAGCTCCAATCTATGGGCCCCTCCCCAAACATTCACGAAGAAAGACTCGTCTCTGAAACCACTATCAATAATTTCACCCTCATCTGTGCCTAAACCTAAACATAGATTCCATGAACAAAGCTGTTTTCTTAGAACTACACACCTGTTGAACTGTCTATCATTTACCTGCATTCTGACTACAATACGGTCGTCTTACAGTCCAACGTAAACAAGTTCTTTATCAGCCATTTCTTTTAAGAAATTCAATTTAATAAATTTACACTACTAACGATTACTATGTTAATATCCCTTTGACCACTGTAAATATTGTAACCCTTATCCTTTAGTTGCCTCTGGGTCTTGATAGGTGAGGAATGCTTTGTAAAAAATACACTGAAAATTATGAGAAAACGAAAAACAAATACATTAAACAAGCGGTGTGATAAAATTGCCACCGAATTTATCGGAGATCGTAACTTGATATAGAATTTAAAAATTGTATAATGTAAACGACCTGGTAATTGTACCTATTTACCATGCCTCCCCACGGGACAGAGTTAGACACCAGGGTTGTTTTTTAACGTGGAGAAAAGGTACAAAAATAAATAAAAAATTGTCTCAGTCGTGAAGGACTGCTCCTCCACCGAAAGAGAACAAGAAATGAAAGTGCAGTATCTGAAGAACAGATGGTATTTATTTGCTCCCCCACTGAGCAAATTAGGCACAAGGCCGTTTTTAATGTGAGGTAAAAACCAGCTCCCCTAAAAGTAGGCAAAAAGGGGGCACTCTGGTTACCAAAAATAATAATTGTCCCAGTATAGAGGGTTTCCCCTCCATTGACCGGTACACATTATCTGAAGTGCAGTATCTGCCGGAACAGATGGTATTTATTTGCTCCCCCACCGAGCAAATTAGGCACAAGGCCGATTTTTAATGTGAGGAGTGAAGGGAAGGGGAAGGGAAAAAGGGGACCAGCTCCCGAGAGGTGGGAAATGGGAGCTGGTTAATGGTCAGGCATGTGGGGTTGCCCCCACATCTGGTCTTTGCTAGTCATAGCTAGTCATAGCTTGCAGCATCTGCCGGAACAGATACTACACTTTGATCTTGACCAACAGTAATTGTAGCTGAACACGTTGATGTACACAAAAACTATTGATGTTTTACAAGTGGTTCAGAGAATTTCGTTTCTGAATGTATAATTACTACTCTTTTATTCTTAGAAAGTACAAATTAACGCGCGTTTCCACGGCAACACTGGTGATTTTAAATCACATTGGCCAATTTATTTCTCCTAGCAAAATAATCAATAATTTCACACATGTGGTTGTATTAAGCATTTTTACTTTTAAATCTAATCAGGTGTGTCGTCCTCAAAGATGTGTAGTATGTGACGTTCAGGTGAAAAAACTTCGAATGAAACAATAATGTAAGGTTCATTTTTAGCTGGTAGTCTAATTCATGAGTATGTATCGTGTTCATTAGAATACATATGCATACTTGTTTTGTTCGCTTTTTTTCTATTGGAGTTATATGTTTATCTATCAGCTTAACACTAGTTATAAATAATAAGTCAACTCTAAATAGCACTCTATGCATTCTTATTTATTAAAACAGCATCCACGAAACTGAATCTTCTTAATCAAGTCAGCAGCTTTCCACTATCTTGTGCTGAGAAAACCTGTTGCAGCTTAGCCTTGGGTTTTACACTTTTCTCAACAACATATCCGAAGATAAATCGATATGTAATATTTAGGTTGGCCTTATTAAGAAAAACCTCATAATAAACATTTTTTTAAATTTATTTACTTGCGAACTGTTATCCTCATCTATATAATTGTTGTTTTTGTTTATAAAAATATACGATTCACTCATCGCAAAAACATTCCAATTATAGAGCAAATATAATGAACAGTATAAATCTGTGTTTTCACTCAATGACTTCTAGTAAAGTCAAGTTATAATTCAAGCATGGCTCATTGTGTGTGTTTTTTTTAAGATAATTACAATACAAAAGTACGAATCATATATATCACAGCTCACATCTGGTTAAACACACCAGCTTGCCTTAGCAGAATATAATTAAATGCAAAGAAAATCTTCATCGAACATCATATATTCAGATGATGTAAGCAGTACGCAGTTTATAGTGTACATATATCTTCTTTAATGATGATACTCTTTTATCCATGTTTCCGATAATGGGTGAGAAATATACACAATGTATATACAAGTTAGAAAAGCATTTCATCCAAACAAAATGTTTTTACTATAGGCTTTAAAAATAAAGGTACAAGATGTAATTTGTAATTTATTCATCTTCGAAGTGCACATATATAAATTTTACAAAGTAAGATATAAAAATGTAATTTAAATTGAATGAAACAATTACCTTGGATTTATTTTATGTAATTTACATTCTGTTGCACTTTAAAAACATTGACAATTTGATATCTATATCATTAATTGCTAGATGAAAGATAATGTTTTTAAATTGTAACAAAATGGGCATTACATAAAATAAATCCAAGGTAATTTTTTGCTTCAATTTAAATTTAATTTTTATACTTTACTTTGTAAAATTTATAAAAGTGCACTTTGAAGATAAATAAATATCAAATTGAATCGTGTGCCTTCAGTAAAACATTTTGTTTAACAATTTTCATAGATTGCATGAAATGTTTTTCTAACTTGTATCTTATCTGTTTAAGATTATATTTTAAAACTCTACTTCTCTCTATTTCAGTTTGTATTTCTTCTCACACCACAACTCATTTTTGCAACCCCGTCTTTGTATTATTACAGATCTGAATATTCTCTCTGTTCCAGCTTGTATTTCTCCTCACACCACAACTCATTTTTGCAACGCCCTCTTTGTAATACAGGTCTGAATAATGAGAAAATCTGATTTTTTTTAACAAAAACTTTAAAATAACTGTTTTAGATTATTTTTTTTTAAAACTTCATTCAGAATAGAAAATCTTTAAAATTTAGTAAGGTACATATTTAAAATAGGTTTCATTACCAAACATTCAGTACATAACGAGATAAATACAAGGTACAAATATTAACTTTAGGCCCAATAATCAAAACTGGTCTACCCGAATGGAACCGTATCAGACTAAAGAAAATGGAAGACTATATAATTTAAACAAAGTATCCCCATCGAACACCGCCTTCCATGATTAAGACACATGGCATAAAATTCTTGAGCACTGCAATATTCCTGATGTCAAAAAGTTGCCGACTGTAGTTGATAGTATAGAGGTGGAATCACGGAAGAACAGCTGTTACGATACATTAACTCGTATCCGTCAGAAGCCTGCATAAAGTATACCGGCAAGAATTCCATTCCGTAAGACAGAAGTGGAATGGGTTACGGACTTCGTGACACGATTCGATCAGTCACAAAATTCTGGGACTTTTCAGTGACTTGTCCAAACGGGAAAAGATGCGGTCGGAAAGTCAGCTATTCCAACGATAAAGTAATATGATAAATGATTGCAGGCCTGCCAAGCATCACAGTAAGGTGCTGCCGGAGTCTGCGACGCTTACAACACTGGAACAAAAATTTAACAGGCTTGTCAGCCTAGAGATCACGGACAAGTCTATCCCCCATCTCCACAGTAGTGCATACCTAGGTGCATCAGAATTTTTGTAGGAATTTTTGACACTCCTAACACGAAACTTCGAATAAAATAAAAAAAAACTCGTAATTTCTCTTTAAAAAGTGGATTGTTTATTTTATTTATGGATTATACTTCCAAAATAAACTATTAAAGTTGTTTTAAAAGTATTTTTTTTAAAACAGTAATGAAATTAATTGAATTTTACAAGATCAGTATTTTTCAAATTTTAAACTTTAAAAATCTATCAAAATGTTTCTATTGATTCAATTTTTACGATATTTTCAGAGTCAATGTTAAATTTTATGCTCTTTCCAATGAATCGAATATGATATTTTAGACAAACGTTTTTTTTTTAATTCACGACCCTCCATTTTCAAGTGTCTATTAAAAAGTAAATAATTAATTTACGCACCAAAGTTTTATATATCACAAATTAAAGATAAAAGATCAATAACTAATATATTCAAATTTAAAACAAAAAGTAGTATTTTTTAGGTCGAAGGTTAAAACCTTTTTTTTTTAAACCACGGTGTTTGTTTTTTCTTTTGTTTTTTTTTTTATCAAACCTTTGCCCTTGCTCCTGTAATTGAAAAAAATAGGCTTGAATTACATTTTTAGAGTAGTTATGAGCTTGGAAAGGAAGGGTGTCGAATAAATTCACGCCTCCCATTTTTAAATGTCTATTAAAAAGTAAATAATTAATTTACTCACCAAAGTGTTATATATCAGAAATTTAAGATAAAAGATCAATAAATAATATATTCAAATATTTTTAAGTAATTTAGTAATATATTGAAGTCTTTTTTTAGAAATTTACCTGTAAAGTCCGAAGTTTAAAAGATTTTTTTTTTAAATACACGTTGTTTGATTTTTTAACGAAACCTTGGTCCTTGCTCCTTTAATTGAAAAAAATAGGGCTTGAATGATATTTTCTGAGGAGTAATAGACTTAGAAAGACGGGGTGGAATTATAAAATATTTTTCACGAAAATTCTGACACACCTAGTGTATACCCTACTACAACGAGCATACAGATGTCGGACCACAGCGGTCTCGGATGAACCAGACTGTATCAACACTAAGAGACACTGAACCCTGTAAACGGTGTGGGAACAGCTCACACCCTGACGGGTCAAAAGGACGAGGAGGCTGCCCAGCAGAAAAAAATGACTTGTCACAATTGCCGCTTGACCGGACAGTTTTAAAGAGTCTGCCGAGTACTGAAACAGAGGTCCAACAACAGATCTACAGCGGGAGTTGTGGGAGCAGACTCCAGAACTTTCAACACCCAAAGAGTGTTGTAACCGGATAATTTGCAAAATGGGCAAATAAACAAGAGAGGTAGAGCTAACTTGACGAAACCATAGGCCGCGCTGCACCTTGTTTGGAACAAAATAAGGTCCGAAGAGATACTTCTGATCCAGAACCAACCCTGACGGTAGAGATAACTCCGATTCCAGAGGTCCATGCGGAATTCGGGCTCGTCTACATAGGGCCAGCTGGCCTCCGTACTCACTGCATTTATGCAATCGCAGACACTGTGGCACATACATGCTCTAGCGAACCAGAAATCCAAAAAAATGTGAAGTTTCCAAACAAATTTCTAGTACCGACCAGTCATGTAATTCAGGGAATCACAGAAACCCTAATAAACAAAAGGCGTGATATTTGATAAAATGAGAGTAGGATCACGAGAAACACGCCAGATTATATATGTATCAAAAATACATAAAATTTATGCATTCCGAGCAAGCCCTAAAATACCTTGGTCTTGTACCAGAGAACTTTCCAGACCAAACTTCCCAATAGTACGTGGCAACGAGCGACGGCCGAAAGGCATCATGTGGGTACCCACAAAGAACTAATGTCCCACCTAAGCCGGACAATATCCCTTTAACGCCTACAAAAGAAAATAGACTCCGATTGGAACGATGGATAAAGGAGCATTTTGAGACCAGTGCATTCAATGTATCCCCACATCGAATGCTGTAGGCGATGAAAAGAAAACCCTCAGCTGTCCACACACCAATCCCGGTACCACACCATTAGAAGAAAGTTAAGGAGAATCTCGACCGAGACGTGGTATTGGGCATCATAGAACGTGTACCAGTGGGTACACCTACAATATTGTGCTCCAGAATGGTGGTTGCACCGAAAAAGGATTGGTCCCCGAGGCGGACAGTAGACATGCAAAAGCTAAACGCCGCTATCCTCCGAGAAACTCATCATATACCGTCTCCTTCCCACCATGCATCGCTGGTGCCTGCGATAACTAGAAAAACAGTATAGGATGCATGGAATTGCTATCATATCCTAACCCTCTCCCCATCGGTATCTACCATCATCACGAAATGGGGTAGATACGGGCACCACAAGGATCCCAAGCGCCAGAAGACGCATATATACGCGGGGTCAAAAATATCACTGTAGATGTGCTCAGGAAAACAAGATGTATATTCGATACGATACTATGAGACGACTCTATTGAAACATCGTTTTGACATACTATGGAGTACATAAATAAGTGGAGCAACAATGGAATCGTATTCAACCCTCAGAAATTTCACTTCGCAGAAAAAGAGGGAGAATTTTCCGGGCTATTGATAACGGAAGACAGGATAAACTCCACCAAAAAATGACTGAAGCAATAAGAAAAAATATAACTGACATAAGATACTGTTTTAGAATGGTAAACCAGATAGCCTACATTTTTTCTCAGGCCGAAGTAATGGCCCCGTTCTGGGAGTTGCTGAAGACAATAAATCGAAAATTCCACTGGCACAGCACACTCGATCGAATCTTCGAAGAGTCGAAAAGAAGGATCCAAGAAGAGATCGAGAACGGTGTAAGAACATTCGAAGTGAACAAACAAACTTTTTTGTCGCAGGACTCCAGTAGGACAGGCTTGGGATATTTTCTGTATGCAACTGTGCAACCGAAACCGGATTGAAATGTGGTTAAGACCACTGGAGATAAATCCTGGTCGGTTCCAGATTTACTACTGATGCAGAGTCCCGATAAGCACCAGTTGAAGGAGAGGCATTTGCATTAGCTGTTAGTAACCGTAGACCATAAGCTCTTGGTAAAGATCTTATCGAACAAATATCTGAGGGCATAAAGAATGGCCATTTATGTACAAATTTCGAATAAAGCATCTCCCTGGCAAACTCAGTGCGGCACCAGACTGTACATCTAGATGCCCAGTAACATAAAACCATGAGAAAGCAAATGAAAAGGACATCGCACAAACCATAGATAATGCCATAAGAGCGGCATTTAACTCCACCTATGAACAGGACCCCAAATTAAGCTCAATAACATGGGGCAGGATTGTGGCAGCAGCTGCTACTGACGAATAATGTCGTACCAGCGTCGAATTCATCGAAATGGTTTCCCTACACAAAATGGTTTCGACACGAACTGCCGGAGACAATTCGTATGTTTTTGGCATATGAAATAGGAATTATCTTGTTTGGAAGGGGTGACAGTAATGAAAAATAAAATACTCATACCCAGAAAACCACGTCCGGAGGTACTGTATAGGCTCCATTCGGCGCATCAGGTCGCCGATGGAATGTTGGCAAACGCAAGACAACGGATGTTTTGACCAAGACTGGATGCGAGCATTCGTCTCGGGACTAGTGCAAAGTATGCAACGGAATATCTCCGTCAAAACCTAGGGAATCCCTAAAGTCGATATCGAACGCTGAGTTCCCATTTCCGAAGACGGTGACGGACTTTTTTTATTCATGAGGGAAGACCTACCTTATATATGCAGATAGATACACCTGATGGGAAAAACTCACTCTGATGTCGTCCGGGAATGCCAAGGCCACAGGTGAATCCCTACCAAACTGGTTCTGCACGTACGGAGTCCCGGAGGAACTGTCGACCGATAGCGGAACCCCGTTTGACGCCAGTGAATATAACCAGTTCCTAGAAAATTAGGGCATAAGGAAACGAACATCACCAGCATATTACCCTGAAAGCAACGGGAGAGCAGAAATGGCCGTTAAAACGGTTAAAGGATACTTATTGATAGCACAGAGAGTTGCAGTCGCCTATGTCATGACCGGGCAGCTAGACCCTTTTGACTCATAGCAACAGCCTGGTACAAGACTTACATATGTCTCCAGCGATGATGCTCTTCGTGATAAAGGAGCGTCTTCCAGTGCTTCAGGACCGATATCGAATCCATAAACGCTGGAGAGAAATCAGTCGTTATAGGGAATCAGCAATAACAAAAAGACACTTATGGAATGAAAGGGAATACAATCTAAAATGTCACCCACTTCAGGAACTGAAAATCGGGGAAACGGTGCAGGTTCAAAATCAAGTTGACCCGCACCCACGCCAATGGGCAAAGACTGGAAGGGTGGCGGAAATACTGGGTAACCGGCAGTAGAACGCACTGATGCGAGTAACCGGGTAACCCGTCGCAATCGCAGATTCCTCCGAAGAAAAAAACCCGTGCCAGATACCCCGTGTCACTCGATAGCTGAGGAGCCAGCAGGAATGTTGGATACCATAGACAACCTAACAGAGCCCGAAGTACCGGGGCAATGGTCTCCCACGTGTACGGATCAACGCCAGCCCGAAAAATTCGACACTCTGCCAAAACAGATGGAGGTGGATTACACAGCTTCCCCTGATATGATGAGATTGAGGAAGACCAACTGCTGCGTCGTAATTGAAGGGTGATGCGACCACCCAGAAAACTATCCTCACAGAAAGACGCACGACTACTCCAGAGTCTCAAACATTTGACCACAACGCGAGTATCTTGTGGCCCTCGAGGAGAGAGGGCGTGTAGAGGTGGAATCGAACGCAAGACGCAAGTTACAAGATCGGAGTGGACCGCGTCGCACCTCCATAGACGTAGACGTACCCGCTTGGGTGAGAGGCAGGAGCGGGCTACTTAAACAAGACATTCCCGGGTGTGCTTTAAAATATACGTCCTCTTGCCGACACTTTACAGACGGAATGAAAACAAAAACAACGGAAAACTTTAACGGCGACGTTATAAATGACAAACTATCAAAACAAGATACCAGACAAGAAGGCCACGAAAATCTTATCACTGGTACATTGGGACTTGAACGGCACCGTCGAATCGATGGCCAGAGAACATTATAGATATGGTTGAATTTTGTAGATAACCATTCAGGTTTAATAATTATTTATTTTTAAAGAGCCAATCTGATACCCTGCTAACAACTAAAAATATTTAGCCAACATGGTTCCCTACAGTGAAGTAAAGTGTATTCGCTATGACACTTGTACGGAATTAACACATGAAGTCTGTGAAGATTTACTAATAAAGCATCGTGTCAAGAATGAAAAATCGGCCTTTAGATGACCACACCAAAAGGGGACAACGGAAAGCGCATGGCGGACACTTTTTGAAATGGCTAGATGTCTACTCATTGAATAAAATCTCCCTCCAAACCTCTGGACGTAGGCACATGGTGGCTGCTTATATACACATCAGTTGCTTAACAAAGCACTATGCAAAACCCCATATGAAGCTTTCTTCAGTAGAAAACCAAGTTAAAACAAAATACATGTATTTCGCATATATATATATATATATATATATATATATATATATATATATCTTATCTTCTATCTATATAAATAAAATGAACTCATTTTTCCCCTCCGACTTTGACTTTTATAGGACTGCACCTGTATACATTTGGTGCAGCCGTATCATTCACAAACTGAATCACGAAATCTGTCGTATGTTATAGGGTTATTACATATCAAGGATCTCGCTGATCACAGTTTCCTATATTCTGTCTGGTGAGAGTCCACTGTAAAAATCGCTTACATTTAATGGAAGTAGTAAAGTAAACTCTCTCTAACAAATTCATCCTACCACTGCCACTCACTTACACCGGACCAGAACGTTCACAGGAGACATTTAAAACCGATCACCGGTTAGAATTTATCTAAAAACTGGACTGGACTTACACTGAAACGAACCATTCTTACTTTGCCATTGGTTAGCATAAAACATAAACACAATTTATAAAGCATTTATTATAATAAAATTAGATTCAAACAGAACACAATCCGTTACCTGGAATTGAATTCACAATTACATTACTTCGATTTCGTTATAACCCGCGTGGTTAAAGTTTAATGAAAACCTGAATTGACATTTACGTGAAACGCACCAAACTTACTTACTTACACAAACACAACTTCCGTTTCGATCTTTCCTTACGTGCTTTTTTGCTTTCTTTCTTTCTTACCTTTCGTTGTCTTTTTGCTTTATGGGTGATGGTGGTGGGGGTACTTCCCTATCTTTATCTTTCCTTTCGGTCTTTCCTTCTTTCTTTCTTTTCTCTCCATTTTCTGCTCTTTCCATTGTTAAAACGAAACGAAACAACCGGATATTCCAGGTTTTACTTACACTCTATCACTCTACGACTATTACTTGTGTTCCAACTCTATTTGTGCCAGTAAAAAAAAGTAGCATTTATTGCTTTTGGTAATAATTATTAATTGCTTATTTCTTTTGTTTTTCACCCTTTTTTTAGACTAACCATTCTTTAATCTCACTATAAAATCGATTTTTCGAACTACATTTTAGGTGGGGGGCCATTCCAACCTCCGAAGGGGGTTTGTATTGCTGTAGACATAGATTCGAAAAAGTTGTCAAAAAAAAAATACATAACAAATAAATGTTCTCAAAACCAAGATCAGTTACTTTTCTGCAAAACTGGATATCTTTTTCGTGTTTTTATTCAATGTAACATATTTATTCGGCTCGAAAACCATACAGTGTTTACCGATGTATTCGAAAATTATGAAAGGCGTCTCACACCCTCTTTAACACCGTAAGTATAGAAAAAGGTGTTATAAATAAAAAAATATACAAAATACTATAAAAAACACGCCGAATATATGTCAACTTATGTCGCATTAACATGTATTGAGCGAGTTTTTAACAGTATTTCATTAGGTTTTTTATTTATAACATCTTTTCCCAATTCAATGTAACATGTTTATTCAGCTCGAAAACCATACAGTGTTTACCGATGTATTGGAACATTCAAGATGGCGTCTGATTCTCTCTTTAACACGGTAAGTGTGGGAAAAGATGTTATAAATTTTGTATAGTTTTTTTTTTATTTATAACACGTTCTTCCATACTTACGGTGTTAATGAGGGTGTGAGACGCCATCTTGAATTTTCGAATACATCGGTAAACACTGTATGGTTTTCGAGCTGAATAAATATGTTACATTGAATAAAAACACGAAAAATATACCTATCCAGTTTGGCAGAAAAGTAACTTATCTTGGCTTTGATAACATTTATTTGTTATATATTTGTTTTTGTTTTTTTTCACAACTTTTTCGAATCTATGTGTACAGTAATACAAACACCCATTTTGTGTTTTATATAGATAAAGTACAATTGTTGAATGTTACTGTTTTGATTATATTCGTTGGGGGGGGGGGGGCAATTAAATAATCAAGAAAGATTAAAATGAAGCGAAATTTAAGTTTCCGTTCCATTTTTACAACAACCGTAAAACAGTGCATACTCAGCAAGTTTTATCGTATTTTATTTATTTTTTTTTCATAATTAATGATGGAAGTATTTTTCTGTTTATTTTCTTAACATCTGTTAAAAAAAATAATTTGTACATTCTCTTGAAAAAAAAACAAACTTTTCTCTACTTTCACATGTGTTCCATTTTAACAAACTGAGCCACAGCAACGCGTGGCCGGGTACAGGTAGTATATATATATATATATATATATATATATATATATATATATATATATATATATATATGTATAAAGAGTAAATTAAATATAAAAAACTGATGAAGGTATATTCCCTGGATACGATAAAACAGTCCGGCTATTTTTTCGCATAGAAAAATAAAATAAAAAGAATCCGATGTGTAAAATTCAGACACGTTCACTTTTAAAGACGAACCGTCGTCATATGAAGAGGATGAAATTATATTACCTCAAATTATTAAAAGAAATGAAGACAATGAACATGACAGGGACAAGAGTGCCCATGATGATGATGATGATGATGATGATGATGATGATGATGATGTTAAAGTTGAAAGATTCCCTAAAAGAAATATTCGCCCCGAATTTTTTGTGGTTGGCAATATGAAAGACTATCTAATTGACTATTGCTACCCCATGGAAAATAAGCTAAAAAGCCTTAGCGAAGGGATTTATTCAGAAAATTGTGATCAATGTCTATTAGCCATGAATACGAAATAGATGGTTAGACCGGAAATAATACTTAAACAGTAATACATCTCCCAAAGATAATTATGTCATTTCTACAAGATGAGTCTTTATAAAATAGACAACAGTATCAGGTGTTGAACAGTACACAGCTAGATGTGTTGCTAAAGTATTCTTTCAGATTTACAATATAGAATATTTTATTACGTTTTCACCGACAACAAACCTAGCGATAATCAGAATTTTATTGCAAATCGCATCGCAATATGACCTAAACACCTATCAAATAGACGTAAATATGTTTGTTTGCATGCCCCAATAGTCTGCGAATTTTATATTACCCCTCCACAGGGATTTAGATTGAAATTTGAAAATAGCGTGTGGCGACTTCACAAATCATGGTACGGTCTAAAGCAGTGTGCTCAGTGTTGGAATACATTATACATGGAATACATTATTTCATGATAACATGATTAAACAACAATTTAAACAATTCGAAGCAAACATCTGTATATATATATATACATATATATATATATATATATATATATATATATATATATATATATATATATATACCCAACACAAAGACAATATACTACTGATTTTGGTTTTATGGGTCGATGATATTTTAACCGCACCAAATTGTGACAAAATGTTGACGGATGTTTAAAAGAAATAAAGTAAAATATTGAAAATGACCGATCCTGGCAAAATATACGTGTTTTCGGAAATAGAATTTACTCATAGTAAAAGACTTGCTACGATAAATCAATCGAGATACATTAAAAAAATAGTATTAAAATTTGGGATGGGAGAGTGCAAAAAACTCTCTACACCGGTCGAAAATAATATTAATAAAAATATACACACATTATCTGAGATAATACACGATAAATTATAACGAGAAATTATATCGAGGAATCATAGATTAATATCGATAATTTTGACAACGAAAAGACCGGTATATGTTACTATAGTTTTAGACATTGACTTTTAATAAAAGGCCATCAACAACAAAGTTGCACAATATTGGTCCAAGGAATGTTCCA
The DNA here is from genome assembly GCF_053919585.1 of Euprymna scolopes. Classification (NCBI taxonomy): domain Eukaryota; kingdom Metazoa; phylum Mollusca; class Cephalopoda; order Sepiida; family Sepiolidae; genus Euprymna; species Euprymna scolopes. The sequence goes on along the minus strand of NC_136499.1, from coordinate 53,875,068 downwards.
ATTGACTTTAAACGTTAAAATTCAATAGGAATTCTTGTTATTTCTAAAATGGAATGTTCCAAACAAACAACTGGAGACTGTTGGGAAAATGAGCCAAAAATTCTAGATTGCCAGCATTTAAAAGGTAGCTGTATACACATCTCACTTTTAATATACCCAAGAGTAGATCAATTGTGTGAAGACATTGGATTCGCAAATGTACCTGCAATATATATTTGAACCCATAAAGAAATTGCTAATGAAGTTATATCAAGAAATATTGTGAAAATCAATCATATTTATGATTGTTTAGTGTCGGTGTGAAACAACAATCCATTTTTGAAGACATTCATCTTCCACCAAGAGCAGATGATTTTTTTTGCAATACACAAACACATTCTCCTTCAGATAATACACATATATTATCTTCATGTCTTTCTGATCCTTGTTTCGTTTAAGATGCAAATAATACTGCTGATAAATCACAATGCAGTGAAAATCATAATGATAAAGAACAATCTCTGATTGACAATACATTAATCTATTGGACCTATATTATGGAGTTGAGTTCTCACACACTATAGAAGAAGATGAAATAGACCCAGAAATATTATTACACAATTAAGTTCTTTGGAAATCTAAACAATGTTTTAGCATTTTCCTTTTTTTACGACGGAGTCACCATTATCAAGGTGATGAGGCCACTCGAGGATAGGGGTTAATAATCGTTCAGTGGTCAATAGGGCAGTGTCGTAATAATTGTTACTTGCTGAAATTTGGTAAATTGGATTATTTAAGGCCAATGACTCATCACGAATTTGTTTACATTGGACTTGAAGATGACCATATAATAGTAAGCTTGAGAGCAGACAAAAGGAAGAGAGTTACAGAGGTTTCAGTTCTAAGAAGCTTTGTTCATGGAATCTAAGATTAAGTTAAGGCATAGATAAAGAGGGACATATTATTGAAATTACTGTTGTTGATATGGACCTTAAAGACGTTTCAATCATAGATCTTCTTTTTAAATTTAAGAATTTTATTACATAGAAATGAATATTGATATACAAGGATTTGTAAATATGTATCTCTTTATTAAGGCCGACAAAACCAGTACAAGAGTAGTTTACTTTCATCGAAAGATGTTTGAACAAAAACGTTCACTTCCTGGTTGGTTTGGAATGAGATGAAATATACAGTACAGTATATATAGTATATATTTACTTCATTAAACAATTAAAAGGCTCTTAAATCAAGGAGTTTATCACACATTGAAAAATCTCAACTGTGTAGAGGGAACAAATGTTGGGCCCTTAGTAGAAATGTTCAAAGATGTAAGAATAAATAGTAAAAAAAAACATCTGAACAGAGTAATTTATACAAAAATTCTTAATGCTTTTAGTCATGGGGCTGCTCGTAGATCTCAACTTAAATGCTTATATAAAACTAATTGCCCTACTAGTTTTGTTACATTTAGTACGGCGGATTATGACTGAAGAGATGGCAAACATATGTGATTATTGGGATTTAGCTATAAGGTTTGACATATTGGTCACATCAATTTATACTAATGCTATTCTGCTGACAAAAAAATTCATACGTCGTCTAATCAGGTATATTCATCAGTTTATACTAGGTTAAGTGACCCATTCGTTCTACAGAATAGAGTACCAATCAAGAAGCGCCCCTCATTTTTACTATGTTTTGTTGGATTTATAAAGCTCCAATCATTACCATATATGCTAATAAAAATGTTATAGACTTCATAAATAAATATATAACATGTAGATAAAATCATATTCTTACTAAATGTGCTTGAATGTATACTCACTCGGACGAGTTTGATTTGAAAAAAAAAGACTTTTCCACACAGGAAATTAAGAAAACTTTCAACAATTACAATGTGTTTTTATTACCTCTATGAATAGGAAATATAAATATTCATTCATAAGTGAATAATATCATGCTCTAGCGTACGGCATTATTAAATACATGACACACGCTAACAAGTACTATCTCAGTAATTCATGTGAGACTTGATCAACATATAATATCTACCTTTTGGAAATGTGCTTATCCATCTTTGAAATCTAGGCAGATTGGTGCATATTAAGCATGTGATAGATGGCTTATTGATACTTTCTATAACTGTTCAGATGCATTTCAATTCATATCAACAGCCTTTCCAAAGAACAGAACAACGCTAATGAAACATCTCATACATTTTGAATCATCCTGTTCTGAAAGAAGATATATCTTTAAGAAAAATATGTTATCTTAACATTAATCAAATAGGCAGATGATTTTGAGAAAATGCCATTAAAAGTTTATGTTTCCTGGAATGACAGGGCTTACCCCACGAAAAGAAGATGATGCACATAATCTTATTGAGCTAAAAGGAAATACTGGTTTCATGAAAAATAAAGATTTAATTCATCACAATGAATTTGATTCTTATACACATGCTGAACATTATTATTTATTTTTACTAATGTTAATAAACAGTGGAGAGTTGAGGCTGATCTATTAGGGAATTTTACAACATATGAGGAAGCATTTAATGGAACCTGCCAATTCTTTAGATAAAATGTAAGACTACGAAAATGAAGAAAAACATATATAACATGAAAATTGATTAGGAAAAAATGAGAAACGCATATAAAAGTCAAACAGGAAGAACAAAAGCTTTTAGAGAAGCTGGGACAGTTGGTAAAGAAGTGATTTATATTGAACACGAGAATGAAGAAGAAACTGGATATTCTGATGTAATGGATCAAATTTGGAATTGTTTTGAAGCAATAGATAAGAAATGTCATGTTTAATCTGACGAAGACCTAAATGATATTGTTGTAACTTTTAATTGTGACCAACTTCGAATGTATAGAGCACTTACATCAGTCATAAAAGATTCCTTGAACATTATAGCAAGAACATGCGCATACGAATCATTTAAGGGACCTTTTCTATTTTCAGGTTCCGGAGACAAAGGTATATCTTAATTGATAAATACTATTATGTATACGACTCATATTCAATCAAACGAGCTCTTACGCAAAAATGTGCTTACTACCACAACATGTATAAGTGCCGCAGAAACTTTGGAAATTACATTGACTTACGCCTTTAATTTGTGAATAGGCCAGCATGGCAAGTGCAAAGTTACAAAACTCCCAGCATTTATGCAGTATTTACATTGCATTATACTTGATGAGATGTCTATTGTGTCAAATATGAAACTGTTGCATGTACATCTAAGGTTAGTAGAAATATTTGACGATGAACGTACAGATAAAGGATAGTTTGTTTCACACAATCGCATTGTATTTGGCGACTTTCTACAATTACCACTCATACAATGAAAGAAGGGGTTAAGCATATTTTTGCAGATTCAAGTCCACAATATGTACAATATCAAATAATCTTCCACTCTGGTGGCATTTTTGATATGATGAACCCACATCAACTGCGCCAGAAAAAACGATACTGCAAAAAATAGGATATATCAAATTAGAATTTTGCATGTTTCCATTGATTATATTTTAATATCTAGATTGATAAATCTATCAAAATACCTTATCAAGTTTCAAGTGTATACAATTTACCATTTACATGAGTTATACACAGTTGCATACAATCTGGAAATATTTCATAACCTATTTAAAGATGAACTTTTTAATTCAATAATTTTCCCATTAATTAAATTAAACGTCTGTTGGTGTATAGTGATTTTGTACTTATCGTAAGTTTTAACTTGTTCCTGCGATATATTAAAATGCGATAGAGATTACAATAAGAACAAGCAATTACGACTTGTCATTTTATTGGAGATATATGTGTGTATATGTACTTTAGAAATCAAAACGGTTCTAACACTTATACGAGCCAATATGTGGGGAAAAATAGAAACGACGTACAAACGGCTTAGCAGTGAAGCACCCACTGATCTGCCTGTCATGCGCGTCGGACAGAAAAAGAGAAACGACGATTGCGTCTGCGATATTTAACAAAACCTGTATCATGTGATCTCGCGAGATTAACGTGGGTGAATTTAATATAAAGCAGGTCGCTTTGATGATTTTTTTAAAAAAATTGCTATACAGATAGTGAACAGGTGACGTTAAAAGATAGACGGTTACTCAGTATATTGGAACGAGTGATGGAGGTTGCTCTTAACAAGCTCTTCCGGCGAGACGTCAGGATTTGATCCTAAACTGATCTCACGGTTTGATGGCAGCAGCGGTGAGCAGGTAGTACAGGAATAGGAAAAAAAGGTAGAATTGATATGCCTGTTCAGCGGTGTGAAGCGTCTGGAATACGTAGTCCCAATGCGCCTCGCTGGGGGCACATACGCTGTATAGCAGAAGCTAACTGACGAAAACAAGGCAGATTTAACCTGCATCAAAAACGCTCTCTAAACAGCGTTTGCACGAGATCCGGTTGCTGCATGGAAGGAGTTTATGGCACACAAGTAACATTCCGGGGAGATGGTTAATGTTTATCTGGCAAAACTGAAGAATCCTACGGTCCTGGTCGGAGTATTAGCGCGAGCGCGGGTGATACTAAAACAGAGCCCAGAGCGTGTAGACCGCGTGAAGCCCTGCAGCCATCACAGGATGGATCTCAGGACCTGGGTCCAGTTATAAGCTGCTATAAGCGTGGTTGGCCTAACCATTTGTCTCGTGATTGTCTCTCGTCGCGCTCAGTGACTCAATGCTACAAGTGTAAAAAAAAACGGGTACACCATGCCTGTGCCTGTCCGGGATCGGACAAGGGGAGGAAGCTACAGAGCTAGTATTCTTTCCATCGTTACTGAACAAGGCACTGCCCGCAGTTGTCGTGCGCGTTAACAGACGTGAATGTCTCGCCCTTGTAGATACTGGGTGCACCCACACCCTATTATTCAAGGCATGTTGAGAGACTTGGAACAAGGAGAGAATTCCGGTGCTAACCCTGGATGGACAGATATTGGCCTCTTGCGGGGTGAGCGTCAGCCGCACAGGCATCAGCGACGAATCTGCAGTAGCCGTGCAAGCCCTGATCTCAGATGGGGAGCTTCTTGGGTACGACCTACTTTTAGGGATGGATTTGATTACACAGCTGTGTGGAATCACTGTTGACTGCGTCGGCAAGATAGAGTTCTCCAGACATTAAAAACGCGTTTGCACTGTGATTACCCTAAACAACTTGGCTCTCATGCGAAGAACGCCAGGGAAACTAACACATGGATGGCATCTTGGAAGTCGTCTGGCAGTTAACTACCAATATCATTACGGACCGCCTATTAGAGTACCTCCTCCAATGAGGCTCAGCGGGAAGTATCAAGAAGAACTGCAGATTTGGATCAACAATGGCCGGCTGCTCCCATACCCGAAAGATAAGCTCACGCCGCCCCCCTAGGACTGATTCCCCTGATAGTCGTCTTACAAGATAGCACACAGATGGTCCGACTCGTCAGGTACTATCGTGAGCTTAATAAACATGTCGACCCCTACGCGGTAGGAGCGGATGTTTGTGCGGTCAAATTAAGAGAGTGGCTGCAGCAAGCGTCGGATATGGCAAATCCGGACCTGCGCAGGACTTACGTGTAGATACGCATTAAAAAAGTGTTGTGTCCATTTCAGACTGCGGCAGTTAAAGGAACTCGCTATTGTCTGATCAGGCAAGGGTACGGTCTCTACGTGGCACCAACCGTTATGACGGCAATTATGCACGCGATCCGGCAAGAGGATAAGGTTGTGCGCTAGGCAACATCATCTTACATCGATGATATCTTTGTAAATGAGAGACTCATGTCTGCTCAGTCGGGCACAGAGATATGGGACGATTTGGGGAAAATTGAAAGCAATATACAAACTGCTTACCTGTGCAGTGCCCACGTGTCTGCCTGTCATGCACGCTCCACAGGAAAAGGAGGAGCCAAGAAAGCGGCTGCGATATTTAACAGAAACGATCTCATGTGATCTCCCAAGATGCCCGTGGGTGAATTTAATATAAAGCAGGTAACTTGGAGGAATCGGGGGGTATATACACACGGTGAACAGGTTACATTAAAAGATAGACTCAGTGCATTGGAACGAGTGAGGTTCCATTTAAACAAAGTGTTTATTAAACAAATTCCGCAGGTTATACAAGAGAAGATAATTAATTATGAACTCAAGAACTGTTTCGGCTAATTGCAGCTCTTTCTTCTTTCTTATTTTTTAGAAATTATGCAATTTACTTTATTTATCTGATTTCATTTGTATCTATATGTTTACAGGTAAATATCCATGTTTGATGCTCGTATAATTTCGTAGCGTAAATGACTATTTTTTTTAAAGTTTCAAACAAAATAGAAACCGAATTAAGCTGAAAGATCGAAAAAAGACTTTTCGTAAAAACTTGAATGCTACGTATGAAAAAAAAATTACAAACGTTGAAGGAAAATGATTAATTACATTAAAACGAAAGTTCCATGAAAATTAGGTACAGTTCGAAACAATAAAACAGACAGAACGATTACGATGCGGACTATAAAAAGAAAGAAAACGAATGAACTTAGATCAATGGACACAAAAAATTAAATATATTTGTGGATAAAATAGAGGCATAAGTTGTTCGATTAATGACATAGTTCAAACCAAAGCATAACTAAAACACAGAAGTAAAAAATATGAAGAAAAATATTCATGAAAACCAAATAAATTACAACTGCTTGAATAAAATGACATAATAAGGAGAAGTAAAAATAAAATTAGTAAAAAATACTAACGGATAAGTGTTAAAGTTTAAGTATGAATAAAATATTACAGTTCATATCTGAATAAAAGTAATAATGCGTGCACCTTATCTTAGGTTGGGCATTTGGGAAGTGATATACAAATTACCATTAGGGCATGAAACAATGCTCTTTGTATAAACAAATTGAGCTTAGGTACTTTGTACAATGTCAAAACATTGTTAATTCACTACCCGCATGCAGCAGATGTATAGCGGAAGGTGTTTAACTCCGACTGTCTTTTGGGCGATCGAGTTTCGGTCCTGGCTTCGGGTAGATTCTTGTCTAGCCGCACTGATGAGCGGTGATACAGAGAATCAGATTACTGTATTCTGATGACTATATATATATATATATATATATATATATATATATATATATATATATATATATATATATATAGCCAGTAGAGTTTAGTTTCCTAGAAGTACATCCAATGAAACAACATGTGTCTACCAAAGAGTGCTCCATGAGTGAACAGAGCAGGTATATTAAATTTATTTATACAAACATTAATGGCTACATATGTGCATATATGTTTCTGTAATCACCCGCGTTGGGGGAGTACGTCTTCAGGTCAAGAATGACTGTCGAGAACTGATATTTCAAACCAAAACATTTTCTTATTTCGTTAACAAAGTTAGAATGTAACCTGAGTGGGAGTTACAAGCGGGGGGGCAAGTGAGGGTCTTTGAAGGCAATAAACATCTTTTTTTATTTCCCTTCCTTTTTATCTATTCCATCTTTTTGATTTTATGGCATAAGGTACTTGCAAATTTAGTATTTTTGTCTTGCAGTCCGTAAATTAAAAACACTTCTTACTGAGTACTGACCTGTGTTTTTTAATCTACACCCATCTAACCACATACATGTATACACAAACACACACGTACACACACGCAGCCACATACACACACACAGAGACAGGGACACATACACACATACGATATTCAAACCAACCCATATATACATACATATACATATATACATATATATACATATATATACATGCACATACGTACACATCTATATATATATATAGATATACACACATGCAAACACATAAATTTACACATACACACATACACATACACACAACATATACATATATATATAAATACACACGTACACACATCTGCATATATATATTCACACATACATATATACACGCATATACACATATACATACACACATACATATACACACGCGCGCATACGCGCACCAGCATACACACAATACATACACACATTCAGACCATCCGTAGGCGCAGACAATATCATCATTCCTTCGTGTCTCCAAATCTCCACAGACATATACGAGACACATACACATATAGATACACACACAGGCCCACGCATACATCCAATTACACACACACGCGCAGGGACACATACAACCTCGCTCACTCACAAAGCAGGAAAAATACAGCAATACATGCACAAATGCAAAAGACTTTTTCAATAATAATAAGGTGCCGTTTACTTCAGTAGTGTGGTAACCCCTTTATATATGAAACAGCTTGCCACTACAGTCCACACGGGTGTACATATCCATATATAACATACATACATATACAATCAGACGCGCATACATTCTTGTAATATACTTTGCTACAACTATCATATACGAGCCAGCCTATTTTTATAGTTCAGAAATATATATGCATATATACATACATATATACATACACACATATATACATCTACATCCATATCCATACACATACGTACACATACACACCCATATATACATACATAAACATACACGCATGCATAAATGCATTGTACATACAAATTTACACAAAATGCACACACATATATATATATGTACACTGCCACCAACTTATACATCTAAAATAGAAATAGACAGGAACTCATTTACTACATAATTCTCTTTTTCTATCAAACTCCACACGCATAGTTATATTACCCGCCCCCACCCGCTTGTTACCTTTCCCTAAGTTGTACGTTTTTTTTTTATTACGTATAAATTTATAGTGAATTCAGCTTGAAGTTCATAGGCCGCTCCTCAAATTAATCAAATTAAGCAAGCACTATTTCGATGGTTACGCAGATATACATAAGATGTATATACCATTCACTGGACAAAGCGGGGGAGGGCAGAGCGGTAGCTCTAGATATATCTAAGGCTTTTGACAGAGTATGACACAAGGGTCTCCTCAGGAAAATTAAAGCATACGGTATCACTGATGTATTTTAATTATATGCGCATATATTGTCTTTAACTCTTTGCTTCCGTGCAAGCTGTTTCTATTATCTTTTTATTGTTTTTATTTTTGTATTTATTTATTTTTTCTCTTTTAGCTTTAACCAAGTGTTTATACCTTCTTTTTAAATTTATTTATTTAATGCATTCTAATTACATATGCGTAGAAATGGTCTTTAACATTTTAGTTCCATGCGAGCCGTTTTGTGGACAGAACTTAATCGGAAACGAATAGTCTATACAAAAATACAGAACAGAGCTAGGAATACCTTTCTTTATACTATAGAAGACAGAAGAACTTTATTTAAGTAGTATACTTAATATATGTAATCACCGTACGCTTGCTTGTATTAAAGTGTCCTCCATTATACCCATACCATACCAAACCACTGCACGTGGCTCATAATTTAACTATCACTATATTTGTAACTGCAATATACATAATCTCAGCTGTGATACTAGGGCGAATTTTCTAAGTAGATGCAACACTCTGCGTCTGACCTTAATGACTACAATTCCAAATCCCAACGAACTAGCTGTTCCTATAACTGGGAGGAAAAAAACCTAATAGCTAGCTACGAAATCTTATACATTTTACCTCCAAGACGATTGCGTTTGTCTTACCTGCATGCAAAAAAAAAAAAAAGTTCCCTCATCTTCAAACTAAACCTTACCTGTAACTCAAAAATCCTAATGGAAATCTATCTGTAAATAAATAACCCCTCTTCTCTTGAACGCTAACAATCTACTCCTTCCAACCTATCCGCCACTAAACTCCCACATTGCCCCGCATCTGTAGTGGAATCGCTAACTTCCAGCCCCTAATTCCTCACATCTCACATGCAAAATGTTTTAATAGCCATCACTAAACATCTATACATTTCTACCTCTAAGGCATGCGTTACAGCTCATTCCTATACAGTAAGGGATTTAACAGCCTATGCGCACAGAGGCAGGTACTTAACAGCCAAAGTACTCAGAAACAAAGCGATCTACACTACACACCTGTCTCCTCGAGTTTTGCAACGATTAATACGTTATTGAAACGACACTCCTTATGCAAAATGCCCCATGCCTCTTACTTGAAAATACCTACAACTTCAACTCTATTCGCACTTCTGAAAATCTGCCCATATATCTATTCACCTAATTACGCATGACTACAAAACTTGCTGTTTTATCCATACTATATTGCACTTACATCTTAACCCTCCTATCATCTAAAATAGTTTGGGCACAACTCGTAGCTCAATTCTTAATACCTACTCATACTGTAACATTATCCTAGACCTAAGCTAACATAAATAAAATAAAAAAGGGTAAGACTAAAATCACATTATCTCCTCCCTTACAAGCCCTCTTACAATCATAGACGCTTACACTGCATGAACTTCACCCACCCCCTTTATCCATTAACAAGTAAATAGCATGTCCCTAAATCACCTTGAGGAGTGTAACTAATCAGTAGAGATATAATCCCCCACAAACTAACCCAGTAACACTAACCACGCAGGGTCGCAGAAATACCTGGATTAGAACCTAGGCGCGGAGAAAACCCTCTCAGGGCTGACGGACACAGTAGGTCTTCCCAGATCATCCGTCTAGGAGATGGAAAACTCTGAAACTAAACCAAAGAGGAGAGAGGCCTCTTCAGTCTTGGATGACAACCTTCCTAAAGCTGGTGACTCAAACAAATTCACCGGTTTGCAAACCTAAATTGCTTAAGGAGTAGATAGGCTCTGTCTATCGCCCGACTACCATACTCCTTCTTTGCCTATTAGTCAAGCGCAGAGACACTATCTCGGTGATTCGACAGAAACACCCAGCGGAAGATCCTGTTTCCTAGCTAGGGCAACGAACGCCGTTCATCCCCATTCCCAGCACGCCCCACCCCTAAAACCGACCATTTGGGAGTGCTTGAGTATAAGATATGCCTGAGCGATTAGATTGGGTTGACCTTCTTCTAATGGGTTGAGGGTACCGGATTGACAGTTCCTGGCTGCTGTTCCCGACTGGTAGTACATGAGTCCTAACTCTTTGGTAGCGCTTAGAGTGGCTGCTCCATCAACAGTTGAATAATATCGGGTTGTTTGTAGTGCCATGACGCGCATGGAAAGGGACCCTGCACTCATCCCCGGTGGGCTTTCCTGAGGCCACAATCCTAATTGGAGAAAGGTCAGCTGATGGTCTACTTGTGATGCATGTCTGAAGCTCTGCATAACCTCTTGTTTAGCTCCCCCTTACCGAAACTCTTAAAAAATATGACGACAGTACAATTTAAAAATAAACTTAAACCAGGATTAGGGACAAACAAATTCAACTTGCCTCCTCCCTTGAGGCTCTCATTCACAAATATCCGTGGGCTTAGAACTAACTTAGCTGATGTTGAAGCATTTCTCTTAACAAATCCCCCGGATATCTTAGCACTAAGTGAGACTAACCTACACTCCTCCATTCCCTCTAACGACTTTAACATGCCTGGATATCTCCCACTCTGCCGTAAGGACTCTGACAGACATATGCACGGACTTGGAGTTTACATTCGTAATACCCTTCCCTTGACTAGAGAAACAAACCTAGAAACAGATGATCAAGCCTTTATGTGCTTTAGACTAAACATGCAACACAATATTAGCTATTATTATTTTCTCTACCGCTCTCCCTCGACTCAGGACTGCTCCATAATATAAAAAAGTATCTGACAGCATAGACACGGCACTGTCCCTCGACACTAGCGCACAAATACATGTATTTGGTGACTTTAATGTCCATCACAAAATTGGCTTGGATTCTCTACTCGCACAGATGCAGCGGGCAGCACAACCCATAGCTTCGCTATATCTCACTCCCTATCACAAATTGTTACGTTTCCAACCCGTTTCTCTGGCCAGGAAGAACAACACACATCACTTCTAGATCTGTTTTTGACCACAGTTCCCGATGACTGCATAACGAAGGCGCACAGCCCACTTGGGAACGCTGATCATGCAGTGATAATGGTTGAAATCGCCCTAAAGTCTAGACCCAAAACTGAAGAGCCAGTGCTCAAAACAACGAGATATTATAATAAGGCTGAGTGGGAAGCCATCAGGGAACTAATTAGAGATGCTCCATGGAAAAATATTTTCTCTCTCCCTGCTGAACAATGTGCAAACGAGACCACTGACTGGTTCAAAACTGCAATCGAAGCGCATGTTCCCATGTGGAAATTTTATAGTAAGCCCCACTCTCCCCAATGGTTTACGTCGACTTGTGCAACTGCCATTGCTCAAAAGCAGCATGCATACCGTAGGTTTAACCGACATCAGTCCAGTTCAAACAGACTGAAGTATATAGAAGCTAGAAATAACGTTAAGAAAGAAATAGAGACAGCTAAGAGAGAATTTACGGAAACCACTAAAAAGCGCATCGAAGCACAAAAACTAGGAACTCGACTTCTGGAAAATCTACAACAGTGTAGTAAATAATGGGCAATCAAAAATTCCCCCACTATCCAACAATCACGAGGTTGTCTCCTCAGCAACTGACAAGGCTAACATGCTTGCCAGTCGGTTTGCCTCAAACTCCACACTGGACCCTTCCAACCACCCCTACCTGAATTTCCTATGCGGACAGACGCCACACTAGACGATCTGAAAACCACCCCTGCTCAGGTGCATGCTATCATAAAAAACCTTGACACCTCAAAAGCATGTGGACCCGATCTTATCCCAGCTGTGCTATTAAGAAAGTGCTCATCCGAAGTAGCTCCAGTTCTCTCCAAAGCCTACAACAAATGCCTTAATGAAGCTTGCTTTCCGGGCTGTTGGAAAACGGCTTCTGTTGTACCAGTATTCAAGAATTCTGGCGAAAGGACAGACCCATCAAATTATCGCCCCATTAGCCTCCTCCCACTTTTTGCCAAAATATTTGAGACCATAATTAACCATGCTCTAGTCCATCATCTTACAGATGCTAAACTACTAACTGACAAACAATATGGATTTAGACAAGCCCGTTCCACAGCAGACATCCTAACCGTGATCTCTGAACGTATATACCATTCACTGGACAAAGCGGGGGAGGGCAGAGCGGTAGCTCTAGATATATCCAAGGCTTTTGACAGGGTATGGCATGAGGGTCTCCTCAGTAAAATCAGATCATACGGTATCACTGGTAGAATACTTAACATAATTAAATCCTTCTTAGATAAGAGAAAATCCAGGTTGTCCTCGACGGTCGTACATCTAAACAATATAATATAAATGCGGGGGTGCCCCAGGGTTCTATCCTTGGACCTCTATTGTTCCTGATATTCATAAATTACCTCCCCGACAACATTGCCTCTGAGATGGGTATATATGCTGATGGCACTACACTCTATGGCAGGCACGACAGGAAGACGAATGAACACATTTCTAAAGAAATGGCAGAAACACTAGAGGAAGACCTCCAATCTGTAGTGGAATGGGGACAAAAGTGGTTGGTCGCGTTCAATGCTGCCAAGACTAATCTAGTTTCATTCAATAATTACAAGAAACCCGCCCTACCACCCATAGCAATGGCCAACGACTCTTTATCTGAGAGTCCATCTTTCAAACTCGTTGGCCTAACGTTCACAGGAAACATGAGTTGGAACAATTACATTGAAGGCATTGCAAGGGCCGCTGCAAGAAAGGTGGGGTCTCTCTACCGTGCTAGAAAACAACTAACACGCGGAAGTATCCTGTACCTCTATAAGGCCACCATTCGCCCATGTATGGAGTATTGCTGCCACATCTGGGCTGGTGCATCTGCTACTAGTCTCTCGCTCCTTGACAAGGTTCAAAAGAGAGTCGCAAACCTGATAGGCCCTGAACTGGCATCTAAGCTTCAGCCTCTGTTCCATCGACGAAATGTTGCATCCCTCTGCCTTTTCTACAAGTATTTTCGTGGTGAATGTTCTGACGAACTGCAATCACTTGTGCCCCCACGATGTGAGCACCCTCGACAAACCCGACAGGCTGCTAAATCCCACCCCCACACTGTAGAGATCCCTAGATGTAAAAGATCTTTTTACTCCAATAGTTTCTTCCGCAGAACCGCTAGACTCTGGAATTCCATTCCAGGTCCCTGCTTCCCCAACAGTACTGACGTGCAGAAGTTCAAGTGTAACGTGAACCGACACCTTGCTGCCCAAATCCCTACATAGTACCCCAGTAGTTGTTGCCCCTGATAGTAGCCCCCTACACCAAAGTGGCAATTTGCCTTGTTTGTGGTGAAAATGTAATAAAAAAAAAGAAAAAAAAAAAAAGAAAAATCCAGGTTGTCCTCGATGGTTGAACATCTAAACAGTGCGATATAAATGCGGGAGTGCCTCAGGGGTCCTTTCTTGGACCTCTAGTGTTCCTGATAGTTATTAATGACCTCCCCGACAAATATGTCACTGAGATGGGTATATATGCTGATGACACTACACTCTTTAACAGGCATGTCAGGAAAACAAATGAACACATATCTAAAGAAATGGCAAAAACACTAGAGGATGCCCTCCAATCTGTAGTGGAATGGGGACATAAAGGGATGGTCACATTCAATACTGCCAAGACCAAACTGGTTTCCTTCAATAACTACGACACCTTCTCTGCCACCAATAGCAATGACCAGTGACTCCCTGTCTGAGAGTACATCTTTCAAACTGCTTGGCCTAACGTTCACAGGAAACATGAGTTGGAACAATTATATCGAAAACATTGCAAGGACCGCTGCAAAAAAGGTAGGCTCTCTTTCCCGTGCTAGAAACCTACTGACACCTTAAAGTACCATGTATCTCTATAAGGCCACCATTCGCCCATGTATGGAGTATTGTTGTCACATCTGGGCTGATGCGTCTACTACTAGTCTCTCGCTCCTAGACAAGGTTCAAAAAAGTGTCGCCAATCTGATAGGCCCTGAACTGGCATCTAAGCTTCAGCCTCTGTCCCATCGACGAAACGTTGCATCCCTCTGCTTGTTCTACAAGTATTTTAATGGTGAATGCTCTGACGAACTGCAGACACTTGTACCCCCACGACGTAGACACCCTCGACAAACCCGACAGGCAGCTAAATCCCAGCCAACACAGTAGAGATCCCTAGATGTAAAAGATCTTCCTACTCCAGTAGTTTCTTCCCCAGAACCGCTAGACTATTAAATTTCATTCCATGATCCTGCTTCCCTAACTGTACTGACATGCAGAAGTTAAAGTGAAACGCGAACCGACATCTTGCTGCCCAAATCCCTACATAGTGCCCCAGCAGTTGCTGACCCTGATAGTAGCCCCCTACACCTGAGTGGCAATTTGCCTTGTTTGGGGTGAAAATTTAATTTAAAAAAATGTATAACGATACAATAATTATATATAATAGCATTTTACAGAAATCAGATTATTTAGGTTTTACAGACTGAGTATAAAAGCTTATATATTGTAGTACTTACCTTCGTCTTTATTTATTTCCCCTTATTTCTTTATTCCCGTTTCCTTCATTCACCCTTCATTCCTTACTTTCTTTTATCTATTTATTCATTCATCTTTGTTCCTTTTTTTTCATTGATATTCCCACCCAGGTATATAAAGATCATATATCCATGCATGCACCCACCCAAAAATATCCACATGCGTACATTATTTCGAGGTCCACCCAAACAATCTATTACTCGTTTGGTCCAAATCTAGTTTCATACAGGTATTTATTAAGGTTAGTAATATTATAACTGCTTGATGAAGTAGAATATTAAGCGACTTATGTTATCCATACGGGTAGGATCATAGTTGCGACCTCACTTATTCTCTTTAGAGGGGTTATTTGATGGGGGATAGTTGTACACATAGTTGTTCTGGTCTACTAATTAAGAGTTCTTTAAGTGCGTTTATTCTGGAATGTTTGCAGGATATAGCAGTTTCTTGTTTGATATTTACTAATTTATGCCAATCTTTAAACCTAGTTATCTCAAGTTTTTCTGATAAGCATAATGGGCATGGTGAGTTCAATGAATGGCAAGTATTGGCACTTCTAATAATCTTCCATTCTATACTAGGTGTTTTATTTTCTCTAACTAATTTCCAGTAATATAACGATAAGGAAGTGTCCTTTTCATATGTTCGATTTTTCATTGAACGTTTATGTCCATAGAATCTATTTTTGAAAGTCATTTGGGTACTACCTATGTAGAATCTGTCATCCCTAGGGTTCTCTACTGGGAATAGCCTAGCCTGCTATACCACTGATTAGGTCAGACATTCATTTTTTATTGGGCATTCCTAAGGCTTTCTGCAGTTACATTTATTCACATCCCTGTTAGCACTAGTATTTACACCCAGTCTATTAGTCATCCTAGCATTTATGACTATTATTCTAATTCGAGTCACTATCCCCATTTTTGTTCTTCATAGCTACACTGACCTTGAATTTTATAGTGAGATAATGGCACCCGAATACAAGTTCTCTAATACATAGGAGAAGAATGAACCGCTTGATTTACATGGGCGATCTGAAACTTTTTTAAAGGACCGAAAGGAAACACAAATAAACACAAACAGGACTTTCATCCAGGATATTCAAATGCAGTTTGGAATGGAAAAATGCGAGCTACATTCTATAAGAGATGGGAACTGGAGACGACAAAATAAAGGAACTACAAAATCAAACGGAGATGATAGCACTACCAGACCAAGACGTCTATGAATACTTGGTAGTTCTGGAAGCAGACACTTTCAAAGCATCTGAAAAGAATAAGGGAAGTAAAAAGAAATATGCCAGGAGAACAAACCCCCCTTGAAACAGAATTATATAGCAGAAACCTAACAAAAATTAAAAATACATACACAGTATAACTATTAAGATACTCTGGACCGTTCATATGGTAAGTTAAAGAGGAACTGAGACAAGCACAATCAATTACAACCAACGGACGATGTTGCCCGACACTAGTAAGATCGAAAGGCAATATAAGAGGTGTGGTTTGTATATCAGACTGTGTGAATGACAAAGCAAAAAACTAGAAAAATACATTATCTAGAAAAATAAATGGATAATTATGGCAGCGCGTCCTGGAAAAAATCAACAAAACGTAAAACGGAGGATTCATAAGGATTATAAAGGATTAGAATAAAGAAAACTTGCACATTCATGCTAAATTAACATATAAACAGATAGACTAAATCCTTTATGACTGCAGCACAAAATAACTCGGTAAAAACTACCTACATGAAATCAAAGAACGACAAAATACAATGAAACAGCAACTGTAGACTCTGAAGACAGAGAAACGAAACAATACACCATATATTAAGAAAATGCAGCAAACTGATCCAAAAGAAATAGCAGAACTGATACGAATAGGTGGGGTGGGTAGTACACTGGGAATTATACCAACAACTGCATATCGAAAGCACATACAAATAGAACAAGAATTAGTCGGCAACAGTACTTGAAAACGAGAACCACAATATCCTATGGGCCATGGATATACAAACAGATAAACCAATCCAATCAAGAAGACTGAATGTCATAATAATAAACAATACAGAAAAGTCCTGAAACACCATATACCTTGCTGCTCCTGTTGACCACAGGGGCAATAGTAAGGGAAAACAAGAGAAAGGGAGTAATACAATGAGAAAGCACTAGAATGCAGAGACTAAGCCACATTAGTCATATCCGCTTTCCAGACAAACTGCTGCAGAAGCAAACAATGAAGAAGCGATGCATGTAACAAAGAACACTTAAGCTGTATACCAATAAGATTTATTTATACCCCCTACCCTGACTTCCCCATCACGCCCACCCCAAAAAGAGTGAGGCCTAATAGTCGAGAAGGGTAAAGGGAGATAAAAAGACCAAGGTGGCAGCGCTGACCCCACTTTCGTTGGACATAAGGAGAGAACAAGCAGCTTTGGGAGGCAAAGTGCAAATAAAATTCAAGTGGAGAGCAATGGTTGATGCCAGCGAGGAACTAAGTGTAAGCTGTAGTTGGGATAACAAAAATTAATTTGCTAATGTTAATTAAAGAGGTGCAAAGTACTATAAGAGACTAGTTGTCACTCAACTTTAGGGGAAACCATAGCCTATTTCCAAGAGAAGATCTTTGATGACCTGTCTGAAAGCTCTTTGTGAGGCAATGATAATAATAATAATATCAATATTAATAATAATAATAATAAGAAGAAGAAGAAGAAGAAGAACATCAATAACAACAACAATAATAATAATAATAATAACATTAATAAAAATAAATACGAAATCATTATACATCGATATATTCAAGACACACAATGACTCGAATATGAAAGTAATTAGGGTAAACAAAGCATACTTTCAGTTTATTTTTCAAGATATGATTCTTGTTTACCACGTTGTTTTTTGCGTTTTTTTTCATTTTGATTACAATATATTATATTCCCAGAAGATTTAGTTGCACCTATATCTTTTTACTGGTGATTATCTGTTGTTGTTTTTAATTCTTAGATAATCGTCTATTTTGTTCATCACTTTTTCTCCCTATTGCCCTCAATGTTTTACTTTTATGATTATATATATATATATATGTATATATATATATGTATATATATACATATTTATATATACATACACATACATATATATATACTATCCCCATACACATTCATACACACGCAGACACACACACACACATATATATATATATATATACATTATGATAATAAAAGCACGTTCAAAACACAATAAAAACACCGAATGAAAACTGCACTAGTAAACACATGCTGGAATTCAAAAAAGTGGACGTTCTCTGATAGTCAGCATTCAAATAGTTAAACAAGCAGTACATGTAGGGACCTAGACGATCCATTCAGATTATGCCTGAATGAAATATTTGCAATCATATAGTTTTAAGAACCTCCACGTTTATTAAACTGTTGGAGAGAAATAGCGCATAAATGTGTGCACAGCATAAACTCTACCAAACTCCTCCGACAATTTTGGGTCTACACACTTGAAATTTTAGATATAGGCTCCTTGGACATGGATCTAACTTAATGACTATATTTTATACCAAAGCAATAAATGTTAAGGTATCATAATAGGGGTCAAAGTTTAAAACAAATTGACCTTTTTTTCTCAGCATACACATCCAAACACCCGGGCAATGCCGGGAACCCATGCTACTATATATATATATATATATATATATATATATATATATATATATATATATATATATATATATATATATATATATATACTTCAGAATAAAGTAATTCAATATATCTACTTGCATACAAATCCAGTGATTATTGGCCTTAAAAAATATTGTTGGCTATGCTATTTGATAAAGACAATCTCAGCTAAATGAAAATTGCTCCGTATTCCTAATGGCGCAATAAAACATAATTTAGTAATTCCAATTTTATGGTGCGAAACGGTTCAATTTACATTCTAAAACTTTTATTATATGGAAGACAAAGTATGTATTTCAATAAGTATATTTTCTTAACCTATACGTTTTCGATGTTTACCCACCTTCCCAGGGAAAAAGAATTAGTAATTGTTGTTCCGGTTGACCACAGGGGCAATAGTAAGGGAAAATAAGGAGCAATACAATGAGCAGCAGAGAGCTTAAGATTATTTTAACTGATGAGAAAATCGAAAGAATGAATATAATATCGAAGCACTTTTAACATATGAGAAAAAAGTTTGAGAATTTTGAAATCAGAGAAATTACTGAGTTATACAAATAATGACAATGATAAAAACAGCTGAAATATTAACGAAAGCACTAGAATGCGGAGACTAAGCAACATGAGCCACATTAGTCACATCCGCTTTCCAGAAAAACTGCTGCAGAAGCAAACAATGGAGAAGCGATGCATGTAACAAAGAACACTTAAGCTGTATACCAATAAGATTTATTTATACCCCCTACCCTCATTTCCCCGTCACGCCCCCCCAAAAAAAGAGTGAGGCCTAATAGTCGAGAAGGGAAAAGGGAGATAAAAAGACCAAGGTGGCAGCGCTGACCCCACTTTCGTTGGACATAAGGAGAGAACATACAGCTTTGGGAGGCAATTTGCAAATAAAATTCAAGTGGAGAGCAATGGTTGATGCCAGCGAGGAACTAAGTGTAAGCTGTAGTTGGGATAACAAAAATTAATTTGCTAATGATAATTAAAGAGGTGCAAAGTACTATAAGAGACTAGTTGTCACTCAACTATTTCCAAGAGAAGATCTTTGATGACCTGTCTGAAAGCACTTTTTGAGGCAATGATAATAATAATAATATCAATATTAATAATAAGAAGAAGAAGAAGAAGAAGTAGAAGAAGAAGAACATCAACAACAACAACAATAATAATATTAATAACATTAATAAAAATAAATACGAAATCATTATACATCGATATATTCAAGACATACAATGACTCAAATATGAAAGTAATTAGGGTAAAAAAAGCATATTTTCAGTTTCTTTTTCAAGATATTATTCTTGTTTACCACGTTGTTTTTTGCGGGTTTTTTTTCATTTTGATTACAATATATTATATTCCCAGAAGATTAAGTTGCACCTACATCTTTTTACTGGTTAATTCTTAGATAATCGTCTATTTTATTTTGTTCATCACTTTTTCTCGCTATTGTCCTCAATGTTTTACTTTTATGATTATATATATATATATAGGTATATATATACATATTTATATATACATACACATACATATATATATATACTATCCCCATACACATTCATGCACACGCAGACACACACACACACACACACACACACACATATATATATATATATATATATATATATATATATATATACATTATGACAATAAAAGCACGTTCAAAACAAAATAAAAACACCGAATGAAAACTGCACTAGTAAACACATGCTGGAATTCAAAAAAGTGGACGTTCTCTGATAGTCAGCGTTCAAATAGTTAAACAAGCAGTACATGTAGGGACCTAGACGATCCATTCAGATTATGCCTGAATGAAATATTTGCAATCATATAGTTTTAAGAACCTCCACGTTTATTAAACTGTTGGAGAGAAATAGCGCATAAATGTGTGCACAGCATAAACTCTACCAAACTCCTCCGACAATTTTGGGTCTACACACTTGAAATTTTAGATATAGGCTCCTTGGACATGGATCTAACTTAATGACTATATTTTATACCAAAGCAATAAAGGTTAAGGTATCATAATAGGGGTCAAAGTTAACAAAAAAATTGATCTTTTTTCTCAGCATACACATCCAAACACCCGGACAATGCCGGGAACCCATGTTACTATATATATATATATATATATATATATATATATATATATATATATATATATATATATACTTCAGAATAATGTAATTCAGTATATCTACTTGTATACAAATCCAGTGATTATTGGCCTTAAAAATATTATTGGCTATGCTATTTGATAAAGACAATCTAAGCTAAATGAAAATTGCTCAATATGCCTAATGGCACAGTAAAAAATAATTTAGTAATTCAAATTGTATGGTGCGAAACGGTTCAATTTACATTCTAAAACTTTATTATATGGAAGACAAAGGATATATTTCAATAAGTATATTTTCTTAACCTATACTTTTTCGATGTTTACCCACCTTCCCAGAGAAAAAGAATTAGTAAACACATTGGTTATGAAAGATTTAAGACCATTTCAATTTAAAAAAAAAACTTGTTTAAGGATATATTTAAACTCTTCGACTTAAGCTTACCAATACTGCACTCTAAAATGTTATGAAACAAAAATCTGCATTCCAAAGAGGTATTTTTAAAATTTACATTTTTATTAAATTTGACTTTCTTCACAGGATCAAAACTATGTGACCAGAGGCTAAAATTCTATTAATTTTATAAATTTTAGTAAAAGTGTATGAAAATATTCAACAATCAAACTTAAAAATTAGTTCTACCTCCACTGCCTTTGGTGATTCAAAAATACTTTAGGGGTATGCTATAACAAAGGTTTTCATTTAAGGTGCCGTGGATCCTGCGCCAGCTTTTGAAGATGGTTTTACGAAGTCCATTTTTGTTGAATTTTATGTGCCACCTAGATAAATCCCTCTTGTCATCTATCCCCAAACATTTTTGATTGGATTCTAATTAGGTGAGAATTCTGGATGTCCCAAGAGACGGTCTCCATTTTCTTGTAGAAAACTCAAGGTCCGTGCTGCAGTGTTGATTGCTGAATTCTCCTGTTGGAATATCAGTCCATCTCCACACAAACGATGGCCCTCCATCATCAAAGTAGCGTTTCGTAGCATGCTAATACAACTACAGCTGTCTTAAGATCCTGCACCACCTGGAGCTCCATCATTGCTCCGTAAGAAAAGGCACGCCATACCATAACAGACCCACCATCACTATAAAGTGTGGAAAAAATTTCCAGGGACATGTTTTTGTCACGTAAATATCGTTGGAAGCCATCAGAACCAGGTGAATTTATTTTTTTTCTCATCACAAAACAGGACTTTCTTCCACTTGTCAACGTCCCAGGGTTGGTATTCACAACCAAATCTTTAGCGGTCCACTTTGTGACGTGGAAGCAATTGAGAAATTCGTTTACGCTTTTTTATTTACCATGCCTTTTTGTTATAGACTGCAATTATCTGTACCCGCCTTTGTTTGACTAAAAGAAAGTCTCCGTCATTTATAATAACACGTCTGATTCTCCTACTGAAGGCAGGAGAAATTTTTGAGGGCCTCTTAAAGGATTTTGCTTTTCCATAATTCTCAGTGTTCGTTAGACCGTTGCAAATAACAAATTTATTGCGATTTACCTTAGCTACTATCGCTCGCTGTGAATAACCTTGCGTATGGAATTCGAGAGCGTTCAACTTCAGTTAGTTTTTTGCATTAGGCATGGTAACACCTTTACAAAGTGATTGCTAATCTCTAACTTAACTAAACACATTAGTATTACAATAAATATAACAATTTATACCCTTGATTTTATAATTTTGATCATGTGTAAAAAAGCCGTAGTTAATAAAAATCTAAGTTTTTAAATAAAACTTTTGGAATATACCTTTTTGTTCTCATATTTAAGATTGTAGTATTAGTAACATTAAGTCGGAAAAGTTAAAAATCTATCATTAGAAATAATTTTCCTTTTAAAGATTCTAAAGTGGTCTTAAATTTTGGATCAACAGTGTATTATCAATGGTTTTTACCTACGTTTCCCAATGCAATAAATATAGAAACTCCTAGTTAAAAGTTAAAAAATGGAATACATAGATTAAAGTTCAGATGTGCACTTGCCATTTGAACTAATGATAAAGCAGATACAGGCTAGCAACGTCTTTCTGTGGGAAAGATGTTGCAGGGAAGCGAATAGGGCGTCCTCCACTAAGCTACGATGTCTATTTTGAATCTGTCAAGGCAGAATAAGCTGCTTCTAGCAGCACCCTCTGAGATATAGCAAGACTACTCCATCATTAGACATACATGGCTCATATAGATAACAAATTTAATCAGGAGTGATATATCTACTTGAGCGTAGAATGATCCAACCATTTCTTCAGCGAGCTTGTCAAAAGATTTGATATACGTGTTCCATTTCAGACCAGGAGTAAAGGTTAAGCCCAGAAGCATGGCGAAACGTGTAACCTCCTCAAGACGAGACATATTCGTTTCAATTGATGCCAGATATGCATCAGAGCGTCGATGATGTTAAGATAAAAGGCTGGGCATACAAGTATCTTGCATTTTTTATTACTCTTTTGCAGTGGCTGCTTCCAGTCTTGAAGTCGGTTTTAGTGTCAGTACATCTATTAGATTGGAAGCAGTAGAAAAAGTGCGCTATGGACGCAGCACATTCTGGAGACAACCACGGCTGGTTGTTTGGTTTTTCCTGAAAATTTCTTGAGGGTATGGAGCTGTCTATCCTTACAGTTAACCATTCTCTCAGGTCTAATGCTATAGAAACCACATCCTTTTAAACATTGAGCACATAGTTTGATCAGATATAAATGTACGAAATATATCCTAGTCAGGTATAGAGTATGGATATACTTTACGATGGAGGTCTACGTCTGAGGACTTATTACATTTAATTTTTATATTTCCTCATACAACCGAGTGGTCGGAGTATCCCAGTAGAGACAGAACAGAAAATGAATATAGCTCTGGGCAAGTTGTGAGAAAAGGGGCACAAAGATGTGCATACCGACCGTCAGTGTCGGTCACACGAGTGGGTTCATGCACAACCTGTGCGAGGTCATTAGCTAGCAATAGGGTAAATCGTGGCATACTCTCATTATCTGTCTTTATTGAGTGGGTTATCCATTCCACATTGTGGACATTTAAGTCTGCACAGATGTGAATGTTAGCCGAAGGATGAGCAGACATATTCTGGTCAATTTTCTCAGATATGCTCTTAAAGATTGTAACTCCGCTATTGTGGGGGATGTAGAGAGAAAATATAAACGCAGTGGTATATTCAAGTTTAACCCGAGATCACCTATAAGGTAAATTTGGGTACCTCTGGAGATGTTTATACCACATGGAAAGTAATATTTTTATATAGGGATATATTTTTTGCACCTGAAATCACAGGAGTCAGATTTGATGTTAAGTTTAATTACGAACTCATCTAGGTAAGTGGTCAGTCTAATTCCTGTTTTGTTGTGGATTAATATGGCCGGTTTTGTCTCCTGCAATTCGATTCCTACCTTTGTAAGGTTGGAACGTAGACCTCTCATGTTGGAGAAGGGGGCATGGTAGTGGCGGTCTACGTTGGAAGATGGAGTTCTGAGCTTATTCATGTATTTTTTTTCAGGGGATTTTTCATGAAGTTTTGGGATTTGTGTAACAGGTCGACAGGTTTAGTTAGAGCAGTGTAGATAGAGAAAGTAAGAGAGAAATAGAAAAGCAGACTTGTTTTGTAGAACATGAGAAGGTAAAGCCGTGGCAATTACCCAGTAATATGGCATCGACAGACCCCAACAAAAGCTACTGCATGGTCCAGAATCCATTATCCAAATGGCAATATAGCAGCCTTGGTACTTTGAACCTGCTTATAGGACAGCCTCCTTAGTGGTTAATCCTAGGTTCTGGTCACTGATTATCAGGCGGAAAACATCAACCCAGATAGAATGTTTTCCTCCAGCAACCTTAATAATCGCATGACCACAAGGATAGACACAGAAACAGAAAACTTGCTAAATTTAAGGCTACTGTTGAAAATCATTCATTGAAAATAAAGAGAGATGAACAAATCAGAGGAAGCAAGCGTTACTGGAGATGCCGATAACGCATCCACAATGTATTATCTACTCTCTATTAATAATAATAATAATAATAATAATAATAATAATAATAATAATAATAATAATAATAATAGTGATAAGTATTGTACTTACTATAAGTCCTACTGGCGTGTTAAAGGGAAAATATGATGATAGATTCTCCTCTCAAACTGAAAACGAATAGATTTGCCAGATCTATTTGATATGTTTACACCGATTTTACAATTAATAAAACAATGAAAACATATATTGATTAAAAACTGAAATAAATATAATATTTGCATCTTAAAACAAAAGAAAACAATTGCAAATTCACAACTGATTTGCAAAAAGCATTCGTTGTCACTGCAAATAAGGATTGGTTTACTTGAAATAAACTTCACCGTTCCTTTTTTAAAAGGAAAAAGGCCACCACGTGATATAGCTCGCTACTTGCACAAGCATGTTCTTTATAGGGATGAAAGGTGTGGACCAAGGAAAGGCGGTTCAGAATAGCATTTTATAATATATTTATGATATATTTAAAATAATTCGCAAGATAAAATCGGCACATTCTTGGACAATAAAAAAATGAAATAAAAATATTTATCAAAAACGGAAAAAATATAATATTAGCATTTGCATCTATGAAGGACAGGATATAATTACAAATTCACAAATTATCTGCTAAAAAAACATACATTGTTACTGCAAATAATGATTGACTTTGCTTGACATGCATGTCAGCAATTTGCAATTATGGAAACTACATGAAGCTTCGTGTATTTCGCATTGTGGCAACAAGTAAAACCAAGAAAGTACATATATGTTCAATTACTGCTTAAATTGCAAAGTGCAAAATGCTTATAATATGATAACATTACATAATGTGTTATTTATTTAAAGTAGATTAATGAGCCCTAGCCAGCTTTAGCAAGACCTTGATATAGACTACGATATTTGTTTAAATTTAAGAGTTTAAAAATTGGTTACTGGTTACATTTAAGAAGGAAATAATTCAACACTATATCCTTAGTTGATATCGATCAAAGATTGTTACATTTGTAGACTGTAATTATACTAACTGAACTCATTTATAAACTCATGATAAAAAGTGGAAAGGGATATATTTATTACTGTTTAGATCACAAAAGTTAAGCAATGCATAAAATTAGAGATTAAACTTATTATTACCAGGAAATTAAAACGGAAATTAGCGAATTATATGTTATTTTTTAACTCCAAAAATATGTCATTGTTTTATAATTATTCCTTCAAAGCATTATATTATAAATTTCGGTACTGTCTCTCTATAGGTGTGTGTGTGATGCGGTTTAATCAGCCTACAGGCAACCCATCTAGGTAATTCAGAAACCAAAATGAAGCTTATGACCCGGCGGATGTTTTAGTCGTTTTTATATCCATTTTTGGTGCATTCGAGATGTAAAATAAATGCCAATAAATACAAAGTAATAGTGATAGGAGTTAAATCGGTGGGCGTAAGAGAAGAGACAAAGATATTAGTGATAATAGGAGTTAAATGGGTTGGAGTAGCATCATCAGCCATTAGGCAAAGTGGTGGTGAGAAGCATTAAATCGGTGGGAGTAGCAGCAGTCAACGATTAATATTATTTTACAAATATAAGATTTTTTAATTACTTCCATTTTCTGCGTCTGATTTACAAAACTACATAAAAGGACTTTCTCTGCTTTGCAAGCAAAAACAAAAGAAAGTGGGTAAAAGGGTTTTGATTAATATTGCTTGAAAAATACAAGATTGTTTTTGTTTACATTAAACAACATTACTTCTATTTTCTCCATCTGATTAAAAAACAAAAAAGGGGTTTCTCTGATTTTACCAGGGTGGTCAATTTACACCGCCGTCTGATTACAATAAAAGTTGACTTTCTCTATTTTGCCCACGGGACATTAACTAAAATAATACTTTATACCAGGGTCATTAACTAAAATAATATTTTTACCCATGTATCTCAAACTTCTTTTCAGTAATATTGGTAAAAATATTTATTTTTTAAAACTATTTTAACACTAATTACTTCCATTTCACCCCTTCTTAATTAAATAGTGGACTTTCTCTGATTTGACTAGGGTGGTCAGTTTAGACCATTGGTCATTAAATTAAATAAAATAATACTTTTACCCATGTATCTCAGATATACAGGGTGAACAGAAAGTCCTTGGACCATTTTCAGTTTTAAAATTAAATATTGTTAAAATCACTTTTTCTCTTTTAGAATAAAGTAAGTATTTAGTCTAACTATTGATCTAATTATTTTCAACAAAAATATTAAAATAATTTTGTTTACACTTTCAGAAAAATGAGCAAACGAGAGGCCATAATTCAGCTTCATTGCGCGGGAAGGACAAACTCAGAGATTATTAAGCTTTTGAAAGTGGCTAAATCCACCGTGTACCATGTTGTGAACAGATTTAAGGAACTTGGTACATCTGAAGACCGTCCTAGGAGTGGAAGACCTCGCACTGCTCGAACAAAGAAGGTGATTAAAGCTGTCCGAGAGAAGGTAAGGAGGAACCCGAAGAGATCTGCAAGACAAATGGCTAAAGACATGAATGTGAGCGTGACCTCGATTAGAACCATCGCAAAAACGATCTCCATTTGTCCCCCTACAAGATGAGAAAGAGACAGTACCTCACACCTGCCTAAAAGCACAAGAGACTTGAAAGAGCAAAGCTTTTTCTTGAATAACTGAAGGCTGGCACGGCAGAGCGAGAGATCGTTTTTTCTGATGAAAAACTCTTCACAATTGAAGCAACTGTTAACAATCAGAACGACAGAGTTTACGCAAAATCTTCAGCAGACATTGATGACTCGGTGAGAATAGTTTTCCGCCAACAAAAGCCGTCTTCCCTCATGGTGTGGGCTGCAGTCTCCAAATCTTGGAAGTCGCCTCTGATTTTTGTGGAGCAGGGGGTTAAGATCAACACAGATCGCTACATTAATGATATTTTGGTTCCAGCATTTGAAGAGATGACGAAACACTTCAAAGATCAGCCTTTCACCTTAAAACAAGATGGAGCGCCATCCCACACCTCCAGAAAAACTCAGGACTGGTGCCAACGTCATTTTCTAAGATTTTGGAGTAAGGAGATGTGGCCTCCTGCATCGCCTGATTTGAATCCCATGGATTTTTCGGTGTGGTATTTGTTGGAGGCAAAGGTCTGTTCTGTTGCTCATCCAAGTGTTGATGCTTTGAAGACATCTCTTCTGAGTGAATGTGCTAAAATACCTCAGGAAACGCTGCGTGCCTCGGTTGGTAACTTCAGACAGAGAATTGAACGTCTAATCGAAAGGAAGGGACATCACATTGAAAATAAATAATTTGAATTTATTCTTGGTTGCCTAACTTATAATTTTCATTCATGTTTCATTCATATTTTTGTAATTATCTATTAATAAACCACCTTGTAATTGGTCCAAGGACTTTCTGTTCACCCTGTATTTCGTTAATATTGATTGCAAAAAAAAAAACTGTATTTTTTTTTACTTTTAAAACTAATTACTTCTATTTTCTCCGTCTGATTACAAAAATTTCGCTGATTCGACCAGGTTGGTCAGTTTAGACCATTGGTCATTAAGTTAATTTATACTTTTACCCATGTATCACATTTTTTTCCGTTAACATTGGTTGAAAATACAATATTTTTTTTGTTAAATTAATCAAGGAGATTCTCCTACAGGAGAACCGAGGAAAAATAAGTAATTGTTCACTTTAGTTTCGTAAATATTGGTGGTGTAAATACACTTTATTTACTCGATTTTCTTCCACAATACGTAGCCATCTGGCTGCAACGGGGCTACTTGTATAGCAAAAAGACATAGTCTTGATATGCATGTTATGCATTTTCAAAAAAAACATTAAAAATAAATTGGCCTTATATACCTATGCATATATCCACACATGTATATATATATATATACATATATATATATATATATATATATATATATATATATATATATATATATATATATATATATATACGAAAGAATAACTTAAGTAAGAACATTAGCAATGCTAATGGAAGCACGTCTTTTATGCTATAAGTGTAAATCTACATATAAACTTGCATACATAAGGAGCAAATGAGAGGGACTGAAGAAAAATAGCATATATATATATAGACGCAGATATATATATATATATATATATATATATATATATATATATATATATATATATATATATTACACGCTGTTATAAACTCGAAGCTTACCTTAATACCTTACGATAGAATGACCTCCTATATACACATGTACCTCCTGAAATGTCGTTCGGCACACACACGCACACACCCACACCCACGCTCACGCACATATGTATATATATGTATATATGTATATATGTATATATATATGTATATATATGCTTATATATATATATATATATATATATATATATGTATATGTATATACAGGAGGCAAAAATATTGTCCGTACTTGTAACTTTTTGTCAAAAACTCTCATTTTAAGCTAAGTTTAATGTAACTGTTTCACAAACTAGAACTCATTTGTATTTGCCTTTTATTCTTCTATAATTTTACCCGTTCATATTTAACTTTTAATTTTAATATTCTACGCTTCACGTCAATTTAAAAAAATAAGTTCAAATTGAGAAGGCAAAAAGATATCCGCACAATGGAAAAATGTTATTTAAATGTAACGTAAGAACATAAATTCAACACAAATTCCACAGGAACACAATGAACTAGTTAATATTTAGTAGCATGACCCTTCTGCAATTTGACAGCTTGCAATCTTTTTGGAATTCCTTTAATTAGACTGCAGGACTACTCCCTGGAAAAGGCATCCCACTTTTCTTTAATTTTTTTTCCAAGCTTCTTCCAAATGTGTAATTTATCATTGCGTAGCTGTTGAATGTCATAGGTTTAGGAGAGGATTGAGGTCTGGAGATGGTGCAGACTAATCCAAACACGGAATAACATGCTATTCCAGGAACCTCTTGACGTTTCCAGCTGTGTGAATGGGACCATTATCCTGCATGAAGATAGGATTATCATCCAATTCTCGACTAAGATAGGGTAGAAAATGTTCATTCAACATATTAATGTACGTTGCCAACTTATTTCGACCTTGCAAGCGAACTATAGGCACTGCCCAATGGTGCTAATAATGGCCCAAACCAACACTGAACGCCCACCAATTGCAGCGTTGAAATTATCACCTAGAATTAAATTCTTCGTCTTTCCTCCGACAGACGTACTGCCTTCTATCACTGCCTAGACTATAGAACTTGCTTTCGTCGCTAAAAAGCACTTTTGACCAATATGAAGAATCATGAGCGGTATTGCATCTGACGAATTCAGACGGGTCTTTCTGTAATTTACAGAAATCATTGACTTGTGTCTTGCAACATATCCTCGCAAACTCGTGGCATATTGACTAAATGTTACGTTGTATAATCTGGACCACCAACAATTACGATTAGAGATTGTCTGTTGTCTGTTACTGGATATTTAAAACCAATGTAGGGACGATAATTTAAACTTGTTTTAATCGAATGTTTTGCTGCAGACTTTCTTTTTGTCCCCTCAATTTTAAGTTATTGTTTTAAATTGACGTAAACACAAGAATATTTAAATTTAATATCAGATATTAACAGATAAATTATAGACGAATAAAGGTGAATCAAAGGAGGTATAATATATTTAAATAGTTATATTAAATTTAGATTAAATTTGCAGTTTTTCAAAAACAAATTACAAGTGCGGAGTTTCTTTTTGCCGACACTATATATATATATATATATATATATATATATATATATATATATATATATATATATATACTTTCTGTACATCCAAAATAGTAATATTGTATATCAGTTTAGATGTCAGTGCGATGCTGGTTATGTTGGGCGAACATCCTTGCACCTTTTGACTCGTATAAACCAGCATGTTCCATCGAAGATCACACAAGGGAGGATGGGGTTTGGTGGTCTCCCTCCTTCTGAAACCTTGGACTTGCTATTGGCCAGCATTTGGTTGACAACCCGTGCTGCGTCGATAGATATAAAATAGATTGGTTCGAGATGCTACATAGAGCGGACTCCAAAAAACATTTAAAAATTTGAGAGTCTGTCTCTATTGCGGTGCGTCAACCTTCTTTGTGCCGGCAAAAAGAAACATCAAACGCACTATTTCTCTTTGGGGAACTTTGAATCTTTTCTCCCGCTTTTTTCTCCCTCGTTGTGCCAATATTTTAATCGTTTTTAAACGTAAATAAATTTATTTAGTGTGCCCGTACTTTTGGCACATTTAATAAGTTCCCCATTAGAACTCTTTATTTTTCGACACAATATTATTTTGTTCGCTATCGATTTTCTCCTGACGAGATTATAGCCGAAATAGCTTTCGAGAAACTTCCGCCTATTATTTTTAAAACTATATATAAATTCTGTACCTCTCTCTCTCGCTCTCTCTCTCTCTCTCTCTCTCTCTCTCTCTCTATATATATATATATATATATATATATATATATATATAAATATATATAATATATTATATATGGATAATATATCACCCTGTGTGTATATATATAAATATATATATATATATTATTATTATTATTATTATTATTATTATTATTATTATTATGATTAGTGTTTAATTGCGACAGGTAAGCAGAAGTCCGTTTTTCTCCCAAAAGATATATGAAACTTGTGTGGCTGATTCATATAAGTGTGAATACTATGATCTCTATTCGATTGTGTTTTAGTATTCTCTTTCAACTGTGTTGATGTTCAGACATTCATATAAAGATAACTAGTATTTATGTTGTATTATTCTGTATTTATTGTCACTATGTGTTCTTAATTACCTGGACTAAACACTTATTACTAGTGGTCTTTCACTAATAAAACACATGTTTTTCTTTCGCGTTGATACCGGTAAATCTTACAAGTATTATCTTATCTGGGCATAGTTATTGTCCAAATATCCTCTCAGTTTATTCCGAAATGCAAATTTCCTAATAATATATTAGTGATAACGGAGAGTGTTTCATATGTGGCAATGATTGAAAGATAAACTTTTCTTTACATCCTTGTATGCTTTGTAGTCTCGCAAGTAAGTCTTTGACAGTATTATTTTTCTTTCAATGTTTTCCTATCAATAACATTTTCATTCTGTCGTGAGGACTGACATTATATTGTGTTGGAGGATAGGACGATAAATTTGCAGCCATAAAGAAAGCAACACTATAACTTTATTTTAAAAAAAATATTTAAAAAATAAATTAGTGTCCGTGATTATGTAGTAAAGCTAGTATTTATTCATTGTAGCCGCCTCTAGCCACATTAACCGTCTTGATACTGGTCTGAAACTGGGAGAATGCTTTTTCCAGACGTGATTTCCTGTATTGGGAGGTCATGTTGGTAATGTTCGCGACGTATGACAAAGCAAGGTAGTCCAGCCGGTTTAGGTTGGACGAGGAAGGGTCAATCAGAAAGGTCACGAAGTCGTAGCACTTTTTCCGAAGCTAATCCTGGATCTTAGTGAACGTGGGTAAACGCGCTATCATGCTGACATACGAAGTGGCAATCTTATTTCACCAGCGGGCACCACATTTTCCAGCATACCTAGGTACACCTTAGTGTAAAATTTCAAGCCAACTTCAAAGATGTGAGCCTGCATGATGTATTCTTCATTTGAAACAACACCAAAACCATAACCCTGACCGACAACTTTGTGGAGATGCGCCCTCAATCGTTGAATTGTCTGCATTTTTATTTTGAAAATACTGGTAATGCTTATGTAGAGAGCATTAGTTTTACAACGACGCATCTCCCATCTTGCTCGTTGCACATTGTGTCACTTTCAGACATGAGAGAAGGCTTCTATCGCTCATGGGATTTGTAAACAACTGAGCAACAACGAATGAAAAACTAACACCAGTTATTATCAATCTGAGAAGAACTCCTGTCGTCTTTTCTCGGGCGAAAATTGTGTCGTTCATCTCTGTATATTATTACCAAGATTCTTTCCAGATAGTAGTATTCATCATAGTACCATCTATTATCTTCTCCGTATCGTGCAAATATTATCATTTATTTTATCTGAAGTTATTTTGTCGTTACTTGTTACGCATTCTATGAGGCTACTTTCTATAGCAGCTTGTATTTCTGCTTTCGGTACAGCCATTATCATAACAGCGCGTAAACTAACATTATGTATGAATTATTTTTTTTTTAATTTCCAGGTTGATGCTATTGGACAATTTGATGTATTTATGTATGTGTTTTTCTATCGTTTACAATACGCTTGATTCTATTACTGAATTCAATGTTTCAGGATTAATGTATTTAAGTGTTTAATACTTGTTAATGGGTGTGCCATCCTTTGTATAGTTTGGTTCAAAATGTAGTTTCACAAGTACGGAAACGACGGTGAAGCGCCCTGAGTTAAAATTTCTATTACTCTGCAGGCAATCTTACGTGCCTACTCAAACAATGATTTATGTATTACGCAATTTTATTCATAAAGATATTTCTCTTTGCTGTATGAAAGTGTTAAATATATAAACTTGAATATAAAGCGCGTGCTGAGTCCATGAAAGTCAATGAGATGAGAGTCCTGCACTCCTGCATTTTTTTGAGATTTTAAATTTAAATTCATAGAGACTTAGTTCATGCTATACAGAAGTAACACTTTTTTTTACTAATGCAGTCTATAATTTCAGGTATATTATGTTTGCTGGTTTTATGCTAATAGAGTAGCGAATGTTCATTTAATTGTAATTAAATATGTCTTGTGTTAATTTCGTTTCTCATTCTTTTATTTTCATTATTTATTAGTTCAGCCACTTTAGCCATTTTTTTATAACTACATGATTTTACGTAGTACTTTGGTTTTTTCCTAAATTTCATTTCCCCTATCTCAAAGTGCAAAGAGAAACTCGGTATCAAAACTCTAAGGCATGATTATTTGCTTTAGTGATAATTGTTTCAATTAGACCGGAAAGCGACAGTTTTGGCGTGTCAGTTCAAGAATCAAGGAGGAAAGAAGGAAAAAAAGGCAAACGTAATTTGGTAAATATGTATTTTAGGTGTATTTCCCTTCAAACAGTAATTCAATTGTCCGTAATTTGCATATAACCAGACATGTTATCGATTATAACAACAGGTGAACGAAGGAAAAAAACTCGAGCTTGTTGAAAATCGAGAAAGAGCAGGGAGGCTATTTGTTATTTTTCTAATAATTAGATTTAAATCCCAAAACTCTTGTTTTTTATTAATGAGATAAACGATTGGTAAATAGCCTGCCATATGATTATATAAATGTATTCGCGTTTATAGCAATGACAAAGAAAGAAATGTCCTTTAGAGCTATAATGAAATGCTTACATATATATTATGCCATGTGGTCTTGAGAAAAATATTATACAAACTTCTCTACATTAAATAAAATGCAAACATAGAGGATATGTCTAAATTGCTTCACAGAGAGAAACTTTCTTGTATCGGGATTGAAAACAATTCCTACATTTCTCCGTAATGTGTATCTTTATATATCCAAGGTTTCCCTATCTATTCATTATTCTAGCCACATCATATGTATTAAATAAATTATGGCCACAATTCTATTCGGATCAATGCCAACAATTATGTCTATTATTATAACGTTTATATTTCTGCAGACTACATTTATTCTTGCATCGTCGTATTGTAAACTTCGTGTCTTAAATTAAATTTCCCTCAGAAAACTTCGTGTCTTAAATTAAATTTCCCTCAGAAAATTTTAATTTTTCAAAAGAAACATTTATTGTTTGAAAAAATAATTTTCCTTAATCCATGAACGTTCAATGTAAGCACATTTTCTCTGGGAAAGGTCATTAGAAAAGTATTAAATTAAGTTTGATATCATTTTGTAATTCAGCACATACATGGAAATATATAAGAGATTAAATCTTTTTTAAGGGGCATAGAGGAAGGCATAAGTGGTTGAACAAGAAAAAAGACAAAAGATTTTGATATCCAAATGAATAGTAACTTTGAATAGAATAAGTGGTTATTATTATATACCAAATTTGTTGAAGAAATCCACATTGAAAATAAATTCCAATTCAGTGTGGTGGAGCATCTAGAGTAATAGACAATAATCCTCTGCGATTAGAGAGTTTCAGATTTATTCTTCTTGATTTTTTACGGTTTAGTACACGTAGGGACTTTTCGAAAACAAAAGGCGTCCATTGATATAAAGTAAAGTCTAAGTATTAAAAATAAATATTCCAATAATATTTGCATTCCTGAGAAAATCAAGATAGTTGAAATTTAACATATGTAAAATCCTATATTTTACGAGTGGATGTAAAATGAAGTTATAAAAAAATTCCAAAAAACATTAAAAAACAATTAAAAAATAAACGGTGTAAAAATGAAAGGCATGTTATTCTGTTCGCATGATAAAATGAAAAACGAGAAAAATACAATCTTAATTCTATTATGATTAAGTATTTCATTAAAGAGGCGGGAGAAAAATACAGAAGGACATAACGGAAGTATTTTTTAATATAACGTGTGGATAAATGTAGTATGAATTCAGCGAGATAGACTGCTTACAAAGAACTGTAAATCGCTCAGAAGTTTATAAGAAAGGGATACGGAATAAATCGTAAATACAAACAACGGCATCGTCCATAAAAACGGATTCAGCGAAAATCAAAGTTAAATTTAATAATTACCAATTATCGGATGCATTAAAGCTAAGATATTTAAACACAATATTTTTAAATTTCGTATAAAAACATAAGACGGTTTCTAGGAGTAAAACTTACAAGCAATAAAACTACATCATTAGATAACCTACGAAATATCATATATATTTGGTAAAATCTTAAATAAATGAATTATTGCTGAAGTAGTTGAAACATGTTATATTCATATTCTATAAATAATAAAGCGACAACATAAATGTCGCGAATATCTAGAATACGATTATTATGTAGAGTGCTTGTTGCAATCTTATTAATAGATGATTAGTACAGCTAGAACTAAAACTATATATAAGAGGTTGATGATGATATTAGATAGAAGTATTTTAAATGCATATTTGTCTTATTTTCATGCTAATGTCATTGCTATTATTAAAGTCAAGACAGTTGATTTTAGGATTTAATTGAGACATCTAGCTAGAATTGTATAGGATCGCAATTTTTCAGCCACAAGGGTATTGATAAACGATATATGCGATAGGTAGAGCTGAGCAGATCAAGTTTTTATTTCTAAGAAGATTGCCAAAGGTGGTTCAGAGGCATATAAATAACGTTATTATTTAATATGCACAATATGAATTAGAATGGTAGAATTTTGAAGCAGTCGAAAGTATTCTACATGTAGATTAATGTGACTGTTTAAGTAATATTAAATAGTGTTTTTCTAAATAGAGAGCACAAGGGCAGAGATCTGACGTATTATATAAACACGTAATTGATTATTTTTCTCCCTACATTTTACTAGATTTTAAGAATTGCGATGTTTACGTGTCCTACATTTTATCTTTTACACTTAATACAATCACTGGTAAAATAAACAGATTTGGTACGAAACGTTAAGAAAAACTTATGTATTTTAGTTCATGCGGAGAAAACTAAAGCTACTATAAATAAGACTACTTTACTTACAAAAAGTGATACCCAAGGATTTATATAAATATTACACGTCTGCCCTAACTGGGAAAAAGATGAAATTAATATGGTAACAACCGCTTACTTAAATTAATAAATATCAATAATTGCACTGAAAACATATCCCC
Organism: Euprymna scolopes; assembly: GCF_053919585.1. Classification (NCBI taxonomy): domain Eukaryota; kingdom Metazoa; phylum Mollusca; class Cephalopoda; order Sepiida; family Sepiolidae; genus Euprymna; species Euprymna scolopes. The sequence continues at coordinate 53,838,064 of NC_136499.1, read as the reverse complement.
AACCACTCCTGCCTTTATCTTGAAAGATCATAAGCATTACTTCCATGACGCCCCACTTTAGACTAATCCTTCCCTCTAGTTATATAGATATAGGAATGGTAAGTAAGAATATATTCGATAAATTAATCCCCTCCATAAGCGAACATGCAAAATTTCCCTCTGTCAATGTTCTGAGTTTTTCTTAAATGATTCTTTTAATCTTACATAGAAGCAAAAACTGAGTCGTTTTAACTTTGATATAAATGAGTATTATCAATCTATCTTTCCGATACTCTTAAAGAAGTTATTTATAGTTGTAAAAATAAACATTCGGACATAATCGGCTTCGAAGTAAAATTAATTCTATTAACAAGACGACCCGTTATATATTTTCACTCCGAACCGTCGTATTTACAATCTCAAAAGTTTTTGGCACTTGTAATTGACTTTGAAGTAATTATTTTAAAGTGTCCGAAACATATTGTCAGGCTCCTGTATTCTGCTACATATAAGCTATTGTTCATATAATGAATCTTTATATAAGCTTAATCGACTGTTTCTTATATGAAAAAGCTATTAGTCCATATTTATATCAAATCTGTACTATTCAGCTCAACTATTACTTTTATTAAACAATTTTAGTCCCCTGAATATAGCAGCTTTTACACCATTTAAACACATGATGTCCATGTTAAACAAAAACCTTATTAATATGCCTCTGAACAACTTTCCAAAATCTAAATTAGGATAATGTCTTGATTTGCGCATCAATAACTTATCATGCTGACCGTTTCACAACCTGCTTTCGTCTGCAGAATCCCGATCCTATACAATTCCTCCAAGATATTTAATCATAAAATCAACTAGCTTGACTTTAACAAATTATATTAGCATAAACGAATAAGACAGATAGTTTTTAAAATAAGTATTACTAAAAAATATCTGAACACTCGTGTGTATATTTATAATTCTAGTGACACTAATAATATTTTAATATAATTGCTGCAAGCATCTAGATTATATTCTTATTCTAGACCTTTGTGACTTTTATATTGTAGCTTTATAAGTTGTAGTCTATAGATATTCAATTTTCCAACCAACTCTTATACTTCTTTAGTAATTTATTCATTTAAGTTGTTAACAAATATGCATGATATTCCGTAGCTTATCTTGCTATATAGTTTTATTGATAATAATATTTAGTGTTATTAACAACCTTATATTTTAAAATTATTTTTTATGTACATTTTATTTTATTGGCTGTGATCCAGCAAATAATTTGAAGGATTAAATTTAACTCTACTTTAAGTTACATCTAGACTATATCACTCCTAATGATTTTGTTATCGGCCACACATTAACGACTTTTATTTTTCCGCTTCGATACAAACTTTTTGTTCCATGACTTTTGACTGATTTATTTTTCAGTCTATCGTGCCGATTTTTATACGACCCTTATCCACACGCTTTAAATAACTTATTTATGGTCTTTTCTCTTTGAAATACTTAATCATGATGCAAAGAAGATATAAGGTTTTTTATTCCTTTCATTGTGTACAATTTAATTAGGGGCACGGGAACATATGCCTAAACCGCTTAAAAAACATACCGTTTACCATTTCGAGTTCTTTTATTTTATTTATTTTTATTTTGCGTTGAAATCTACTCTAAAAATCATATTTTACCTATTTTAGAATCCAACAGTCTTACTTATCTCAAGAAAATTTTACAAATGAGTATATTTATTTTGAACGATGGGATTATTTTTTATATGAATTAATGTTTTTATACCTATCATTCCTACGGATACAACGCAACAAAATTGAGGCAATTAAATCTAAAATTCTCTATTTCCAAAGGTTTTTTGCTACTACTTGAGACTACATCAAATTTTATTTGGATTATCTGCAGAGGGGATATGTGATTCCAATATGAAATCTAATAACATTCTCCTATTGTATTAAAGGATTATAATTCCATTCGGATTTCATTTTATTTTGTTTCAACCTTTTTTTTCCTTTCTGTATGTGACTAAAATTGCGTTTACTCTTACTTTTATTTTCAGTATAGATGCCGAATAGACAAAATTATATAAAACTAGAGACACTATTTCGCTAATGATTTTCTTATAAATAGAGTGGCCTAAATGGAAATCCATGAATGAACGAAAAACATTGATAACTGTATATATTTGTTCAAATCATGAATTTTTGTCTGAATAAAATTTAAGTGAAATTGTCTGTGAGTGGTTATGTACAATTCCACACCAAATATATCTGCCAATTTTCGGTCTATAGACACAAGGTTTTAGGTAAGAGGTACTGAGATTTTAGATAATCTTGTAATTTTGTTATCGGCCACACATTTAACTAGCAAAGGGGTCAACATTCAACGATTTGACATTTGGAAACTCTACCAAACTTCTTTGCCAATTTTCTGTATGAAGACATGAATTTAAAAATGTAGGTTACTTGAACATGGGTTAAACATTTCAAAGGAAAGTGAGCCCTGCGGTTTCAAACAAATTACCTAATAAATTTTTGATCTAACTATGTGAAATTTTCCATAAATGGTATTCACAGATAAGGAAGGAGTTTTAATAGTTTTGGATCGAAAATTAGAACTGTCAAGGGCTCAAAGTTCTAAGGAGTAGACCTTAACGGTCTCTAGAAAGACGCCAAAGCCTCTTTTTATGTCTAAACATTAACATTAACGGGTATTCAGTAAATCAGTTTAGGGGCTAACGGGTATTCAGTAAATCAGTTTAGGGGCGAACATTTAGCTATAAAAAATCAGAGTTGAAAAACTCGGCTTTTGTAAATTCTACCAAACTCCTCCGCCAATGTGTATAACTTGGACCGTGCTAAAACTGTGTATTTTGATGTGAGTTCTAAATAATAAATGTTAAGAAGTAAAAATTGTGGTCAAATTTTAAGAAAAATTATCTCTGCGGTCTCCTCAAAATTACTCAGACATTTTAAGGTCCAAATATTTTAGCTTTTACAGAAAGGTTATTCATACAGTAGACATGTCATTAACAGTACAGGAGTCTCGACAAATACCGGACTGAACTATTAATATATATATATATATATATATATATATATATATATATATATATATATATATATATATATATATATAGTGATGTGATTGATAATTGTTATGTGATGTATATACATATATAAATGTTTTAATTGGTTATGTAAATGCACACACACACATATACACACGCAAACACACTCGCGCGAACACACACCCACACACATATGTATATATATATATATATATATATATATATATATGTATATTTATATATGTATATTTATATATATATATGTATATATGTATATTTATATATGTATATTCATATATATATATGTATATATGTATATTTATATATATATGTATATATATATGTATATATACATATATGTATATATATATATATATATATATATACTATTGCTAATCATTCAGTTTTTATATACTCACCCAGCAAGGCCAAATATATTTAATCGTGTAAACATTGTTTCTGTTTTAAATTGGTTAGGTAAACACACACACACACACACACACGCATATATATATATATATATATATATAGAGAGAGAGAGAGAGAGAAAGAGAGATATATAGAAAAATAGATACATAGATAGATAGATATAGATAGATAGGAGAGTAAGATCTTACTATTGAAACTTATTCAAATTTTTCAAAACATACTCAAAATTTCCAAAAAATATTTACCTGTTAAGAAGATAAATAAAAATGTAATTACTCGATAAGAATATCAAATAGATTCTAAAGTACTTATTCTGCGGAACGCGGACAACATTAAGCAAAATATACCAAAAAGTTGCTGGTAAATAAATTAAAAATCGACCAATACGAATGTAAGCATATTTGCAGAAGATAATTATTTAATAGTTAGTGAAAGTATAAAGTTTTACAAATTTTATGAAAATACAACAAAGGTAAACAAACGCATAGGGTAGAGATACATTGAACAAGAAGGCACAATCTAGAATAAAAGAGTTCCAAAAGAAGGCTAGTGATAATCCATTTATAAAACAGAAAAACAAAACAGATACATATTAAGAAGTCATCAATGGTTTCAGAAAAATATGAGATTATAAATACATAAAATACAGTTTTATTTTTTTTTATTTTTAGTGGCGGATAAACAATATTTTAATAAAATAAATAGCAAAGAAAATTTAGCAAATGAAAATACTGAAAGGACTATTAACGGAAAAGAAAACCCCCACTACCATGTCTCCCTCTCCAGTATCAAGGGCCTACGTTCCAAACGTCCAGAGGTGCAAACCTAATTGAAAGATACTAAACTGGACCTATTATCCCTAAGCCAAACTCTCATAGGACCGACAACTTTCCTGGATGAGTTTGTAATTTAAGAATACTCTAACTTGCCATCCAAATCTGACATCCAAGATCGCTATGGGTATGGAATACGTGCCTATATTTGAGATGACTTTCCATGTGGTAAGGGCATCTCCAGAAAAGACCCTTATTTACCTTATATTTGCTTCGTGGTTGCACTTGTTTACTTCACTGCATTTATATTTGCTTTCTATCGCCCCCACAATAGCGGAGTTATTATCTTTAAGAGCATACCTGGGAAAATTGACCATATCCTGTATGCCCATCCTTCGGCTAACATTCACATTGTGGAGACTTCCCTGCCCACATTGTGGAATGTTTAACTCACTCGGACAAGACAGATTATGAGGTGAAGTTTTGTTACGCTTTCTCTATTGTTTATGACCTTACTTAGGTTGATCATAAGTCCAGCCGTCTGCCCGACGCTGACGCTCAGTATGCACGCCTCTTATACTTTTTTTCACACAACTTACCTTGGCTATGTTCACCTTCGGTTCCGTCTCCATTGAGATCGTCCGACCACTCGGTTGTATCAGTGAAGATAAACATGACATCTAATAAGCCTTCAGACGTACCTCTCCACCGTACAGCGTATCGATACTCTATGACTGAATGGGATAGCTTCCGTACATTTATATCTGATCTACTTCTGAACTCCTTGTTTTAAAAAAGATGTGCCCTCTATAGTATCAAACCTGACCGACTGGTGAATTATATGTATAAACAGCTTCATAACCTCGAAAATTTTCCAGCTAAAACTAACAGCCAGCCGCGGTTCTCTTCAAAATGTGGTACTGCCATAGCGCACAGAAATCACTTTTCCCACTGATTCCAACGCCATAGGTGTACTGAGACTGGAGCCGCCTTCAGAACTGTCCACAACCATTGTAAAAGAGTGAAAAAAAATGCAAGAAAGTTGTATGCTGAGTCTGATTAGTCCAAAGTAGCTGAAAAGCGGCTAAGTTCCAACCAGTTTTTGCAAATAGCAAACAGGGTCCTTAACAGAAGTGTACTTTATCTCAACCATCATCACTTTACCTGAGGTAATCTCGTCAACATCAGAAAAAGCCAAACTCTTTGCCAAAATCTTTGCAGGTAAATCTTTTCTATGCGACCAAGGTCATCAGACTCTGGCTTTCCTCCTGTAACAGAAACCACGCTATGTGATATAGACATATCTACGTATTATGCTGCCAAGCTAACGAATAACCTTGATTCTAGTAAAGTAACTTTCCCTTACAGCATTCCAATTATAGTGTTTAAGATTATTCTACCAGATCTATCCCCCATAATTGCAAAGCTGTTTAAGCGTTGTCTTAACGAAAATTGATTCCCTACACTCTGAAACACCATCAGTATACCCCTATTTAAGAATTCTTATAATCGGTCATCTCCTTCACAGTACAGGCCAATAAGTCGCCTGTGCATTATGAGTAAGTTGCATGAATCCGTGTTAAATGAAGAAATAGTCAACTACCTCAGCAGAAATAACATTCTTAGTGAGATGCAATATGGTTTCCGTTCTTCATGATCTACAGCAGATGTGCTAAGAATTAACGAATCTTTCGGCAAATGCTTTATTATTAGCGCAATTTCTATTGACATATCAAAGGTCTATCACGGGGTATTGCATAAATGCCGACTTTCCGATATAACTTAAAATCTCTTTTAAAGTATTAAATCATTTCTCCCTGATAGTTTCATAAGAGTAGTGGTTGGTACATAGAAATCGTAATCTCTCAGTATTAATGCTGGATTTCCTCATGGCTCCATCCTTGTTTGAACTCTCTTCTCGATAAACGTCAATAATATCCCAAATAACATCCTAATATCATTCGGAGACACTGATGCTGACGACCCTACAATCTATGGCAACACATCAAAGGCAATACACGATCAAGTTCAATTTTATTCTCTGTCGTCTGATATTGAGCACGTAGTAAATTTGGGAAAGAGGTGGCTGATTCCTTTTAATTCATCAAAAATTAAGCTGCAATCTTTACATCGTAAACTCTGTGATCCCCATCTGGCATCAATTTAAATAAGTGGCTTCTGTCTTTAGGAGGCTCCATGTTTCGACAAGCTTCTGGGCTTGACCTTTATCCTGATCTGAAATGGAACACGTACATCAAATCTGTTTTCCAGGTCGCTGTAGAAATGGTGGGATCCTTCTACCGCTTCTGTACATATCTCATTCCTGATGCAATTCTTTATCTATATAAGAGCCAAGTGTGTCTAATGATGGAGTAATGTTCTCATATCTAGAAGCAGCTCATCCCGCTTTGGCAGAGTATAAAATATACCTTGCACCATAGTAGGAGATGCACTTTTCTCTTCTCTGCAACCTATTCCCCACAGAATAATGTTGTGAGACTGTCTCTGCTTCATAGTTATTTCCATTGCAAGTGCTGGTCTTACCTCCAATCTATGGTCCCACCTAGCTAATCTTACACTAAAAACAACCGTCCAGATGAAATCAATGTCAATAAGTTTATCTACTCTTTATTTGTGCCTAGCCTGAAACGTAGATTCTTTCTCAGAAATGCATGCATGTGGAACTCTATTCCATTGATATGCTTTCCAGTTGACTAAAATGTGGTTGTCTTGAAGTCCAACGTAAACAAATTCTTGATGAACCGTCCCATAAAATAATCCAATTTACCAAATGTCGACTACTCACGATTACTAAAAATCGTATCATTGGCTACTGTACACTCAATAACGTTTATCCTCGAGTGGCCCACGGGGCTTTATATGATGACTTCTTGAAAGTTTTGGGGAAAATGATTTAAAGATACCAGCTGGCATTGGGAAACAGAAAAATTAGGTGTTTATAATTGTTTCTGGAGTTCAAATCTTTATACTGAGCATTCTATTAGCTATTTAAGGAATCGATAAAGTCCTTGAACAAATTGAAAAATGTATTTTTATTAAGAAAAGAATTTGAATATTTTCTGCAGGAAAATGAGATTTATTACTTACCAAACAACTCTGGAGAGGATAAAATATCTTCAACTCAGAAAATGCTTAAATTGAACTAAAAGCATAATATCATGTTTACAGGTAGTTAAAAGTCAAAATGAATATAATTATTATAGAAATAGTTATATAAAAATCCGAAGCAGATGTAAAAGCTCAATAAATCTTAAGAAGAAGACAGCACATAAATATAATAGATTAATCCTATTATTTCAAATTTATTAAATTAGCAAGAAAACATTATATACCAGTAACTAAGATATACATGTTTAATTATTCAACAAGGCGTACACATGAACTTGAAATATCGTAATACTATTCCTTTCATCCGACACAAAGGTTTGCAAAATATTAAATATAAAATATGTGTAGAATAATATATTAAAATAAAATACAAATATGAACTTAGTCATATTTGTATAAAAGTTATTAAAACGTTAGTGAAAGGTTACATCGATTCATAACCAGTTTGAAGGCAGGGAACAAAAAACATAAAATGATAAGGTCAAAATCAATTTAATAAGAAGGTAAAGTATGAAATAAAATACATCTAAAACACGTCAATTGATAATTAATTGTAATTCTAGATTAATGAAACACATGACGATATATGTACAGGTGAAATCCACAAAAAGACAGCAAATCATAGAGGAAAAAGATTTATTGAGACTAACAGATGGGGCAATATATAAAAAAATAATAGCAAAGAATAATTTAGCAAATGGAATAGTTAGAGTGAAGGCACAGAAACAAAAGTTTGAATTTAAATTTATAAACAAGGAGAATAAGCGAAAGAGAGGAAAATGAAAAAGAAAAAGAAGGAATACGGAGAGAAAAAGGAAAAGTAAGAAGTAGAAAGTGGAGGGTAGAGAAAAAGATCGTTAAGAGAAGAAAGGGGAAAGAAAAGAGTGAGACGGAGATGGTTGAAATCTATTTTTACATCAGATAAATATGGTTCAATTGATCTCAATTAGACACAGAGATAATTATATGAATTGAAATTTATTCATTTTGGATTTAGAGAGAATTTTAATTAGGCAGAGATGTGTTCAGATCACATTTATTGTTTTATTTCAATATATAATTGTCCTCATACATATATATTCTTATCAAATGTATTAATGGATATGCATACACACACGCATATATGTATATATATATATATATATATATATATATATATATATATATATATATATACAATATATATATACAATATATATATATATACAAAATAAAATATTATAATACAAGAAAAAGATGAAATGCCCAACTCACTCACACCTGATAGACACACACACCTTTACTTATACAAAAACATGCATGCATATATACACATATATGCATATATACACATATATACATATATGCATACATACTATCACACATTACCTATAGAAAAAGATCCACATATATATATATATATATATATATATATATATATATATATATATATATATATATATATACTCCGGGAAACTAATATACTAATACAGAAATTCTTTCAGTCTCACAAAAATATAGTAAAGAGCAGTAAGTGAAATTTCTTGTGTTTAATACATTTATATCCTAAGGTTAAAAAGGAATCTAAGTAATATCGAATTAATTATAGTAGAAGTGTTCTACATTGGGAAATATGTTCGCTTTTGGAGTTTATAATGATGATAATTTAGAGGAAAATGATAATACTTATAGCTGCTGACAAGATGTAGAACATGGTATATTAGACGTTGACATAAAAAATAGCCCATTTTATAAGTTAAATAGTGTTTTAGCTTTAAGTTATTTTTGTTAAAGTAGTTAGAAGAGTTAATTGGCTAGTTTCAGTAACTCCCTTATAAAAGGAAGTAAACACGGTTAGAAATGCCTACATTTAATTATGTTGAAGTGGCTCTATTATAAGTGTATAATTTGCCTTGGGTTCGTGCAGTGTTAATTATTTATGAATTCTGTTAGGATTTGGAGTCTAGATTTGTTATCTTTTGTTTTTATTAAATGCGAACAGTCGGAATTCTCCTTTGAGTTATATTTTTAATACACTGAAATAGGAGGATTATTTCCAGCTATTCGTCGTAATTTAGTAACAGTACACGAATATATTACATCATTATAGATTAAATGCTTTTAGATTGAGAAGGTTCGCTTGTTGTAACAATTGCAAGTTAGCGTTTTGGGATTATGTGGAAAGGGATGGTTTAAGATAATTTGATTTTTTGATGTTTAACGCTAGTATCGTCTATGTAATATCAGCCATCGTAGAGTTAGACATTCTAATTGTTTTTTTATATATTGTACGGTATCTATGCTGTTGGTTAAAAAACTTTCTACATTTTTAATAATCATTTTGTGTATATTTTCGACATTTGAGCATTAGGGTGGTGAGACAACCAATTTTATCCTCTTCCCTAGACGATTCCGGTGGTTGTTGAACTGGACTGAGTAATGTTGATAAAGATGTTGGTTATTATTATTATTATTATTATTATTATTATTATTATTATTATTATTATTATTATTATTAATATTATTATTCAGCGGAATATATTTTCTAAAATCGGATTTATTTTTAGTCTTGTTGTAATGTTATGCCCCTTTAGGTTGTGACCATAGCGTAGTATCTGTTAACTGTGGCAAACGGGGTCAAGGGTCAAAACATTATTATTATTAGTATTGTATTCTTGTTTATTGATTTGAGCGACGGGTGGTCGCTGGATCAGTTATTATGATTAAAAGAATAAACAAGTAAATTGCGGAAGAAATGAATGACGCGTGAATCACAAAAGGAATGTAAAATAGGAAATATATGTGAACATTATTTTGGGGTTTCGAATAAACAAATAACTAGTTGTGGATTAGGTTGGTCTGGGACACATAATTAGGTGACGTAAGAGAACACGTGATGTAGTTAGTTTTGGAGAGATTCCGAGAGTTAAGGATTGACCACCAAAGCGGACAGGCGTCTATACAGGGGTGGACAGACAGCTAGGGAGCGAGCTGTAAGAATAGAAAAAGTAGATGAACTGCAGATCCTGTGAAAACCATTTGAGAGAACTGTAATACATTTATATTATAAAAATATAAAGAGTTGTTTTATGGTTTTCACAAATAAGAACATATGTCTCAATTGGATGGTGCTGATCGCTTCATGGTTCGTCACTGAGCAGCGGAAAGATACAGAAGAACCCTTCAAGAAAAAATGTATGAAGCATATATTATTCTTCTTACATATGAACTGTAAAAATGTCCCGTGTGATAAGTCTGATGCAACAGTATTCAGTTTACACGTCAATATCATGTCCTCATACATACATACATATATACATACGATTTATACGTTTATTATCTGTCTGTACAAATATACATAGAATTTATACGTTTATTATATGTCTGTTAAAAGAGCAATATCTTACATTTATTAGATAACACATGTCACGTTTTAATATATCATCTCCTCCAATATAAACCAATATACAACAATGTTATGCGATATTACGGAGGTGGGCGACGAGAAACGGTTTTTTTATGGTTACTAGCATTTCTGCTCGACGTTGCCCGGGTGTTCGGAGGGGTATGTTGAGCAAACAAACGGTCATTTTTTTATTTGACCCCTATTATGCCCCCTTAATATTTGTTTTGGACTCACATCAAGTTTTTAAGTTATATCCATGTCCAAGGAAACTATATCTAAAGTTTCAAGTGTTTGACCCAAAATTGTCGGAGGAGTTGGCTAGAGTTCTAAAAGGAAAAATTGTTGAACTTTGACTTTAACATCATAATTTCTGGTCGAAAACATATCACATGTATTTTTGCCAATCTCAGTACACTGTATCTCAAATTTCGAATCGGTAGACTTAAAATTGACAGAGTTATTGCGTAGGGAAATGTACACACACAGACACACAGACACTTTCACTTTTATAGATATAAAGATATTGTATTTTTTTCATAATATACCGCATGCTTTAAGGCGTTATTGAAGAACATTAAATTCTGGTTGGAAGCGTTTGTCTGCAGAAAATGGAGAAATATTTCTAAAGACAAAAAGTAATATGGATGTTATAATAGCATTATGGTGAATAACAACTCGTGGATATAGAAAATATATTAATTGGGGTTAACGTAGGGTCTGAAGGATTCTCTATTAAACTTTTGCGTAATATCAAGAAAATTAAAAGTTTTTTGTGTGTTTATCTGGATCAATATTTGCTTCTTCAGTCAAATTGATCTTAGTTTTTGCTTTCCTTAACCCTTTCTCTATTACGGTTTACATTCACTTTATTGTGGATTTTACTAAATACAACTGAATTAATTATGCGTTTTTTTTTAAATTGTGTATTTTTTCTTTGGTTTATAAATTACTAATTCGTTAATGAAATGTTTTGTTATTCAGTTCATGAACTGATTGTTTTTCTGCAGTAGTTTTGAAAATGCTTTTTTGTTTTAAGCTACACAGTTTTTTTTATACGCACATACCACATACATACATACAAACACACACACATATATATATGTGTGTGTGTGTGTGTGCGTGTGTGTATGTGTGTATATGTATATATAAGGGTTACAAGGAAAAACAAATTTGTCAAATTGTAATTGTCATCCTGTTCGTATTAGAGTATGAAATTAATAGCATTTTTTCCATAGTGTTATATTTTCAACTGGCTAAACTAAATCATTTTCGGGAGTTGATATCAATGTATCATATATGATGTAATATGTTAATAAAAAAATAGAAATTTGTAATAATTATAATGCAGATTAAAGAACTATATAACGCTGCATATGAGGTACATTGCATTATAGGGGAGCACTGTTGTTTTCCTTAGAAATATATTTTCATTCAAAGTATTCAGAACAGTCAGCAGCCAGTGTAATTTTTTTGGCTAATCAGGAAACTTTACATTTCAACGACTTGCAACAAGTAGTGATTTTGGTCCGCTTGGAAGGTAAATGATGAGTTGAAATCCCGGATAAAGGTCAGTCCGTTTTCTGCTGCAGCAAATTAGGTCATTTTGCCTGTTTAAAACCATTAATATAATCACGTTTCGATTCGCATGTTTCTGAAATTTTAATAATTCTTATGATATTCCAAGTGAAGCTAAGATCTCCATTTTCTGCTGCATATGACCTATTCTTTATGATCCAGCTTCAAGTTAAATCCCGTACTAATTTTTTCCAGAGTTATGCTGGGATTGTCATCAAGTTTGTCAACCAGCAACTGTTTTGTTTCATCACTAACGAGCCCGTCAACTAATACTAAGCCAACAGGTCTGTAATAAAGATAACATAACTGGACTGCAAACAGTTTTAGGGTCGCATTAGATCATACCTCATTAATAATATTGTAGTTCTTAGGTTCTGCTGGGATCAAACAAAAATATAATAGAAATGGTAGTAATTCTATACTTCTTTGGAAAAATTCGCCTCCTTTTGTCCGTAGTCCTCAACTTTAATTACGCGCGATTCCTTGCCAGATGAACGAAAGAAAGAGAACAGTGGTGGGTAAAACAGAATGATTTGAAAATGGCTAGATGAACATCACTCCCGTTCATCTATTTATCATATTTTAACATCTAACTTCCATCTATTATGTTTTACTTGTAGTTACGTGCATGTGCATGTCTCTTATTAAACGCATATCGTTATATAACAGTAAAAAGTTTCCTTATGTGTTCATAAGTATTATGTTCTTCCGTATGAGCTGCTACATACGAACGCTGGCTGGACTCCCTGCGGTAATATATTTTATGTTATATTGATCCAACGCATCCAACGATATAACAGGTTCTTTAATAAAAATCATTTTGCGGAGCACTTGCAGCATGAGAGCAAGTAAGCCAGTGCTGCATATATATTAGCCAACAAATATAACTGCTGCAATCCATCTAATTCCTTTGAGACAACTATAACTAGGATTGAAGTTAGTATAACTTTAGACAGTACATGATTGTTGCCATCTACCTAACTCGATGATAAGCTATTCCTTTTCGGATTGCTAATCTTTGCAGTTGCTGGTTCTCAAGAAATTATAATGCAAACTACAGAAATTGTTGTAATCATAACGTTCCTGGTTCATTTGACACTACGTGTTTACATATGTAATCAGTTCATTCTTTTGTAGATACTGAAAATGTTCATCTCTGATTTTCTGGTATTCAGCAGAAGTAATAGTGTACCAACCTTGGGAAAATCTATGAAAAATATATATTTGCAATCGGCTTGTTTATACTTAGATGAGAACTTAAAATGCATTTGCAACTATCAATACATAAATGTGATGGCAGCAATGTAATCCGAGAAGTTTACTGCCTAGTGTCGGTTCCACCAATGTACATGCATCAGAATTCTTTCCTGTGTTGCTAGCAGTTGTTCTTAAAGTCATTGAAGTGACTCAGTCTGCAACGTTTCTTTCATAATGAACACAGAAACAGTATCTTCGTGGGCTTCCCTAGTAGCGCTTGTCAATTGAGGAGCACCACGTAGTTGAATAACTACGTTTCTTATAAAACCACTACCAATTAATCAACATTCTTAAAACCAGGGAGAGAAAGAGAGAAAGAGAGAGAGAGCGAGAGAGAGAGAAGTTTACCATCCCAATGGACAGTTATGGAAACATAAAACGAAAAATAAAATGTTTAGTTCCTAGGCTTCCATTCTACAGTGATATCGTCGTGCATGTCTTGTAGATTCTTTATTCAGAGCTACCCTTTTGGGATTGTGACCAAATGCTTCTGAAGCAGCTGCGAGGATGTATGTTTCACTAACTTCTGTTTATGTCAAGAGCATCTGAAAGTATTGATGCCATTACATGCATTGGTCTCTGACGCTTTCTGCTTGTTCAGGAATGACTGGAACATTGTACAGGTAGATCTGGTTATTACGCACCATCTGAATTTGATTGAATTCCGAAACTATATCCTGCCATGCTAACACTAGCCAAATTAATCGTTATTTTTTCCTTTACCTTCATGAGCATTTATGCAAGAGGTTTTTCTTCATACGTCTACATGCAATAATATCAAATCAACAGGAACCATACAGCATTCTCATCCTCTCTCACGCTGTGCTTCTAGAAATGCTTTGTCTAGATAAATCCTGATCATACTCATGTCATCAGCATATGCAACACCGATTAAGTCATTAAATGAATCTGCAAATTCAGCTTCTTTTGATTCCAGATGTTTCTCTTCCAGAAACAGTGAATTTTCAGTAATTATTAGTTTTTATGCATGTATTTCAGTTCGATGATGATGCTGTAGGATCGAGTTTTTGCCCAGAAATTGAACAATTCCGCTGCTGTAGAATAGTTACTGACTTGTATTGAGAGGTGTTAATTATTATGCAAATTTAAAAAGCTATCGGGAACTTGACGCTTACTAGGTAATTAACCCCCAGTTATACATTGAGATAAGTAACCAATAAAACAGATACCTTGTTAGTTAGATGCATGTTGTTTACAACTGGCAAAGTCATTCATTTTCTTAAAGAAAATATGTTTTATATATTTGATAGATATAAAAATGGAAAGGGCATACAGTGAAATGGAATTTACTTTTGACGTTAGGAAGTTTCACACACTAATCTCGTCCATATATTGCATGTATGTAATTAATCGTACATATAAAATGTTAATAGAATCAAATAAGATGTAAAAGTTGCTGAAAGAGGTAAAATTTCGGGTCTGTTATATCCTTACTTTAAATAAGAATACAGCAAGAAACACGGGGTTATGCGTGAAAGACAAAGGGGTTTATTTACAAGGGAATACATGTGACATAAGTGTTACTCGACATATTTTCTTATTCTCTTCCTATCGTTTTCCATCTCTTTAAGTTACGTGAGAGTGTCAATATATCTATGGTTCATTGCATCTATGAAGGGAGGTTAGGTTATTTCATTACATCACTTCCTCCCAAGGTAAATTATTCCATAGAATTTTGCTTCTACTATTTTTTTTTCTTTTTCTACTTTGTTAAAAAAATCAGTCGCTTTCTTTTTCCTTTTACTTCGCCTCACCATTTGTGTTTTCCGATTTTTTACTATTCGAGAGTGACTGGATTCCTGAGTTAATGGTACTTCCTTGTTTGGAGGTTGTATATGGAAAGTGTCATATAGCATTCGATTGGTAACTCTTGGTTTCTCACTGTTTCTATGTATCCGGGTCTCAGTTGGTTTATATTTTTTTGTGGAAAAATGTATGCCCTTTTATAATGTAAACCATTCTCACAATTCTTCTTGACAGTATGCCTTTTTCTCCAAAAATACTTCCCTGTCCGATAATCTTTGAAGAAAACTTTATTCCCGTCATCACAAGTCTTGTACCTTACATTATTCTTGACACTTTTTTTTTAGTTTTTCTCTTGGAATTAACCGATCGAACATTGTACGTACCTTACTGGCAAACAGAATTTCAGCTAGGGTTAATGTAGCATTAGTATTTGTATTTGGTGTTATCCTATATATTGCTTTTTGGAATGCTTTTTTTCCGTGTCGATGTTATTATACTTTTTTAAAGCTCGTTTAAATGTATCGACAAATCTTTCCGCTTGTCCGTTTGACCGAGAGTTAAAAGTCGGTATTGTAATGTAGTCAATGGCCAGTGCCTCACAGTAGGGGTTGAATTCTGGACATGTGACCATAGCGCCATTACCACTAACAATAGTTTTCAGAACTCGAACCGACTAAATACCTCGTCAAGCGCTTTTATTGTGTTTGCCGCTGTAGGGTGTTTGTATTTAAAAATGTCTGGCCATTTTGGCATACTATCTACGATTACTACGTAACAATATCCCTTCAGAGGTATTTCGTAATCGATATGGATGCGTGTCCAGGGTACATCTGTTTTAGGGCAGGGTTGCGTCCGTATGGGGGGGGATCGTGCGGCTAGTTTGCAACATTTACATAATTTCACCATTTTCTCAATATTCTGATCCATTGCAGGCCAGTATGTGAATCCTCTTACTAAGGCCTTCATTCTGGAGATTCCAGGATGTCCCCTGTGGAATTTCATTAGGATTTTCTTTTTAATACTTGCGGTATTACCACTCTGTTTGCGTACATCAGAGTTTCATCACGTTACACCTTTAATCCTTTTCTATTCTTTTCGTCTTGCCCCAATTGTGTTTTATCTTATCAATATATTTATCTGTTTTTGCTGCTTTCTTTATTTCCTCAAGTGTAACAGGAAGTTACCTAACAGTGTTTATTAATATATCTGTTAGTTCATTTTCTTCTTTATTGCTGCTATAACAGTTTCCTCAAATTCAGTTTTACTGGTAATCCATCTCGACAAACCATCAGCATGTGCAATTTTACTAGATGCTAGGTTTTTAATTTTGAATTCGTAATTGAGCAAAATAATACTCCATCACTGTAATCTATTTGCCGTATGGGTAGGAATCCTTTTTTTCGCACCAAAAATAGATAGTATGATTTATGGTCCGTTTCCAAGACGAAATATATTCCACGAATGAATCTATGAAACGTTCTTGCAGTATACACAATCGCCAGACACTCAGTTTCGATCTGACTGTACTTTAGTTCAGCGGGTAATAAAACCCTCGAGGCACGAGAAATTGGTTTAGTAGATCCATTTTCCGTTCTGTGTAGAAGCACCGCTCTTAAATCGTATTCGCTCGCATCTGCCGCTACAATTAAATCCCTTTTCGGATCGTAATGTGCTAACTCTAGATCCGATAACAAACATACTTAAATTTTTTGGAATGCTTCCTCACATTGTTTTTTCTAGAGCCATTTTTTATTCTTCTTCAATAATACATTTAATGGTGCTCTAAGTTCGTGCATATTTGGGATATAAGAATTATAATATTTTGCTAGACCGAAGAATGGCAGTAATTTCATTACAGTGTCTTGTCTAGGCGTGTCTCTAATTGCTTCTGCCTTATTTGGCTTACGTCTTCTACCTTTCCAATCAATTTTTTGTCCTAAATATTCAATCTTGTCCATACATAAATTACCTTTTACGAGAGTCACTTTAAATCCGTAGTCTTCTATTTTTTCGAATACCTTCCGCAGATGTTTTTTATGTACTTCAACATTGTTGCTTTTTATCAAAATGTCGTCTTAATAAGCCATTGCAAAATCCAAGCCTGCTAGCATGGTATCCATAATCTGGTGTAATGTATTTGGTGCTAATATCAACCCAAACAGCTATCGCTTTAGGGAAAATAATCCTTTATGAGTATTCATTGAGAGGTATTTAGAACAATCTTCGTGGACTTTGACCTGAAAATATGCTTCTGAGAAGTCAATCTTTGTGAGCATTCTTCCTTCACTTCACTTAGAAGATATTTCCTCAGGGGTCAGTCGTAAATATTTATGATCCTTTAAGGAATCATTAAGTCTCGTCAAAAGATCTCCACATACCCTGTTTTTTTCTTTTTTTTTTCACATAAACTGTGGGTAATGTCCATTTATAGTAGTCCAATTCTTTAATTACTCCGATTTCTTCGAGTCTATTTAATTATTCCTCGATTGTTTTTAATGCCGAATACATGACCTTCCGTTTGGGTTTAAACGCCGGTTTAGCTTCATCTTTCAGTTCAAATTTCACTCCCGTTTTAGTGCAGTAACCCAGACCTTCAGAAAATACATTTAAAAATCCTTCTTCAAATCCCCAACAAATCTTTCTGGCAGTTTGGGAGTTATAGATCCTGCCACATTACTATTTTGCAAAATGGGTGTATTGGTTTTTCCCATCAATTGAACAGTATCAGCAAATTTATACCGAATAGATTAGATTTTTTCCAGGTATCACATACAGTTTAGTTTTTAAAGTCTTTTCATTCAGAGCCAAATTATTACAAAATTCACCCTTTAATTTTAATCTATTTCCAGACATTCCTCTGGCTATTTTCTTTGTGTTTTGCAGCTCTAGAGAAATAATTTTCTTCCATGTTGTTTCACCAATTAAGTATATGTCAATTCCAGTATCCAAAAGACAGTTTACTTTCCGGTCTTCATCTAACTTCAATATATTTATTTCTTTTACTATACATGGACTCTTTTTTTAGAATCAATGGTCTTTATTTACGGCTTATAGTATTTCTCCTTTTTGCATACTGTTGACTTGTATGCTTTACGCGGGCAATTATAGCATATTTTGCTTGTGAAGTAGCACTCTTTTGTGAAGTGAATTTTTCCTCCAGACGTCTTACAGTATTTTTACATAGTGGTCATCTTACTTTCCCCTTTGTATTTGTCAACATTTTTTCTATTCGATACTAGTATTATGCTGTTTAAATTTAACGGTTTTTGGTATTCCTCGGTAACTTTCAGTATATGCCTTGTTTTATAATTGATAATATCCTAAAAGGAATCTATTTATCCTTCGGGGGGGATTACCCTTGCACAAATATCAAGAATTTAAGCATGTTCTCTTTTAGTTATTTCAACTTAAATAACTCGCATTGGGAATTTACTCTCCCAGCATAGGCGATAAAGTCTTCATCATCTTGTTTCAAAATATTTAAACACCTATAACGAGTATAAAATAAGCTACTCTTTCCCCGAAAATGATCGATAAAATGTCTATAGTCTCTTTAAAAAAATATCCTCGGATTTCCTTTGAACATCAAATTGGTATACTTTGTATTTTCATGGGAACACAGTTTTTGCAACAATAAAATAATTTTTCTTCATCCGACCAGACCTGACACCGTGTCGGAATATATATTTTTTATCTACGATAATAGGTTGGAAAGTTTAAGCCATTAGTTGGTTCATTTAAAAATTTTGTCAGGGAATTTGTAATTCCTTCCGGAGTGAACCGACAATTCTTTTTTTCTCCTTGTTTCATTAATATTGTTTTTAATACTATTTGTTTTTACTGCTCTTTTTGTAAAAATTCTATCTGGCTGAGTTGAGATGCCTGTGCTAATTGTATCGTTTTTGTAAACTCAACTAATTGTTCCATGTTGAAGAATTCTTTTTTAAACACAGTAACAAAACAAACGGTTTACATTACCTGCACAAAGCATTAAATAAATTCACTGAATGTATTTTAAGACCACACACAAAAAAATTCTTTTGTAGACAATGTTTTTGCAACACACACGAAATTGGCACTGAACCAACAGCAAGCAAACATTCTTTTCCGCCGTATTTTTTCTTCTTATCAAACAAAATAAAATCGAAATGGACAACTGTCAAAAATTGTCCTTTTCAATGCTTCGTAAAATGTCAATTTCTCTTTTTTTTCAGTAGGATCATAACAGACTGAATTAAGGAAATATAACGTACTTTTTGTGTGTGTCTTAGCTTTTTCTTCAGTAGTTGAATTTTTCCGTGCGGTGATTTTTCTCTTCGTTTTCCAATATATTTTTGGTGTTAAGTTTGATTTTTGTGAATTCGAATCGTGTCGGCATTTGTCATATTCTTACTTTGAATAAGGATACAGCAAGAAACACGGGTTTATGGGTGAAAGACATAGGGGTTTATTTACAAGGGAATACATGTGACATAAGAGTTACTCGACCTCTTTTCTTATTCTCTTTCTGTCATTTTTGCTTCTCTCTCAGTCAGGTGAGAGGGTAAATATCTCTATAGTTTATTTCATCTATGAAGGGGTGTTCGGTTATTCTATTACATCTCGTTCTCAATCACATTTCAACAATTGTGATTCTAGAGTCGGACAAAATATCCGGGTTTTGGAGTTATTGACCTACCATCAAGCATTGAGATAACATTACAGTAAATCATATAATTACTACTTATATTAATAGGAAAAATAGAGGGTAAGTGAAATTATACAATATATATTTATGAACATACATACATACATACATACACACATACATACATACATGCATATGAAAAGATTTATGGTTTTCTTGTGTTTTTATATACAGACATGCTATTGAATTTTAAGTTGGTCAATAAACTTCTTAGGTTCCACCGCACTCATTCTAATTAGCGAATAAGCGGGCACTTCCAAGAAAGAGATATACAATTGACCTTACGTTCACGTCTTCCTTTGTGTTTGCTTTGCATGGAGAGAGTGAATATGTATTTGACCTATTTTCAACCTACCTGTAGCTATCTTACACAAACGACGATGACGACGACCTATTTCGATATATATATATATATATATATATATATATAACTACTTAATTTACTCACATAAAATTAATATACGAAAGTATAGATTTATGCGTAAACGTTTAGTATTTATTTAAAAATTGCTCAATACGTACGTAGAACTAGTTAGTAATTTATAAAATATATATGGCGATCAAGCTACACTGAATATTCCCCAACATCTACTAAACTGTAGAAGAGAAATTGCAAACAACTGTGTTCACAAAATAAAATTTACTCTAGGATAGCGATACTAGATGATATTAAAACTAACAAAAACAATAGAAAATAAACAAATAAATAAATTAAATAAACATGAATATACATAAACGATCACGCATATATATGTATATATATATGTATATATATATACAAATATATATATATATGCATATATGTATGTACACATATATATATATTTATATATAAACTAACATTAAAACAAGTAAAAAATAAATTAAAAAAACACTAACATAGCTTTTAAACAGACCAAGACACTAAATAGAGCACATACAAAGGAACATGTCAACCAGAGTATAAATTGGCGTTTGTCCGATAAATGCATGCTCATTGGCTGATAGGAAGG
The DNA here is from genome assembly GCF_053919585.1 of Euprymna scolopes. Classification (NCBI taxonomy): domain Eukaryota; kingdom Metazoa; phylum Mollusca; class Cephalopoda; order Sepiida; family Sepiolidae; genus Euprymna; species Euprymna scolopes. The sequence goes on along the minus strand of NC_136499.1, from coordinate 53,817,015 downwards.
GCGCGATGGGTACTAGAAAGCTGATTGGCCAACTAAAATCTCAATAGAAGAGGAGCATATAAAAACGATGAACAACCACAGAATCCAACCGTGGATGAAACGCAGAATATTCAGTGTAGCTTAATCGCCATATATATATATATATATATATATATATATATATATATATATATATATATATATATATATATATAAATGTTTAGAGGTACAGAATTTGTATATAGTTTTAAATAAAATACTAGGCGGAATTTTCTCGAGAGCTTTTTCGGCTATCATCTCGTCAGGAGTAAATCGATAGCAATCTAAATAATGTTATAACGAAAATAAAGAGTTCTATTGGGGAACTTATTTAATGTGCCAACGTACGGGGACATTAATTAAATTTATTTACGTTTAAAAACGATTAAAATTATTGGCACAGTGAGGGAGAAAAAAAGCGGGAGAAAAATTGAAAGTTATTCAAATTCAATTAATGTCCCCGTACGTTGACACATTAAATAAGTTCCCCAATAGAACTCTTTATTTTCGTTACAATATTATTTAGATTGTTATCGATTTACTCCTGACGAGATGATAGCCGAAAGAGCTCTCAAGAAACTTCCGCCTAGTATTTTATTTAAAACTATATATATATATATATATATATATATATATATATATATATATATATATATATATATATGTGGTAAAAGAAGTAAATAATAAATGTTACCAAGATATCCGGAGACATACCAAGCTGGGAAATAAATAATTCATTAAGGGGAGAGCCACAATTCGTTCATAAAAACGATTTAAGAGTAAATTTATATATTTATAAATAATGGATTATAAAAAAAAAATAAAATAAACGTCGGGACGCATTTCAAACGATTTATTCTCAAGAGAAACATCAGCGGTTACGAGCAGGAAAAACAAAATGATAAATATCGTTTTAAACATAGATATCTTTTTTCTTTTTTTATTTCTTCTCTAAAGTTGGATTGGGAAATCGAAAATTAATAGTCGCCAATATCAGAGTAAAACATAAGGTAACACCCTAAACCCTAGCATATATCGATAGAATGTAGGTAGATAATTTAATATACACATTCACAGTTTGTGTAGGAAAAAAACGACACTCCTATATATATATATATATATATATATATATATATATATATATATATGTATATATATATATATATATAAATATATATATATATATATATATATATATATATATATATATATATAGTAGAGATTTAGAAGGCAGTCACAATGCGAGAAGTGAAATATAGTCGTTATTGGTAAGAGAAGACGAGAACTAGTGGCGATTTACAAATCAATAAGTACATACATATATTTTATATAGACATTTATTTATTCAGTTGTATTGGTAAAATGTCTTACTTGTTATGTCTGCTACATATCCCATTATTAATTTCGGAAATAAATTCCATTTTCAAATGGTAAGCGTAACAGATGGATTCAAAGACTGCTAGATGATGAAGCAGCGGAAGTCGGGTAGCTATGTGGGGTCTCGAAGCAAATCTGAGTAGGGGAGTTATTTATGATATGATTAGGTGATTACCATGTTTATAGATTTATTTATTTTTATTAATTTGTCTTTTTTGTAACTTGTTGCTTTAGCGTGAGCTTCTTTAATTGTGTATGTTCTCTGTTTTGTTTTTATCATTATTACTGTATTTATTTTTTTTTTTTGCTGGTGTGTGTGGTGTCTACGTTTATCTGGGTCACGTAAGTTTCTAGGTGACTGTGTCCGATCGGCTATTGAAGGATAGTGTAGGGGTGGGATGTGAGAGTAGAGGGGAGGAGGGTTCGGGGTGATGCGCTCTCGGTCGGCAGCTGGGTGTTTGGGTTAGTGTTGCCAGGAGTAGGAAGGTAGGTGGGGAGTGTGGAATTGGGATGACATTCCGTGGGAGTTGTTAATTTATTTATTTCCATGAGGTTATAGGTGGTAGTGGATATTTTTTTGCGCTAGCTATATTTTAATTTTTTTCTCTTTTTTTGTGACTATATGCTGCTGTTTTATTTATAAACAATTCCAACTTGTGTGAGAGTTGTTTCTTCCAACAGAGCGAAGGCTTACGCATCGTTACACCAAAGCGTCCAAAATATCAGTAAATATTTAGAGCAAGCCCTGTGCACGATACGAACCATCCGAATAGCCAACTGAACACAATTTATTATCGACCAAATTTTGCCGAATCGCCGACTCATGAATCGGTGAGTGCTCGGATGTGCGTTCGGGCGCATACGTTATTATTAGATTTTAACGGATTCCGAAATCGTGCAGTTATATGCTGGACCAGTCTAACCCCAGGCATTGAAGAGTTCGATCAACCAAGTCAGCGTCGCACTGACGTTTGAATTAATAAATTACTAAACTGTTGTCCAGTGTGGGGAGAACATCTTTCTGAAAAGTCGGGAAAACCTTCTTGGTACCAAATACCATACGGAGGTGCACCGTATAGTAACCGCGGGACACCACAGATCTGATTCTATCAGAGAAACCTTTACTGATACGCCAATAAAGGGAGTTTTAAATGTACAGAACATTTGGATTGCTCGAAGAAAATGTCAGTGTTTGAGTGCGCAAGTTTTTTCTGAATAAACCTAGCAATAATCCACTGGGAAAAAACATTCTTAATGCCTATAGCTGTTATCTTTTTCAGTTAAGCTTCTAATTTTCTCGCCGTACACATCATAAGCGCAGTGAAGCAACCTTTTAATCAAGCTGATTTTCCTACTAATAGGGGCAAGGGAGTCCCATCTGATTTACATTCTCGTGAATGTCGGTTTCCTGTATATTGTAGTAGAGAAATTGTTAACTGCCCTTTCTACCAACACATTCAAGACGGGAAGAGAGTCATTATTTTCCTCCTCCATAGTAAATTTAAGAGCTGGGTTGAGATTATGCAAATGCAGGAAAAATGCATTCATTTCATGGCGAGACTTGCATATGACGAAGGTGTCATGAACGTATCGCTAATAATGGAAAGGTCTAGTAACTCGAGAGATTAACACAGAATCCTGGAAATCTAGAAAGGCATTAACTAGAATAGTACCAAGAGGAGAGCAGATTGACACCCATATCCACCTGCTGGTACAATTCATTGCTGAACCTGAAAGTGACCGACTTAGTCGCCAGTTCTATAATTCCAGAAAAATCTACTCTGAAAAACCATACCGGTATGTATGTATGTATAGTTATTTATGTATTTATGTAATTTTTATTTTATTTTTATTTATTTATTTCCTATTCTTATTGTCGGTTTTAAAATTAAAAATTATTGTGTATCTCTATCCTGCAGTATATTTTATCATGTGCACACAGTTGTTCGCTATTTACTTCTAGAGTTTAATTGATGTTGGGTCTCTTAAAAGTATAGGATAGCAGATTTTTCATTCAGGCATAATCTACATGAGTCGTCTAGGTCACTGCATGCCCTTGCTGTCTTCCTATTTTCCATTCGACTATCGGCAAACCTCCGCTTTCTTTCAAATCCCAATATTGATTTGCAAGTGCTGTTTTCATTCGGTGTTTTGTGTGTGTGTGTGTGTGTGTGTGTGTGTGTGTGTGTGTGTTATGGTCATAATACTGGGGTTGTAAGTTTAAGTAAGTCATACCTCCGTAATATTTCTTGTTGTTCGTGGTTTTCTTCGCAAATATTGTGTGCTGGTAAACTATGCTTTTCGTTAGGCATTTTTTTTAAGTAGTCAGAGTATGTAGGATCTACAGTTGCATTTATCGTGTCTGTTATTAGTAATTGTATTTTTATTATAGTTGTTGTTGTTTGGATTTGATTTATTATTGTTATTGTATTATTATTATTATTATTATTATTATTTTCATTGCCCTTATTTAATATTTTGTTATTGTTTGCATTTGTTACCATCTCTAACTTTTCACAGAAGCTGTATGATAACTTTAGGTCATTTTATTGAACATGTGTAAGGGATAGTTTACGGAGAATTGCTTTTTGATTAGGTCTAGAAATTTCTTGCAAGGTTTGTTTTTAATATTTGATTGTATGGCGCCCTAATCAGAATTACATTTTTTTCTTCTTTTTTTTTACTTTTTTAATAGTTATCAGTGTTTTTTTTTTTGCTTATATTTAATATCAATATTTTTGTATCCACTATTTTAAAAGCTGTGTCGTAGATGTTTATTTGACTTGTTAAATACATTTTTATCACTTGAGTTATTGGGGAGTCTACTTATGACCGAGTACGGATTCTGTGTTATACTTGGTACACGTGATGTGAAGCCTGACGGATTCTCACGAGAATGAAACGCGGAATATTATGTGTAGCTTAATTGGCATATGTGTGTTTACAACTGACTACCTAGCCCCAACCTATGTATTGAGCAATATTTAAGTAAATACTGCAAATATACACATAAAATCATATTTTCATATATTAATTTATGTGATATAATTATGTAGTCATATATATATATATATATATATATATATATATATATATATATATATATGGCTTTTAGACCGTGGTTACGAACCAACAGCCTCGTCGTAAACATGGTTTGGCGTCCCAAACACATGTAACCAAACAGATGAAACGGTAATTAAAAATAAAACATATTTGTTCTGCAATAGTATTGGAAACCCTCTTCAGGCTTTTCTAATTATCAGTTTTACAAATATATATATATATATATATATATATATATATATATATATATATATATATATATATAGCGAGTCAGAGAGAGAGAGAGAGAGAGAGAGAAATGTATATGTATCTGATTCATTTATAACTAAAACTAATATACTGTTGTACAGTGGATATTTAGGACATCTCTTGATCAATATTTTCTTATTATTCAATTACACTTTGATGGATGCATACACAATGTAATTCATTTTTACCCATCTTTTTTTCTATATATTTAATTGTTCTATCTAATATATTGTTATTGCTGTCTTGAATCCTGTTTATTTTAAGATAATATTTACATTTATCTATGTAATATGCTTTATATTTTTATTGTATGTAAATCTTATCACTTGCAGATAAAAAAATTAAATACAACGAAATATTCCGATCCAAAGACATTAGTGCTTTTACCTTTTTCACCCAAACCCATCAGGGACAGTGAGAACTACAGAGCGAAATATTTTAAAAAAAAACATAGTTATACAGCTACGTAACTTTTACCCATGGTAAAGCGGCTATTAATTTAAATAGATACAGTAGCTGTCCCTGCATATATATTTATGCGTAAAAGAAAATTAGAATGAGGCTCAAAAAGTTACTTTAGATTTTACAGCCCAGTATTAACCTTCTCGATTTCAAAAATTATACAATTATTCTTTTTCATTTTATTAGATATTAGTTTAATGGGGGTTTTATGTTATAAGCCCCCGTTAATTAATAATTAATATTATTTAAAATGTAATATATATATAACTGTATTTGTTAGCTAAAAATTCATTTCCTATTCATTTGTTAATTTATTGTTGAATGTTTTATGTAGTATAAGACACCTTTTCAAGTAACAGAATTAGTGTGTGTATAAGAGTTTTTATTGATAAATAAATTAAGATTATATCTAAGAAGAATAGATACCTTCGCTACGCTGTTGGCAGGGGGTATTTATTTTATACAAGTAATTTGTCAGCAGTATAAATCCAACGATTAATATATTTATTATTGGTAAAAAAACTATATATGCTTCTCATTGTAGTTTTTAGTGAATAATAGCATTAATTACGCTAAAGCGTTACATTTACTGCTAAATTATATTATATTTATTTTGTAGGGTGAAATGTACTTACCGCGTTTTTATATATGAGAAGGAGGAAATATTATTGTGTTTATTGCAATGAGCTGAAATATTATTGTCTTGTGCAAGGCAGTTTATTCAATTAGATGCATGTCGAGATGACAGTAGGATGATTTTAGTACAGGCGGCTTTCTTTATGCATTATCTTTTATGAATTATACGAACCACTGTATGTGTTATGATTAGGATGGGCAAATAATTATGTATTGAAAAACTGTTTGATTGCTTTACCGTTCGTCAATAATAACATGAACATTTCCTGGCCGTTTTGTTTGGAGCAAGAAGATCCTTAAATACTAGTTCCGTTGTTTCGATTTTTCGCTCAGGGTTAATTTTTATTCTCTTGTTATCAAATGACCGGTCGTATTTTTTTTAAAATCCAAAATTGAAAGTCATATCATGGCGAATGTCTATAGCTATTTTCTGGCATTAGAATACCTGTTCAAGTACTTCACAAGTGCATAAGACAAAATTGTGGTACGTTTCATTGTGCTAACAAGAGAGGAATGCATCATAAAATTAAAATCTGAATGGTTTGTTGATGTACAGGATACCTTAATGTTCAATGCCCTTTATAATGCCAATATTTGCTAAAAATAAATAGTTAATGCACTAAGAGTGAGTACAGAAAATGGAGAACAATTAGTACGTGGACAGCTATCGGAAGAGCAATGTCCTTACAACTCATACGCCTGAATTTATCTGTATTTTGAGTACAAGTAGAATCCTAATATAATAAAAGTTAATGTTGACGATTTAGAAAAATTAGCTTGGAGATAAAATATTGAAGAGCAATAAGAATATTATTAATACCATTCGGTAAATATACCGTGTAAGTTTTGTGTACATTTTGTAATTTTTATCAATTAATATCTACAGAAGTGGCAGTGTCATGGATATTCGAAAGGAAAGAAAAATGACATCTTAAAAAATCAAAATATAATTGACAAAGAATCATACAACGTACTATGTTGATTTTTTTTGTATTCGTCAATGAATAAGACGCATGATTTTTTCGTTTATTATGAATTTCTAAAGTTCATTCAAACGTTAAGGAACAGATGGTAATTAGGTTTTCTTGTTTTAATCAATTCCTACAGAAACCATATATTTCAAAATAATTTTCTTGCTAATTACGGTTGTCTTTTCTGTATTAGATAAAGGCAGATTACAAGAATAAACGATAAAATATAATAAATTGTTCTCAACAAGCAATGTAATCAAGGGAAAATTAACACAAAGTTACACACCCTTCTTAAACCAGACTTTTAGTTTGAGATTAAAAATAAATTAAAAAAATAAATAAAACCACTTGAGATGTGCGCTATCTAGGTTAAAATGATTCTAACAACTTTATATATAGTATAAATTACATTTTGTTCAGTGAATAAACATTAGGTTTTCATTACATAAGATGATAGATTTAAGATTTAAAAGAAACTATAATTTTGTATTACACACACATAAATAGATATATTTAATATATATATATATATATATATATATATATATATATATATATTATAAATGTTTACACATATATTATAAATGCTTATTTTGGAAATATTGTCAATTTCAGTGTACGTCATTTTCGTTTAACGGGTTTAGACTGTTGTGATAAAAACGGAATCGCCGTCAATTTCAAGTTAAGCTCAATGCATCAATGTTATAGCTGCAGAGTATTTACAGTACAAAATTGTGTTGAAATTCAAAGATTTACATTTTCTTCTAACTTTTGCATATTTCATGTTTGGTTTCCTTGTAAGACCCGTTTCATTAAATTAATGGCTATTTCATGGCTTTATGTGTTCGTAAACATTTCCTGCTTTCACCAACTCATCAGGTGTTGATTCTATTCGATGTTACCGACAAAAAGTTTATTTTGTACATGATCAACTAAGCCATCTTATCTTCTCATTTTTCATGTCACTCGCTCTACATTTCCATTTATGTTGTTGTTTTTTATCTGGTCTAATGCGTGGAATTAAGACCTGATTTCTGTGCAGACATCCGTGAATTACATCTTGTCGGATTGTTCACAGTTTTTCTTCTTATATTAGCATATGTTATGCTTCTACTACGCTAAGGATGATTTTCTTGGTTTATATTTTATCGCTTTATCTACTTTGTACGATCTTAATTTATATTCAATTTATTTTATTTTAATTTCTTCACCCATACTGCTCAGGTGTCTGAGTTTTTCTCAGTTATTTTTCTTGTTTTCTCATTATTACTATTGGTTTTGTTGTTATATTAATTATTTTTATTGTCTCTATAGTTGTTTCTGGTGCTATATTTATTATTTCGAGTGTCTCTAACGTTTCTTTTCCCTGAAAACTAGGTTTATTGTGTACAAAATAAACTTTTTGTTGGTAGCATCGAATGGAATTCGATTAAATATATGATGAGTTGGTGAGAACAGGACATTTATGAGCACATAGAATCATAAAATTTCCATGCCATTAATGAAACACCTGCAATGAGGAAATTCAAGTATAATAAAGCAAAGTTTATAAAAAGACAAAAATGAAAAATGTAAGTCTGTGAATTTCAACAAAGTTTTGTATATATATATATATTTATATATATATATACATATATATATATATATACATGAAGCTTGACAAAAAGCAATACATATATACAAATCGAGAGAAATATATTTTTGAAAAATATGAAGATATATGAAAGGACATTTTTAAGCACTAAACGTGAATATGTAAACTTTATTTAAATTCGTACAATTCGGCACGCTCGCTGTTATAAGGTTAGAATTAGCACAATTCCAGAATTAGTCGGTTTCTTTTTTTGCAATATTTATAACGATTTATCAGATTGTATTTTAGGTCTTTCTCAACGAAAGATTACATATGTATAAAAAGTTCCATACATATTTTAGGCACGTATACTTTTTCAGTCTAAGAATTGCAACCATATTTTAACATACGGTATATGTTATAAATAGTGAAGAGAACATCAAGTCATATTCGTCGATATATTATAAATATTATAAAACAATTAAGACGTACATAAATCGTTACAGCGTGTGTTACGTTAGTCTGATTATTCTTACCTAGTAGTAGGTAGTATAGAAAATATATATATATATATCATTATGCAATGAAAATCTGTCAGAATAATGAATGTGGGTAGTATTGGGTCACTTGATAAGAAAAATCTCATGCGCGAAAAACTTGGTAAAATAAAACGACTCTTCCATTAATTATTAGAATCAAATCGAACTTTATAAGATTTCACGTGCATGTTATTCTATTTGTAAACAATTATTTTGTTTAGAGAAATTAGATTATGGATGTTTTTAATTGCAAAATGCAAATCAAACTAAATCGCAGATACAGCTCTGAACCAGTATGTATTGTACAATTTTTTTTCAGAAATATTCAGTTTAGAGGAAATATAAATGTTAAGCTGAAGATGAATCTTGACATTTATATTAAACTTTGGTTTTACATAGAAGTGATTACGGGATCCAAACAGGTGAAAAGCATTCTTGTAATTTGCTTTAGATTTGAGCTTTATTAACCTAAAGTTGATATAACTTTTTCTCTCATCGTAGTCGTGTAAGTTTTCCCTAAACCATTATATGTTTAGTCTAATCTGTAAAAAGTGCTATGCGGGCACGTAAAAACTAATCAGACAGGCTGGCTAAATAACCCCAACAATAATTATTTTCAAAAACCTGCCCTAGTTAAACCATATTATTTACTTAATGTACAATATTAAGAACTTTTACTCTCCTCCCCCTTAGATTTTTAAAAGCACAGTGTTCATCAAACCTAGCATCGTTTATACGGTAAAAAAATGTATTAATCGAAAATGTTCTTTCGTAATGACTTATCTTTTGTATTTCAACAGTATCATAACATCTGATAATAGATTTGGAGTATGCCAATAGATCAGTTTAAATGCGATTAATTTCTTTTAAATCAAAAATTCCCCTCTAACTAATTAATATGTCCTGATATCTCCCACTCTGCCGTAAGGACCCTGACATACATATTCACGGATTTGGAGTCTATATTCGAAAAACCCTCCCCTTGACTAGAGTAACAAAGCTAGGATCTTACGATCAAGCCTTTTTGTGCTTTAGACTTAACATGCAACATAATATTAGTTATTTTATTTTCTCGATCGGTCTTCCTCGACCTAGGATGTACCTTAATAAACAAAGTCTCTCACAGCATAGATACAACACATTCTCTCTACACTAGCGCACAGGTGCATGTCTTTGGTGACTTCAATGTCAACCACAACAACTGACTTGGATTTTATACTTACACAGACGCAACTGGTAGCACAACACATAGCTTCTCTATATCTCATTCTCTATCACAGACAGTTACGTTTCCAACCCGATTCCCTGACCAGCAAGAACAATATGCATCATTGTTAGATTTGTTTCTGACCACAGTCCTCGATGTTTGCGTTACGAATGCCCATAGCCCACTCCGAAATACTGATCACGTTGTGATAATTGTTGAAATCGCACAATACTCTATAGCCAAAACGGAGGAGTCATTGCAACTAAACAACGAGATATTATTAAAGGCTGACTGGGAAGCCATCAGTGATTATATCAGAGACGCCTCATGGCGAAATAGATTTTCACTTCCTGCTGAACAGTGCGCACATGAGACCACTGGGTGGTTCAAAACAGCAATTGAAGCACATGTTCCCACACGGAAGTTTTATAATTAGCCCCACTCGCCTCACTGGGTTACATCTTCTTGTGCACCTGCCATCGCGCACAGGTAGCATGCGTACCGCAGATTTAACTGACATATGTCCAGTTCAAACAGACAGAAGAATATAGAAGCCAGAAATAACTGTAAGAAAGAAATAACGACAGCTAAGAGAGAATTTACTGAAACAACCAAAAAACGCATCGAAGCACAGAAATTAGGCACCGATGACTTCTGGAAAATCTACGACAGTGTAGTAAATAACGAGCAATCAACAATTCCCCAAAAATCCCACAATCACGAGGGTGTTTGCTCAGCAACCGAGAAGGCTAACATGCTTGCCAGTAAGTTCGCCTCCAACTCAATACCGGACCCTGTAAACCACCCCTCCCTGACTTTCCTTTGCGGACAGACGCCACACTAGACTATCTAGGCATCACTCCATCTCATGTGCATGCCATCATAACAAATCTTGACACTTCAAAAGTATGTGGATCTGACCGAATCCCAGCTGTGCTATTTAAAACGTGCTCCACCGAAGTAGCGTCGGTTCTCTCCAAACTTTACAACAAATGCCTTAAGGAATCTTGCTTTTCAGCCTACTGAAAAACTGCTTTTGTGGTACCAGTTTTCAAGAATTCAGGTGAAACAACTGACCCAGTAAATTATCGCACCATTATCCTCCTCCAACTTTTCCCCAAAATATTTGAGTCCATTACTAACCAAGTTCTAGTCCATCACTTTACAGATGCTAAACTTCTCACCGACCAACAATACGGATTAAGGCAAGACCGTTCCACGGTAGACATCCTAACTGTAATCTCTGAGCGTATATACCACCCAATTGACAAGGCAGGGGAGGGCAGAGCAGTAACTCCAGATATATCTAAGTTTTTGACAGGGTATGCTATGAAGGTCATCTCAGGAAAATCAGATCATACGGTATCACTAATTAAATTAATTTAATTTTATCCTACTTAGATAAGAGAAACATCCAGGCTGTCATAGATGGTCGTACATCCAAACAATATGATATAAATGCCAGAGTGCCTTAGGGGTCTATCCTTGGGACTTTATTATTCCTAATATTCATAAATGACCGCCCTGAAAAAATTGTCTGTGAGATTGGTATATATGTTGATGGCACCACTCTCTACAACCTACACGACAGGAAAACAAATGAGCACGTGTCTAGTTAAATGGCAAAAACACTAGAGGATGACCTTCGATCTGTAGTGGAATGGGGACAAAAATCGATGGTCACATTCAATGCTGCTAAGACTAAATTTGTTTCCTTCAATAACTACAAGAAACCTTCTCTACCACCAATAGTAATGGCCAGTGACTCTTTATCTGAAAGCACGTCTTTTAGACTCCTCGGCCTAACGTTCACAGGAAACATGAGTTGGAAAAATTACAATGAGAGCATGTCGAACTGTCATCTAAGCTGCAGCCTCTGTCCCATCGACGTAATATAGCATCCCTCTGCCTGTTCTACAAGTATTTCAATGGGGAATGCTCTGACGAACTGCAAGAACTAGTGCCCCTCGACGTAAGTACCCCCGAAAAACTCGACAAGCAGCAAGTCCCACCTCTTCACAGTTGAGATCCCTAGAAGTAAGAGAGCCTTCTACACCAGTAGTTTATTCCCCAGAACCGTGGGACTTTCGAGTTCCCTTCCGAGTTCCTGCTTCCTCAACTGTACTTGCATGCTGAAGTTCAAATGTAACGTGAACCGACATCTTGCTTCCCAACTCCACACAAAGTATTGCTGTAGCGTATATCCCTGATAGTAGCCCCTACAGCAAAGTGACAATGGACCTTGTTTGGGGTGAAATTGCAATAAAAAATGTGAGGAGGGAGAGATCACTAATTTGGAAAACGCAGAAAGGAAATATTACGGTAAGTTTGCAAGTTTAGAAACCAGGAAATTACGGTGGTAATATAGGTATTACCTAAATGCAGAATACCTCCCGGTGTCGACTGGTAACGGGAGTAGTACTATGAGGGGAAAACACCAACTACTTCCATGTTTATTTTGCGACAGTGATGATGTCACTCTGAGGATAAAATCTAGGGTTTTATTAATATGAATGAATATGTCAAAACATCGTTCTATAGATACATAAGATAGTAGCTAATAGTATAGACATAATAAATTAGTATGCGAAATGTTGACATTGATAAATTATATAAATAAAATGCAATTTTATTTATATAATTTATCAATGTCAACATTTTCATGTACGAAACATATGAAAAAAGTTAAAAGACAACAGGTTTTGTACATGATTATGGATAGCTACATGTGCATTTTTAATACCTTTTGTATAAAATCTCATAGCATAATGATTTTATATCAATAATTATAAAAATATTTTTGTATATTTTGTTATCTGTCCATGGATTATCAATTCGAAACACATTTACAATATATTTACCTGGAAGTCCATCTCTGAAATATTGGTCATCACTCAACAAAGGAAATATACCATTCTTATCACTATATGTAATACAGACGTTGCGGTTTCTCTCCTCTAGATCAAAAATACCGTAAGTGTACAACAATAGATTTCGCATACTGGCTGAAGTAGGCTTGATAAGGATACCTTAAACGGTCCTTATTACCGGGCTTGAAACCGACGGTACCAATGATTTGTCTCATCTAACAACTTTCTGTACACAATATATATATATATATATATATATATATATATATATATATATATATATATACACACAGCTGTGGAATTTATTATATATATATATATATATATAAATACACACACATGTATATATATATATATAGCTGTGAGCTTATATATATAGTAACTACATATATAGTATATATATATATACTATATATATATATATATATATATATATATATATATATATATATATAATAGGGCAACAAGAGTATAAAATGAAGACACACAACTATATATTGGTAGATATAGAATGGATCATTTATTGAATAAAAGAATGCAGGGTAAATTTGGGGGATAGAAGGGACTCTTTGTGCCAGAAGAGTGGAGGAGGTTGTAGGTAGCATGGGGGAGATGCGGTGTCTAGCGTAAGGTTCATTAGGGATGAAAAAGATTAAGAGAGATTATATAATGTTGGGGGAAGCTTTATTTAATTCTAAATAAATAAGGAGAAGCTTATTATATATAGTATGATATATAAGAATGCATATGGTCTTTAACATAGTATTGAGATTAAAAGGTATATATATTATGATAAAATAGGGGGTGCATTTTTGCTGTGTGGTAATTTATATTAACGGTTTGGGGGTGTCTGTTTTCTATGGAATGGGTAATTTTAATTAATTTGGTGGGGGTATATCAGGTTGTAAAACTGAAAGGTAATATGCGGCAATATATTTATAAGTTTCTACTGTTATGATATAGGGAGTATGATCGTAAGGGGGCGGTCAGAGATTAGAGTGGAAATGTCTATGAGTGCGTATAACTTGATGTAAAAGATTAAGTAGACATATTGATGTTAAAGTGGGGGAGTAAGGAAAGCATAGCTACTGGTGAGAGTGGAAAAATATACCAAATAATAGTAGGGTAATTATAATAGTACGGAAAGTAATAGTAATGACAATTATAATAATAGTAGTAATAATGAAAGTAAATTAGATGTAAAACTGAATATTAAGAAAAATAAAATAAAAATAAAGGCAAAATTAAAAGTATACATTAAAATTAAACATTAAATATAATGTTACCAATAGTTGTGATACAATTAAATTCGAAATTACTGTTAATAACAGTGAAAATGAAGATAATGGTAGCGGTTATGGTAGCAATGGCGGGGATAATAATAATGATATCAATTATAATGATGATTATAATTATAATAATGATGATAAATAATAATAATAATAATAATAATAATAATAATAATAATAATAATATTTTATTATTATTATTATTATTTTATCGTCATTATTTTTTCATCGTCATTATTATTATTAAAACCATTTTAGCAGAGTGCTATTTTGGCCAGGTCGAAGCCCGATTTAAACCCAATCGAGAATATGTAGTCCATAAAATATCGTGCATTTGATGGAAGAAACTTTTCGAACAATTACAAACTGTGGGAAGCGGTTCAAAGCGAATGGAATAGCATGTTTTTTTTTCACAGTGTTCGACTTTGCTTGAGAGGATGTCTTAAAGGATTGATCTTTTAAAGAAATCAGGAAGGAATGAGATTTCATCTTAAGTTAAATGTATAACATGTGTTTGACCCATTTCTTTGGCTCACGAATCTATATACAAATATATGGGCACAATAATGTTGTCAAAAGATTTTATGCTAGATAACCTATATTGAGCAATGGTTAGCTTGACCAATATAAGAAAAGATTAACGACGATTTGAAAGTACTAGGTGGTGTATCGTGTTGCTAGAATACACTATTGTAAAAGAAAGTGTAAGGCGGTTCCTGTCCTTCCCTTAGTTTGTTGGTGAACATTGGATAAATTTCAGGGCCAATTTTTCCTATCATTATTAGAATAACGTAAGGTCATTGAAAAGAGGTTGTTGATGTAAAACTGAACCAAACAGTAATAGTTTTTTTTTCATGATGTTTTATCTTGCTGTGCTGAACAGAATATTATCTAGATACAATCGACAGAACGATGAGTCAGTATGTGCATCGCTCGGGCTTACTGGCTGTACAACTGCAAATGGAAGTATGGCTATACATCACCCACTTTCGGGAAACACCTCAAGATCAGAGGAGAGAGAATCAGAGAGAACTTGGTCGTATAAGGTCTTAGATGTGCTACCATAGATAGTAGTGTCATCAACATGTGTCTACTAATGATGTAAGGATGTTATATGGGAGATGATAAATATAGATCAGGAAGAGAGTTGGACCCAGGATGGGCCCCTGAGTGACTGCAGCATTAATACTTAGAATTCAACCTCTATTCTTGTGAACATATCAGAGACAGATGATTTATTAATTGAGAAGACAGTTTCAGCTATACCGTAGCTGGAGAGTTGTGAAGTAAACATTTATGCCATACTCTATCAAATACCTTTGGTATGTCAAGAGCAATTGCCCTAGAAAGTTAGCCTTCGCCGACAGATTCCCTTATCTTACGAGATATAACTGAAAGCACATCTGCTGTAGATCGAGCAGAACGAAAACCATATTGTGTGTCACTAAGAAGGTTATTTTTTTTTTTTAGATGGCTGATTACTTCTCTATTTAACACAAATACCAGCAACTTACTCATGGTGCACAATATATCAATATATATATATATATATATATATATATATATATATGTGTATATATATATATATATATATATGCACACTCGCATGCACACACAAACACACACACACACACACACACATATATATATATATATATGATTTATTTCTTGACAAACCGCATAGTTATTGAAGTTTAACAATGTGTTAATTGGCTCAGATTGGGGTTAAACTAAAATAGAATATCATATTATGTATAGAAACTTAATGACGATGGTGAACAATAAGCATAATTATAATACAGGAAAGAAAACATACAAACAATTTGATACCAGAAGAAATATTAGGTACAAAAAACTAATAACAATCCGCAAGCAAACTTGTGTAAAATAAACTGCACGATCGAAATGTATACAGAACAGCCATATATGTCCATAGAATGATAACTTTGTTAAAAGGATGCAAAATAATATATTTGGAAACAAGAAATATATGTATGTGTATATGAATAATAACACACTTTATTTAAACCAAATGTACTAAGCATTGTTGCGACTGCCCATAGGAAGTAAAAACGCGTTTTATTGCATCCTTAAGTGAAGTGATGACATTTAATGTGTTTATTCATGTTTAAAGATATTTAGGAAAATTGCACAGAAGTTTACAACACGCACGCACAAACATACACCCACACAACTACCCCCACCCACCCCTATATATATATATATATATATATATATATATACACTTGTGCCCGATATTATTCATACCCCCTCTTGAAAATTGAGTTTATTAGGTGTAACTTTGTAAGAATTTATTGTTTACGTCCATATTGATACATATTCTTAATAAACCTCTTCTGATCATTTTCGTCATTTTATTTAAAATCTCGGGATACTTGTAATAAAAGAAATATACAGCTATTTATAAAATCTGCAATGTTCAAAAATAATCATACCCCCTTATTTTTTCAGTATTAATCGAGTTTCTGACTGTTTGTTTCCTGTTTTATTCTTATTTTGAATGCTTTTATACAACCTTTGATTAATTTCATTTCGTTTTTTTCATTTTTCAGAAATTAAAATGATATCAACTGAAAACCAATAAAAAAATAAAAAAATATTAGAATGGGGAAGAAAAAAGAGCTTAGTAATGATCTTAGGACTAAAATTTTGAATTCACATAAGGATGGTTTAGGTTACAAGTCAATTTCCAAGAAATTTGAGGTCCCTACAGCAACAGTACAGAGCATCATCAAAAAATTCCAGAGCCACCACACAACAAACAACTTGATTGGTAGAGGAAGGAAAAGGAAACTGTCTGCTAGAGCCACCAGGAATATTGTAAGAAGTGTTAATGCAAATCCAACCACCACTACTAAGGACATTTTAGATAATCTGGAGTCTTCTGGCATAAAAATATCAAGGCAAACATTGCAAAGGACTCTGCATGAAAATGGTCTGAAAGGAAGAAGACCAAGAAGGACTCCATTGCACACCGGAAAACACCTTGCAGCACGTCTAAAGTTTGCTAGGACCCATGTGAATTCTCCAGAGTCCGTTTTCCCAAGTATTTTGTGGACTGACGAATCAAAAATTGAATTGTTTTGCCATATGGATGCTTCTTACGTTTGGAGGAAGAAAGCAGAAGCTTACAACCCAAAGAACACCATACCCACGGTGAAACATGGTGGTGATAGCCTAATGTTTTGGGGGCTCCTTTTCGGATAGTGGTCCAGGTAGTTTGGTCAAGATAGATGGAACCATGAAGAAGGAGCAATATTTGGAGATACTCCAGAAAAACATTAGACAGGATGCGGAGAAGCTCCATTTAGGACCAAACTGAGTCCTTCAACAGGATAATGATCCAAAACATACTGCAAAAATAGTCAAGAAATGGTTTGAGGATAATCAAATTAATGTTTTGGAATGGCCTAACCAGAGTCCCGACCTGAACCCTATCGAAAACCTCTGGCACATATTGAAAACTGAGGTTAAAAAGCGGAAACCTAGAAAGTTGAGGGATTTGGAGAACTATTGCATTGAAGAATGGTCAAAAATGAGTGTTGATGCTTGTAAAAACCTTGTTGATAAATATCCAAAACGGTTACAGGCAGTTATTAAGAATAAAGGGCATGCTATTGACTATTAGTAAGAGAGGTATGAATAATTTTGAACTAGTGTCATTATTGTTTTTCTTTGTATAATGTTAAAATTTGCATAATTTATTTATTTGTTGAGTTTAAATTAAATGCTTATGCTTGATTTATTGTTTGAAATCCCTTTAATATTGTCTACCTTCTGGTTTGAGCAATATTCTTATAGAAATCTCAAAGATCCGAGGGGTATGAATAATATCGGGCACAAGTGTATATATATATATGTATATATATATATATATATATATATATATATATATATGTATGTATATATATAATAGATGTAAACATATATACTGTGCCACGCAAACATATTGGATGCATTACATTATTCTTCATAACTTTTATTAGGGGTGTCAGTGTATTACTATTACTATTCCAACTAATATTTGAAGTAGTAATTGCAAAATAAAAGTTTAGAAAGTTTATATTTAAGGAGCAATATGAATTAAGAAACGCAAAAGTATTGGATAGATTTATTTAATATTCATTCAAGCAACCATTACTTTAAAACGCAGATACTTTGCTTTATAGTTCTGGGTTGTTGTTTTTTTATACCAAAATCGAAAATATTAATAGAGGTTCCATAATTGTTATTGACACGAGCGCTTTTCTTCCCGAATAATCCTTAGGAGTTGAGAAAGTAAAAGAGAGAAAGAGCGAAAATGGAAATAAAAAAGTAAAATATACATTAAACCGCGTTAGGTAATGGGAAGTTAAAATATATAAAATCTATTTGAAATCGAATAAAGTATAGGTCGATTAAAAATTTGAGTGTTAAAATCAGCAGGCTCCTAGGCGCTTTCGGCAAAGGCCGTCCATTATAATACACCGAAGCCATTTTAACACATTGCTGGTTTTCTCGAATGCAATAATATTTGTGGGAGTTTAATGAGTTGTAATGTATGACGCTTCCAGATTTTTTAGTTTTTTAAGATTATTAGAAGGTTGTATATTTTTTGTGTCATTGACAAGGATTTGTCCTAAGATTCGAAGAGAGGGCCTTGTATGCTTTTATTAAAGTTAATATATAAGGTTATCAATGTTTTAATATTTGCCGGGGCCACGTGGACGATGGATGGCAAATGCATGCATTAAACTTATATTTATTTTTAAAGTTACATTCTTCTGGAGAGCATTTGAATGCATGCACCAGAATGGGTTGTCCTAACGTTTTTTTTTTATAACCGGTGATGAGTTGTTTGTAACTACGAGTTGTTTGTAACTACGAGGTTGTTTGTCCTGAACTTCTTGTAGTGAATAATGAATTAATTTTTAGAGTTGCTATCAATAGGCGTCAAATATTTACGAAGTATATTTTTAATTTTATTTTTTTCGATTCTGAAATTAGGGTCATTTGGTTTTGGTAAACTATATTAATAAAGTTGCATTAGGGTGATGGCTAATATTTATTGGGGTCTTAAGGGAGTGTAGCATGCGTTAAATGTGTTCATCCACAATAAAATTGAGAAAGTGGTTTGTTATGCGTATTTTTTAATGTTTTTTTTTATTTGAATGTGTTGTGCTCTTTTTGTGTGTGATATAATTTTAGCGAGATTGAATAGATTGTTTAATTATGGCTTTTTGTACCTTATATGCACTCACTCTTGATTCTCAGCAGACTGAATTTTATGGTCGTTGTTTCATTTTTATATATAGAGTTGTTTAAAGTATTATTAGATGTGTCAATAAAGACGTAAAGAAATTAACTTTTTATTATTATTATTATTATTATTATTATTATTATTATTGATATTATTATAGTTATTAATATTATTTTATAATCATTGTTATCATTAATATCATTATCATCATTATCATTAGTATCATTAATATAAATATTATTATTATCTTTGTTATTACCAATCTTATTATTATTATTATTATTATTATTATTATTATGATTATTAATAGTACTTATTATTATTATTTATCTTATCATTATTATAATCTTATTATTTGTATTGGTCTTATTTTTATTGTAATGATTATTATAATGATTATTATAAGGATTATTATTATTATTATCATGGTTATTATTATTATTATTATTATTATTATTATTATTATTATGATTATTATTATGATTATTATTATTATTATTATTATTATTATTATTATTAAACTGTACTGTGGATTTTAGGATTTATTTTTTTGGTAAAAATATCCTGTGGTTGGTATATTCGCTCGTTTTTTCGCCAAAATAAGAATGGCATCCAAGTAGCGTTCATATATAAAGGGCGTTATATTATTAATACATATTTTATGCTCGAGATCTGCCATGTAAATTTTGAAGAAGACTGATCCTATTGCCCCACCATCTATTTGCGTGTATAAGTAACCGTTGAAATCATAGGAGCTTACTTGTGTAGTGTAGATTAATAATATTTAAAAAAATATATTTTTATCAATTCTATGTCAGGTTATTATACATGTGGGTGATAATTATATCAATTTATTCTACTGTAGGTAGATTAGTAAATAATTTTTCTTTCATCAAGAAAAAAACATGTCTTGTTTTCCGGTATCATTAATTTAAGCATTTGCATTAGTGTGTGTTGTCTTAAAGCAATATTTGATGGGAATATAAGGGCTAAGTTCGTTTTAGGTATTTTGTAAGAAAATTGATAAGAGTAGGAATTTGGGATATAATAGGTCGGAGAGAAGAATTAGGTCGGTGTATCGTAATTGTGCTATATAGGAAACCAGGTTTATTGTGTAAACCTTCGTTTTTAGTGAATTTGTATGGGGTTTAATCATTTATTTTATTTTTAAAATTTCGTCTAGTCATTAAGGATGTTTGGAAGTTTTTCACTGCTTTCGCATTTATTAAGAACTGGCACCTCAACCGAGCGTTGCATATATATATATATATATATATATATATATATATATATATATATATATATATATATATATATATATATATATATAAATGTAAATGTTGGTTCGTTCGGAATTAATTGTCTA
Source organism: Euprymna scolopes (assembly GCF_053919585.1). Taxonomy (NCBI): domain Eukaryota; kingdom Metazoa; phylum Mollusca; class Cephalopoda; order Sepiida; family Sepiolidae; genus Euprymna; species Euprymna scolopes. Next base: position 53,796,135 of record NC_136499.1, on the reverse strand, counting down.
AAAAACCACTGGACGGATGGCTTCCACGTTTTGGTATAATATGTTTACTATATCCATGTGTGTTTTTATATATTTCTTTTTAATTATAACATTATACTTAATTTTTCTATGATAAATAGGTGGATTTCTTTGTACCAAGAGGCCATTTTTTATTTAGGGACAATTATTTATTACCGCTTCCTGTCACGTGACCAGTGTAACAATTTAGCGGTTTTCCTGCTATATCTGGAGATTTCGGTTACAATCTACCGGGAAATCCTAGAACATCTGGAGGTTCTTGCCACCCACACACCCGCATTAGATTATTAAAAAATAAAGAAAAGCGCTTGAAAAAATTCAATGTAAGTAAAAAAAAAATAGCATTTATTGCCTTTGGTAACAATTATTTATTGGTAATTTGTTTTGTTTTTCACCTTTTTTTCGACTAACCATTTTTAAATTTCACTATAAAATCGATTTTGCAAAGTACATTTTAGGTGGGGGGGATGCCAACCTCCGAAGTTTGGGTTTGTATTACTGTACACATAGATTCGAAAAAGTTGTCAAAAAACAAATATATAACAAATAAATGTTATCAAAGGCAAGGTAAGTTACTTTTCTGCCAAACTGGATATTTACATTAAACACACGTGGTCGCAAAATGAATGCCGACGCTCAAAGTGTTTACACATTTTGACTCCTCCCTTTACTTAAAAATTTACCAGAAATCAGGAAATTAACGAATTTTAATGAAAATTGCAATATTTTTCAAATAATGATCGCAAGAAAAAAATGAACTTATTATTTTTACTTAAATCTTTGTGAAAATGTTTTATTTTGTTTAAACAAAAAATACCTTTACTAAAGTTATGGTTTTCAGTAGTAAATAAAAAAAACGCAAGAATTTATTTTTCCTTTTTTTAAAGCATCGTAATTTGTAACAATAAAAAATATTTTTTACAGTAACATTACGAAAAAACCCCGAAAGTCCGTATTAATGTATTTGCTATATCTCGAAGAAAAATCAATTATCGAATACTATTCAGGAAATTAAAGATTTAATTAGATTCCTATTTCCGTCACCTAAATTATTTAGGGTGAAATGAGTTTAGGAATTCATAGCCAAACCTAAATATATTTTTTTGGTAAATATCCAGATACGCTACTACAGAACACCGACCACTCTAATTTGTTTTTTTTTGGGTGGGGGAACAAATATATAACAAATTAATGTTATCAAAGGCAAGATAAGTTACTTTTCTGACAAACTGGATATATTTTTCGTGTTTTTATTCTATGTAACATATTTATTCAGCTCGAAAAACATACAGTGTTTACCGATGTATTTGAAAATTCAAGATGGCGTCTCACACCCTCTTTAACACCGTAAGTTTGGAAAAGGGTTTTATAAATAAAAAACTATACAAAATACGGGTTTGTATTACTGTACACATAGATTCGAAAAAGTTGTCAAAAAACAAATATATAACAAATAAATGTTATCAAAGGAAAGATAAGTTACTTTTCTGTCAAACTGGATATATTTTTCGTATTTTTATTCAATGCAACATATTTATTCAGCTAGAAAAACATACAGTGTTTACTGATGACTTGGAAAATTCAAGATGGCGTCTGATTCTCTCTTTAACACGGTAAGTTTGGGAAAAGGTGTTATAAATAAAAAACTATACAAAATACTATTAAAAACCCGCCGAATATATGTCAACCTATGTCACGGTAACATATATTGAGCGAGTTTTTAACAGTATTTTATCTGGGGTTTTATTTATAACACCTTTTCCCAAACTTACCGTGTTAAAGAGAGAATTAGACGCCATCTTGAATTTTCCAATACATCGGTAAACACTGTATGTTTTTCGAGCTGAATAAACATGTTACATTGAATAAAAACACGAAAAATATATCCAGTTTGGTAGAAAAAGTAACTTATCTTGCCTTTGATAACATTTATTTGTTATATATTTGTTTTTTGACAACTTTTTCGAATCTATGTGTACAGTAATACAAACCCTACCGACAACCTGCGCGCGCCCCAACATCACATCCGCCCCCCCAATATACAAAGTAAAATCTTCGGAAAATGTTAAATGGTGTTCTAAATCGTAAATGTTGGTGCGTTACTTACGGAAAATTTGAAAATTCGATGTTCCAGGTAAAAAAAAAAACAGATAAATTAAACCCCCCTACTCCAACTTGGTGTGCTTTCCTTTTCTTATTTTATTTCTTTTTCAGCTAATTTTAAATTTTCCACCCAAAAAGCGCTATAATGTATTTTTGAAAATTAGAAAATTCTATGTCCTGGAAAAAAAAATTCCCTCCCCCTCAACGTAGTTTGCTTGATGAAGCCGTCGTTTATGCTACAGCGTGCATGCGCGTAGTATAAACGGAAGCTGAAACATGGTGGAAAGAAGTTCGTGGGTTCAGGGGTAAATAGCATGTAAACGGTAAATTTGCCCCAAGTTTGACTATCAGATTCGTTGTCAGCGACCTCAATTACCTGTACAAAAACAAATTAGAGTTGTCGGTGTTCTGTAGTTGCGTATCTGGTTATTATTTTCTTGCTTAAAAATATAGCATTACTACAGTAACTTAGGTAAACTGACTTTTTCGTTTAACAATGGAATTATTTCCCTTTCGTTATTAACTTAATTTTTTTTTTTAAATAAATATTTTGTGTTTTATATAGATAAAGTACAATTGTTGAATGTTACTGTTTTGATTATATTTGTTTGGGGGGCACAATTAAAAAATTAAGAAAGATTAAAATAAAGCGAAATTAAAGTTTCCCTTCCATTTTTACAACAACCGTAAAACAGTGCATACTCAGCAAGTTTTATCATAATTTATAAGCATATTGAAACACTAAATCAACATTTTTCTTATTTTTTTGCATAATTAATGATGGAAGTTGTTTTCTGTTTATTTTCTTAGCATTTGTTAAAAAAATAAATAATTTGTACATTCTCTTGAAAAAAGAATCAAACTTTTCTCTACTTTCACATGTGTTCCATTTTAACAAACGGAGCCACAGCAACGCGTGGCCGGGTACAGCTAGTATATATATATATATATATATATATATATATATATATATATATATATATATATATATATATATATATATATGGTTTTACATTTATCCAGGTAACCTACATCCAAAATTAAAACTCAAAATTGGCGAAGGCGTTTGTTAGAATCTGGCAGGGTTAACTCTTTCACCTTTGATCGCCTAGCAGCAAAATTTTTACCACACACTGAGTAAAAATGTTCTGCCTTTCTGAATATCCCTTTATATAAAATATCAAATTGTTAGACCCAACACTTACTGAATGATCGTCCAATCTGGAGCATCGGGAGCATCAATAGCAAGATAAAATCAGAAAACATTCCGGAACCAGCCAGTATCTTTCTTGCCCTAACCTGAAAAAAGACTCTTTCTATCATTGATGTTCTTCTTAGATAAAAATGGCTTCTTTGCACACCTTTTACAAGAAAAAAAACGGTTTCTTTGATTCATCTAGATATTTTATATATAGAAAGATAATTTCCATCCACCGTTTGAATTCTTTTCTATGGTCAACATAAGATTTCTTTCAATCCTTTAAAAATAGTTAATTCAAGCTTGTGGTCGTCCTTCAAAGTGAATGCGCTAGGGCGACCAGATCCAGATTTCCCTTTTAGAACGCATTCGACTTCAAACCTTTAACTAATTCGCTTCACTACAGAAAGATATATTTTCAATTTTCCTTTCTTAAAATATCAAGAATATGCTTGCAAATCATTTTGGACTGTCTTGATCCTGCATTTCGGTCTTTATATCCTTGCCAAGATGCGGTCCATTATGCTAGATTAATAATGATCTGCAAAACAGAAATTAATTGTCTAAATTAACAGAAATTCATATAAAAATATTGAAAAATCGATTCCTCCCTTCTTTCATTCTTGTCCCATTGTTCCGCTTATGATTGTATATGTCTTGGTGTTATATAGTTGTTTCATTAAAGAGTCTTAGAGAGAGACTATTATAAGTGATGCTTTTTCTTGTGAGAGTTCTTATTAGTAATGATATGTGTCTTAGTGAGAGTTCTTGTCTTATTACATATGATGTTGTATCTTAGAGAGAGAGATGTTGTTGTAATGACATTTTATACACAGACATATAATAACAATACAATTTACCTTTTTGTAGAAATCACAACACAAAGATAAGCTTTATCCAAAACACATGGTGAATTTATTTTCTGACGACCGGTCGACTTCCTCATTAAGAACTCAAAGTTTCACATCTTAGTTTCTGAAGTGACGTCTCGCTTCAGACGTCCGCATGTCTGTCTCCCCTGACTGTCTCTCCTGACTGTCTCTCCTGACTGTCTCTGACTCTCTGACTGTCTCTGCACCAACCAACTCCCACCTGCTATATTGAGAACTCATGCATCCCGGCCACGTGAGCAAAATTCACGTGTCTCAACATGCACGACTTTTCACGTTTTCGACATTGATTTCCCAATAACCTATTTTCCTTGTTTGTTTCCACAAAGGAATTTAACCTACATATCTAATTTATTTAACTCATATTTTATTATCCACATTCTTTTAACAATTGAATAGTTTATTTATTATTTATTTCATCCGAATTAACAATTTACTGGACATTCCATTTAAACCTATTGTTCTTTAAAACTTATGTCCAGGGTTCGATTTCTGCTTTCTCTTATTTCCATTTTAACTAATCTCTCTATTTTTATACTTACATGAACAGGGGACAGCCCTTATCATGTAACATTGGATCTATATGTGCGTGAGTATTTATTTATATAGAATATATTTAAAATTTTATATATTTATATATATATATATGTATATATTCGTGTGTATATATATTTATATATTTATATTAATAGAGATGCAGATGTTTATGTATATATGTATATGTGTATTTATATGTATGCATATATCTGTCTACATATATATATATATATATATATATATATATATATATATATATATATATATATATATATATTCATACGTACACACTTACTTATTAAATTAAATATTGTATTTAACATACGAGTATTGTTCATTAAAACATTGAACATTGTGACTTTGCATTAATTCCAACTTTGCGAATAAATGAGAAAATAAATACAACTCCTATTCAATTATGAGTTTTGTAATAATGTCAATATTTTGTTTATTTCATTTTAAATTGAAAATTACTTTTTCGATGGGATAATGCACGAATAAATAAACATCATTTTCTTAAGAATAGTACATCACAACGTACTTAAAGTAAAATAAAAACGTAAAATGATCAACATTTAAAAATTTGAAATGTACACTTGCCCTGTATAATACACACACACACACACACACACACATATATATAAATATATATATATATATATATATATATTTATATATATATTGATTGATTGATTGATTGATTGATTGAGATCCCCGTTACTTGGACATGGACGAAACTATGGTCTTTACCCAATTACTCAACTAATTTTTTTTCTCATTATTTGAAATTTTACATAATGTGTATTCAGAAATAGAGCAAGCTTCTTAATCGTTTTTGCCGAAAAAATGCTGTGAAGGGGTCAAGGTTCAAACGATTTTAACTTTGCATTCTCTAGCAAACTATTGAGCCAATTTTAGGTTGAAATCTTTCAGATTTGACATAAAGTGTACTCAGACATGCAGCAAGTGTTTTTATAATTTAATGCTGGGCGAAAATGATGTTGCTAAAAGTTCAAAGTTGAAAGAGAAGACCTTTGCTGAGTTTACTAAACTCTTCCGCCAACACTTTAGAAACTTTAGATGTATGTTATCTGGGCACGATTCATTATATATATATATATATATATATATATATATATATATATATATATATATATATATATATATATATATATAGCAAATTTATTACTGTGAGTCCAGAATGAGTTTACATATTTTTTCAGCTAGAGGGAGATCCTCAAAGAGAGGAAATATCCAACTAGCATCGTCAGAATTCCTAGATGGACTAAGTTATAATATCAAAAACGTAGATAAAGAGGAGTTAGAAAAGAATGGGGGTGGAAGGGAGGAGAAGTTGGAATTTAAATTAGTAGGAGTGTATATATTAAGAGAGGGGTTTATAATTAAATATTAATTATGTGTTAATTCTTATATACGTTTTTTTAGTTTATAAATTAAAAGACGCTATTCTTATTTATAACTGCATAAGTAACAGTTAATTTAAAGGATCACCATGGAGAGTTAATATGCATGCATATATATATATATGTGCGTGTGTGTGTGTGTGTTTGTGTGTGTGTGTGTGTGCACATAAAGTTATGAACAGTATACAGAGCCCGAGTTAAGCCGGGCGGTACTGCTAGTAAGAGATAAAAGAACATTCTGGAAATTACTTTATAGTATAAAATACACGGATAAATACTAAAGAAAATATATGTGTAAAGTATAATAATTGTTGATCTCTTATTTAAAGATGAAAGATTAAGATGCTTCAAAAAATAACGTGACAAACATCAAAAATCATCAAAACAAAATAAACAGCGCATATTTAAAATCTTCAGTAAGTAATCGTTTCTGATTATACACAACCAAATATGTAATTTCTTTCAACAATCGTGCTTGAACATGTTCTCTGTCGCCTTTTTTACGATTAATTAAGTCATGCGGAAATAATTATCGTAAATGATTTTCTGAATTCATCGAGTTAGAAGAAATGTTTATAAAGATAATTTACCTTGTAGTCACAAATTACAACCTAATTATGCCTGGTAAAACCAAGTATTTCTTAATCGCTGTAACATTACGGTGTAGCTCGTGTGTACATATTATTATATCTTGTACCTTATCTTTTTACAAAGAACACAAGCCTAGGAAATCTTTAATACAAGCAAATGAGTTTAAGTTGTACGCAAGTATTGTAAATTATGAGAGAATCGTGAGGAAGTAATATGTTTTCCGTATTGGCGTACGTTGTCTGCCTCTGCTCAAATTCGGAAGGATCACCAAATATATCATTATAATCTATTGACGTAAACATTTTTCAGTTTTACTGGGAATGTTAATAGAGTAATCGGTGTTTTACTCTACTTGAAATACCTCCATATAAAATACTATAATACATGTTTCTGTTGTACGCAACGTCGACGTTTACTTAAACCACTATATATATCCTGCTGATAAGCTAAACTGCATCCGCTAAGAAGGAACCGTATATGAATAAAGCCTAAATCTTATATTTACCGAAATACTTAAGCGCCGCTTTTTCATAAACATCATAGGGGCTTTCGCGTTTCAGGAAGTAAACAATTTTTAGCCTCTTTGATTGGAAACAGATGTAGAACATTCGCAAGATTAATATACTACTAGTACTGGCGCGACTACTACCATTTATACTAATGACAGCTTGCTGCATTACAACAACAATTATAAGTCGTATTTATGTTAGACATATGACATGCAGAGTCAGAAAGAAAATAAGAGAGAGACTATACACAATATGGTGCCCATTAAATAGAGTGTGGCACACGCATATGCACGCATGCACGCGCCCACATATGTGCGTTTGCGTTTGTATATGAAAATGTACACAATTATACGCATATATATATATATATACATATATGTATATACACACACATATATATATATATATTCTTAAAAAGATGCCTGCCTAAACAGAAATGTGTTCAATAAAATGGTTAAATGACTTAAACATTTTCTTCTAATGCAATATGCAATTCATTTTATTTCTTCTGTTAAAAAAATTATAATCAATATGATAATCGTTTTTTATAATGAGAAAATTTATAAATATTAAAAATCTTAAAAAACTGTTACAAAATGCCAATTAAATTTTCATGAGTATATAAGGCACATTTGATTGAGGGTAAATAAAATATATATTTTTTAATTCTAGTATCTTCCTTTTTATAGATTATTATTAATAGTTTTCGGTAAAATAAGTTTCCAGTTAAACAGTTTGTTAAACATCTTTCTGTTGCGGCTGACATCTTTTTCGGGAAAATACCCTACTATTAAAATGTATATTTATTAACAACATTAACAACAACAGTAATAATGCCATTATATTTATTAATAAAACGCAATATTTCCAAAAAATATTAAACATTTCTGAGTTTAAATGATTCATAGAAGTGGCATCGTTCGCCTGCAGGGATGCCGTTACAACCCCATACCATGATGAGGTAGTGGTTGAATTTTACGGGAGAAAGCCAGCACTAATGGTTTTTGTTATTTGTAATAGATATATGGCCTGATATTTCTCAAGTGGTTGTTTCTTTTATATTTTTCAAAAGAAATGCCAATATTCTTGGACAATTTGGAGTGAAAATTGAAATTATGGGGAATATTAGTGCCACTGATAATATTACACGTGTTATTATTATTCCTAAGAATGCAAGTATAATGAAAACAATCAACTTTAATAAAAGTGTACACAGTAGCTGTTTTTAAATTGAAATGTGTACATTTTTCGTGTTGAAATTAATAATTTCAGAATTAATTCGCTGATGATTGTAATAGTAGTACGCAATAATATTGCAGAGCAAATATGTGTTTTATATTTTTATTGCCGTTGTCTCTGTTTCGTTACATATGTTTCGGATGTTGGACTGTATTAACAATTCAACATCCTCGTCAGACCTTACAGAAATGGTGGTTAGTATTAGGAAAAAGTGTTTTAGAAAAAAAGGAAAAAAGGGGAAGTTGGGGTAGGAGATAACAAGGGGGAGGGAAACGGGTATTGACAATATATCAGTTTGGAGGGTTAAAATACATTAGATTGTATTGTGGGTTGGGGGTTGCAGATTCAGGTAGCCGTGGCTGGAGATATAGTGATATAGGGATAGGGGAAGTGAAGAGAGGATGGTAAAGAAAAAAGAGAGCGGGGTAAGGAGAGGGAGGAGAGGAGTTTCAATTTTCAGGTCTTAAATTTTAACAACAACAAAAATAATAGCATTATATTTATAAATAAAACATGATCAGAGAGAAATTAAACCATTCCGTGTAAAAATGATTCATAAGAACGCCATAATCCGCATGCGGGGATGCAGTAATAACCCCATACCATGCTGAGGTAGTGGGTGAATTTTAAAGGAGAAAGTCAGAACTAATGTTTTTGCTATTTCAATTTAAAAATAGGCTGATACTTCTCAATTATCTGTTCTGTTTATATGTTCAAAAGAAATGCCACTATCTTTGAACATTTTAGAATGAAAATTGGAATTATTATTGATCATATTCCACTTGTTATCATTAATCCTAACAATGTAAGTATAATGCCTACAATCAACTTTAATAAAAGTGTGCACAATAGCTGTTTTTACATTGAAATTTGTACATTTTTCTTTTGTATTGAAATTCATAATTTCAAAATTAATTCGCTGAGGATTTTAATTTTCAAATATAAATCTATTTATTTGATTGCATTGCAGTAGTAAAAGTTTTAGTAACCTTTTCCAAATGCTCAGTACTTTTTGACAGAAATCTTTTGTCCATAATGATTCAAGCAGTGCCATTGTTGGCCTGCAGGAAAAAAGTTACAAGTGTGCACAATCTCCTACCCCAACTCCCCCCTTTTCTTTTTTCTAAAACACTTCTTCCTAATACTAACTACCATTTATGTAAGGTATGACGACGATGTTGGATTGTTAATATGGTCCAACATCCGAAACATATGTAACCAAACAGATGAAACGATCATAAAAATATAAAACACAATGCAATGGTATCGATTACTCTTTCAGGTTCTTACTAAGTACCAATTTTACCATATATATATATATATATATATATATATATATATATATATATATATATATATATAGCCAGTAGAGTTTAGTTTCCTAGAAGTACATCTAATGAAACAACATGTGCCTACCAAAATAGTGCTCAATGAGTGAACAGAGCAGGTATATTAATTTTTTTTATACAAACATTAATGGCTACATATGTGCATACATGTTTCTGTAATCACCCACGTAGGGGGATTACGTCTTCAGGCCAAGAATTACCGTCGAAAGTGATATTTCCACCAAATATATTTTCCTATTTCGTTTATCAAGTTATAATGCAAGCTGGGTGGTAGTCATAAAAAACGGTAAAAGGATGAGTGAGGTCTTTGAAGATAATAAACATCTTTTTCATTTCCCTTTCCCCCATCCAACCTGACTTTTGGTTTTTATGGCATAAGGTACTTGATAATTTAGTTTTCTTGTCTTGGAGTCTGTAAGTTAAGAACCTTATCTATGGTCAACTAAGTACTGACCGGTGCATTTTAATCTACATCCACCAACACATACATGCAACACACATGTCATTTATCTTTCTGTTTTCTGTTTTGTTGGTTTTCTCCGTATCTCTGGCTGTCATAATTATCCTTTCAGTGTTTTGCATTATGTATTTTTATAGTTGTTTTTTTTTGTGTTCTTCTATAGAGATCAGTCCTCTCCCGCCGTCTTTCCTTTTCACGTAGAGTCTGTCAATATCATCCTTTGGGTGTCGTGCATTATGCATGGCCATGAGTTTACTGGTTTTCTGGTCGAGCTGTCTCAATTCTTCTTTTGTCCATCCTATAAACGGTCCAGAGTCGCTCACTAGTGACACTGCCCATGTATTTATACCTTTTATTAAGTGTCTGCTATATAATTTAGTTTCCAGGAGTTTTCTTGTTCTCCTGACGTATTCCTTTCCAATTTTCTCTTTCATTTCTGTTGTTTTGATTGTATCCGCTTCCAGTATTCCCAAGTATTTATAGTTATCTTTTTTCCCCTGGTGCCCTCATTTCTTTTTGGTTAGGTAGTTCTATGCCTTCTGTCGTTTCCAGTTTTCCCTTTTTTATAACTATTAGTGCGCACTTTCCATTCCAATTTCCAGTTGGACATCTTGGCTGAAGATCCTGGTAGTGTTAATTAGTGTCTCTAGCTCCTTTTCGGCTCTTGCAAAAAGTTTCAGATCGTCCATGTACATCAGGTGGTTCATTTATTCCTCTGTATTGGAGAACTTGTATCCGTCTTGTCACTTTCTCAGAATACAATTAAAGGGCGTCATGGCTATGATGAACAGTAATGGGGATAATGAGTCGCCTTCGAAAATGTCTCGTTGTATGTTAATTTATGTTATGTGTTGTCCATCTACTGTCAGTTCCAGTCTCCATGTTTTCATTGCATTTTCTATTACATTGGTGATCCTGCTTGGTATTTTATACATTTTTAGACATTCATATATCCATGATTGGGGGATCCTGTCGATCCATGCCATGGCTAAATTTTTCCTCTTTCTTTTTACACCCTTTAGAATCAACATATAACATATCATGTGTTCCTTTTTTCCCTTTTTGGTATACTTTCTGTTCCTCGGGGATGAATCCACGGTTATTCAGGGAGTGGTAGATTTGTTCCCTCAGTTGTTCTGTCAGTATCTTCCACATGGTGGGTAGGCACGTGATTGGCCTATAATTGCTGGGGACGCTTCCTTTCTCCGTGTCGTTCTGTAGCAGTGTGGTTCTACCTTTAGTCATCCAGTCTGGCAGATTTGCTTCTTGTATACATCTTCTCAGGTTTTCGGCTAGCCTTCCGTGTAAGGTTGTGATTTTTTGAACCAGTATGCATGTATCCCGTCGTGCACTTGTTTGGTCCAGTTCTTCATGTTTCTGTTTAGCCTCTCCCTGGCAGTTACATTTCCAATATTCCGTTTTCTCCACATTGCTTTCTTCCTGTTGATCATTTTTCTTTCTTTTTTTTCTGGACTTGGGTTTCTAGTCTTATTTCCCACGCAGGTTTTGTCGGTCCACTTGTTCTCGATTGTTTTTCTGATTTGAGATTCATACTTACTATTTTGGCGCCTGCGTAAATGAGGTTGTTTAAGTCTGTGATTGTATTTGTTGGGATGTGTGGGAGTAGCTTGTAAACCTTCTCTGTTTCTGTTTTTAATTTCTTCGGCTCTTGGTTCTTTAACGATGGGAGTTTTGTTTTTTCCTAATTCATAAACTGTGTTATTTTATAAATTTCATTTGCTTCATTCTCTGTTAGTTCTGTTTCATTGTTATCGGTTTCAACGGGTTTAGTCTTGGGTCTCCGTAGGTCCTGCGCCTTTGGTGTTTTTACTTGTGAGGCTTCAACTTGTGGTGTTTTTCTACAAGCAGTTCCATTGCGGGGTGTTTCTTGTTCAGTTTCCTCATTTATTTTTCGCTGTATTTCTGCTAGTTCTAGCTTAGAGAGCAAGGCTTTCTTGAGTATTAGCCTTGCCTAGTCCACAATTCTTTGTTCTGTCGCTTGGTGGTCACTGGAGAGGTCCCATAGTTATTTCATTCGTTCCGATAACCGCCATATCTATATTAAGGATGTCTTCTCTAATAGCATTCCATTACTAGTCTATTCTCTTTTGTTGTCCATATATTTCTTCGTTTTTTTTCACTTTTTTATGATTATCACGGTTTTGATATGTCTGTTCCGTATCGTCTCAATCTCTCTTCTCTTGCTTCTTTTGCTTTTATTTTGTTGGTCCAGTTCTTAATGTTTCATAATGTTTAGCCTCTCCCTGGCAGTTACATTTCCAATATTCGTTTTTCTCCACATTGCTTACTTCCTATTGATCATTTTGCTTTCTTTTTTATGTTTCTTTATTTGGGTTTCTTGTCTTATTTCCCATCCAGATTTTGTCGGTCCGCTTGTTCCCGGTTGATTTTCTGATTTGAGATTCATACTTACAATTATCGCGCCTGCGTAAATGAGGTTGTTTAAGTCTGTGATTGTGTTTGTTGGGATGTGTGGGAGGAGCTTGTTAACCTTCTCTGTTTCTGTTTTTAATTTCTTCTACTCTTGGTTCTTTAACGATGGGAGGTTTATCTTTCCTCGTTCATGAACTGTGTTATAATATTTATTTCATTTGCTTCATTCTCTGTTAGTTCTGTTTCATTGTTATCGGTTTAAACGGGTTTAGTCTTGGGTCTCCGTAGGTCCTGGGTCTTTGGTGTTTTTACTTGTGAGGCTTCGACTTGTTGGGTTTTTCTACAGGCAGTTCCGTTGGGGGTGTTTCTTGTTCAGTTTCATGATTTATTTTTCGCTTAATTTCTGTTAGTTCTAGTTTAGAAAACCAACCTTTCTTGCGTATCAGTCTTGCTTTGTTCTGTCGCTTCGTGGTAACCGGAGAGGGCTCATAGTTATTTCATTCGTTTCCAATAACCTCCATATCTATATTCAGGATGATTTCTATAATAGAATTCCATTACTAGTCAATTCTCTTTTTTTGTCCATATCTTTCTTCGTTTTTTTTTTTTTTTTTTTTTCATTTTTATGATTATCACGGCTGTGATATGTTTGTTGGGTATCGTTTTGTTCCCTGAAATTAGATGTTATGATTACCTGTTCAACGTCCATGTTATTTTAGTTTCTGAAATTAAGAAGTTGGCTAACAGTCGCAGGATGACGACCGGGTCCGCCATGCTAGCTACCGAAGGAGCACCAGCCGATTAGGGCACCCAGATCATTCTTCTGGGTCCCATGGTTTCAATTATTTGTACTTGACATTTTTCATATTTTGGTGTTTGTGGCAACACCGAGCCCAGAATTGTTTAACCTGTGGTCCTGACGCAGGTATAGTGTTTGTCCTCCATGTATACATGAGGTATCGTGCACTATAACACACATATATAAGGCATAAACAGAAGATTATAAAAACAAATAAAAACAAATGAATAAATAATATAATAAAGAAATGAAAAAAGAAAATTAACAAAAAAATTACTCCTTTTCCTCCCTCTAGAAAAAATAAAATAAAATAAAATAAAAAAAATAATAAAAGGAATAGTACACAGAAAAGATGTTTCCCCTTTTTCCCCACTAAAAAAAGATTATATATAAAAACTAAATAAAAATGTAACTAAGTATTTTACTAGTAGAAGCCGTTCGTAATATTCTGAAAGAAGGGGTTTAATAATCGGTCTACCTTACACCATACTGGTTAGTCGCTAGAAATGTTGGATGGGGAGAAGGGTATTTTCCCTGATGATATGGTAGTATTTAGTTCCCTCGTTCTAAGTCGGGCCACTTTTCACGTTGATATCGCGAAAAGCACTGCTTTCGGTTAAAGGTTCGGAGCAACGTTCAGCTAAGTTGTTCCTCAGTCGCCCGCCTACTCACTTTTCACATTCATGTTAGAGATCCTGCATTAGTGAAATTTAAATGGGCAGACAGAATTATACATTTATATCGCAATAGAGACTGCTTCCTGAAATAAATTCGAAGTAATAGTTGACTTTTTTTGTTTTAAAACAAAAAAATCACATTCTTTCCATTCTTTTATAGAGTGGCGGTGTCTCACACGTGTTAAATTATCGCTATTAGGTCTCGTGTAAAAGTTAATGTCTAGTCGTCGGTCAGTTAGAGTGTAGTGATTTAGATGGATATATATATATATATATATATATATATATATATATATAAATATATATATATATACACAACGCTTTTCTGCCCATCTTTGCCAACAAGGAAAAAATGGTGTCCTTCTACTACTCAAGTAGATATCTCACTCGTGATGCAATTCTTTACTTTTATAAAAGACAGGTAAGGTCAACGATTGAGTACTGTTGATGCATCTGGTGCTAGAAGCATATTGTTCTACTTTGAAAGTGTTCAAAATAGACTTCGTAGCTTTGGGAGGGATGACCTTTACTATCCCAAACGTTTACAAAAAAAAAACACTCGTCTAACCAAAACCTCCATCAATAATATCCAACACTCTTTATCTGTGCCGAAACCTAACTGAAGATTCCATTAATAAAACCTTTTTTTATAGAATTGGACGCTTATAGAACTCCGCTCCGTTTGCCTTCTTTCCAGCTGACTACAATCTGATTATCTTCAAGTACAACGTTTACAATTCTTGATGAATCGTCTCCCGAACGAATCCAATATACAAAATTCCCACTACTTATGTTTCCTAGGCTATAATCTCACTGGCTAATGCATACTCATGTACCTTTATCCTAGAGTGGTTCCGGGCCTTGATAAGTGGACATTCATGTGTACAAAAATGTGAAAAATATGGCCATATCAATCATTAATGGGCAAAAATCATAAGCTCACAGTATTTACACAGAGATACCTAATGGCTAATCCGGGGCCCAACACTTGTCCTAATGTTCATAAGATTCTTCGTTCACTCGCTAACATCTATGCAAACGTTAACAATTAAAAATAAAAATAATGCAAAATAAAGAAAGAATCACGCAGAATCTCTTTTGTCTAACACGGAACGTATTGTACACTAGCGCACACTGGATATTTATTTGCTATATCAAAAAGGAAACGCGTGTCTCTTCACCACCGGCATTAAGATGCACAATTTACCCCAGTTCGAAAGACATTTACCAGCGGTGAAATATAGTGAGCGGTGATCTTTTCGATTCATTACTCCCTCTTTCTCATAGAAGCAACATTACGAGCCTGTCCCTGTTCTATCGCAACTAGTATTATAGATGTTTGAGTGGCTTCCAATATATGATCGCATCTTGTAAAAAAGTTCTGAAGAAATACTCGTCTCACTAAATCACTCGCCAACAAATTTCTTCACGCAATATCTGTGCTCCAAAATGAATGAAAATTCCATGAGCATTTTTTTAGCTTACCGCACCAATGCTTTTACTTCAATTTATCAAACAAAGAAAAGTGAAACTACAGAGTTATCAGACGGTAGAGATTCCAAGTCATGAAATAAAGAAAACTTCCATCATGTAAATCATCATAGATGCGCGCGACTCAATTCCAAATGATTCTAAGACACATTTGAAATTCTCGGGATGAATGTAAATCATCGGACTCCAAAAATCTCTACCGTTTAGCACAGACTACAGACTACCTATGCAGTTTTTATTCATTTGCTTCCCCACGAAATCCAATTAGCTAAAAGGCCGTTTTTATGTGGGCGTAAATGATTCCCCCAACAAATGGGGCAGTCTGGCAGTATCTAAATAAATAGTGGTTTTCTCAGTATGAAGGGTTCCATATTGACCACGGACGACATACAGAACAGATACTACACGGCTTGAAGAACTCTTTTACAAAAGTATATGATACACCACCATGTATATATATACACGTACAGATTAATATGCACACGCATACTTTATTAATTCATAAGTGTACACACACACACACACGCACACACACATTTATATATATATATATATATATATATATATATATATATATATATATATATATATATTAGCAAAAGTACCTGCCGTTGACTCGGTTTAAAAACAGCCTACAGAAAATGGACTTTGATTTATTAAAGTATGATAGGTTATGAAATGGAAGGGTTGTAAATTTGAGTCGAATTTGGGGGTATCAAAACCAAAGCAAAATATGATGAAAGTAAAAAAAAAATAAATAAACCCAATAATTTAGTATACCATACTTGTTTACACTGAAACGCTTATCACAATATTCTGTGGATCTATATTTAAAAACCTTGTTAAACTTTTTGACATATTTCCATTCTATTGAGGGTTGGTGTGAACGAACACCCCATAATTTTTATTATACCATATTTCTTCAAACTGAAACATAATTATCAAAGTATACTTACGCAGATAGATATGAAAAGTCTTTATTAAAGTTTGTGCATATTTCCATTCTATGGAGGCCAGGCACGAACGTAGACCCCTACAATTTTAGTATGCCATCTATATTTAATTAAAACATACTTATAAAAGCATTCTTATGTACATCTATATTAAAAACACTTGTAAACGTTTTTTTATTTTAATTTTTATTTCCACAATATTAATGAACTACCGTTCTGCCAGATCAAACATATCCATTCCTGTGTCTCGATACATCTTCTATCATTATATGTAATCAGTTTTTTTTTAAATAGTCAACCATATAGGAGCCTATTCGTGACCAAACACACACACATACGTTCCGTATATATTTTTACATAGAATATATATGTTTATATAAAAATTCACAAATATATATGTATTTATCTTTCAAATAATTTATTTCTAAAAATATTTACTTATAATGTCTATATAGGCAGATACGAATGAAATTCAAAGAAAATTGTCAGATACGACTAACGCTGATATGACAAGAAAGCAGGCTTAAATTTTTGATCGCGAAAACTACATATATAAAACACTAGAAAAGCGATCCTAACACGCCCTTTTTGCATTGGAGGCACCCCCTGTTGACCTGCAAACAGTTGGCCAAACAAATATAGACGACAAATACAAGTTTTTTTTTATATTCTTGCAAATTCAATACTAATAGTCAGTTATATTGTTTTCGATATAACCGGATCCATACGTGGTGATAACCAAGGTATTTCAGTTGAAAAATTAAAGAAGCCTTAGGAGATACATCTCCATATAACCGTGTTTGATAAGATACAAGGCTGTATTTTTAAAATAGTTTTATAGCGTTCTCTTATATGTATATGGACATAATTATGCTTCCAATTGATAAATAGTTTTTAAAGTATACTATCTTGACTAATTTCTTAAGTATTAGTCAACTATTTAAATTAGTGTTTAACACTATTTTTGTTGGTGAAAATCGTCCGTTACACTTAAGACGATGAATACAGATGTAAGCATATAGTCAATGTTTACTGTAATATTGCCAACTCATGTAATAGAATCACTCAAATAAAATTGCATTGTATTCCTAAGATGACCCATATATGACAACAGAACCAACATTTCAATTTTGAAAGTATTCATTCCTTGACAAGTGTATACCTAGCTTTTTGACAAGATCAGGCCAATTAAGTATATTCTCGGCGCCCAGGTTTCAGTCGCTTTATGGCATATGGTCTCATGAGATATGACTCGACCTAGCTGGAGCCGAGCCATAAATCGAATAATTATATATATATATATATATATATATATATATATATATATATATATATATATATATATATATATAAATGCATATATACATGCATCTCTTTTTCTATGTCACTGTCACGCGCTCTCTCTCTCTCTCTCTACATATATATATAATACATTTATATATATATATAAATTTATATATATATATATATACATGATGTGCCTATATATTATATATATATATATATATATATATATATATATATATAAATCATAAAACCACTTAAGAAAGTAAGCGTTTACGCATATTATCGAATTTTTAATCAAACTAATGGTTGAAACCATTGCCAAAATGGAAAATATGATGGGAAAAATTAAATCTGCTTCATTCGAAACCTTAACCCTGATTTTATAATTATTTTTTAAAAAACAAACATTTTCACCTGATCAAAATGATGAGACCACTTATAAATCACTAAAAACGGTATCAGTATTTAGTATAGCCTCAGTTACTACGAATTACTTCCAAAATTCTCTTCGGCATGCTTGCGACTAAGTTTTTTATCAGTTACGAAGGAATTTTATCCCATGTACTGAAGATTTTCAATGGGATTGGTGTCTGGAGAACATGCTGGAGGATCTAACAGTTCTATATTATTTGAAGAAAAGTATTCCCGTGCTTGTCGAGAAGTGTGTATCGCAGTGTTGTCTTGCTGGAAAATCCAATTCCTTCCACACAGACGTGGACCTTCAGTCCTTATGAAAGCATTTTAAGCATTGAAATATACTTCAATGATGTTCTGGCCTTTCACTACTTGCAACTTTAGGGTCCCAGCTGACAAGAAAGCACCCCAGATCATTAAAGACCCTCCACCACTATGCGGAGTTGACAAAGTCTCAGTGGGCAAATTTTTCTCATGCCAATCGTGGTGAAATCCATCTGGAGCATCTAGCTTAAACTTGTTATCATCGGAGAAAATTACATTTTCCCACTTCTCTTCATCCCAAGTCTGGTATTTGGCGGCATATACTTTTTTGTAGGAAACTTTAAGAACAAGGTTCTGAAAGTTGTGACCATACTTTAAAGATTATGCTATAACAAAAAACGTACACCAGCATCACAGCGAAATATATGAAAAACAATGTAGGAGAAAGTATATCATGTTGTTTCACACCGTCGTGTAACTGAAATTGGATACTACAAAGACCCATTAAAATCCACTCAGGTTTTGATATCATGGTGTAACTGCTGAAGCAACTCCACAACGCTAGTACGACAGCCGAGTTTACCTGAAATCTTCCTGAGTGCTCTGCGATTAATGGTATTAAAAGCTTTTGTTAGATCGACAAAAACTCGATACACAGGCACTTGCTGGTTATATATGTTTCCATTAGCTGTAGCGCAGAGAATAGTATGCCCATTCTGCCGTGGCCAGATCTAAAACCACATGGATTCTCTTGGGGGGATAGAAAGAAAAATCATTGTTAAAACTTTTCCTACTGTTTCAAGCAATCTAATTCCTCTATAATCATCAAACTCAGAGTTTCGCTCTTTTTCTTCATGAGTTGGGATGAGTATTGCATCAATTTACTCATAAGGAATAGCATAACTATGCCAAGCAGCGTGGATGCGTTGCTAAAGATATTACCTCTAAATAGCAATAATTCAACAGTATCCCATCAAGTTCGCGTTTCGGTCTCATCAATGATTGGATCAGTCATCATTTCATCAATGACACCCTTTTGAGGGAGGCTATCTATAACTGCACCATTTACTTTAGACGAATTATCAAATAGATCTCGAAAATATTCTGTCCATCCTTCCATGATCCCCTCCACATTGTTTAAAATGGCAGTAGCATCTTTGGATTTCACAGTTACCAATGTTGGATGGTGTGGTCCAAAAGCTTCTCTAATCTTGTACAGATATGTTTCATTTTTGCGGTCATAATCTGTTAGCATGCCTGTGATCGATGCACTACTTTTTTTCAATCAGCATGTCCAACTCTGTACTTTAAATGTTGCTTATTCGTACGCTTTTTCTGCATTTAATTTAGCTGATCTATTAGAACACAAACATATCTTGTGAACGTTTTTTCTCTGCCAAAAACGTGGTGATTGTAGACGCCTTTTCATTAAAAGGATCATTATGTTTGGATGTCTTACTGCCAAGAATTCCAACTTCATTTGCTTTAAACGTTTGACTTGAATCGTTCCAAAGTTCCGTCAAACGAGATATTAATAAAGCAGGTCCTCAGAACTTTAAACATTTCCTTTCTTATTTTATAACTTTGAGATATCGATGAGTTAAGGCACTTTTACTCCATTGGCTCTGATTTTTTTCCTTATACAAATTAAAGTTTAGCACCCAGACTAAATCTTACAGTATTCAAATCATCTAGATCATGCTAGCGCATAGTAACCTAATCAAGAATGTGACCATACTTTAATCTAGAGTGTATCACAGTTACCTTGTAAATCGGTTTTTTGTTGGTAGAGTGTGTTACATACTGCATGCTTATGTTTAGTGAAGAGCTGCCAAAGAAGAATCCCATTATCATATGCTTTACCAAGGCCATATTTTCCTAATACACCCTAGATGTTGTGAGTACTTCAGACCTGTGCATTAAAGTCTCCAAGCAAAAGCATCTCATCTGCTATAAGTATCCATTTGATACAATTTCCTAGATCTTCATAAAACACAATTTTTACATTATATTTACTATCCAATGTATGGAGCACATACTGAGATAACTGACACGTAACGCCCAAAAGTAAATGTAACCTAAGTACATGATTCGATAACTAATAACACAAGGCTCCTGATACTTAGATGCGACATTTGACTTGATAGCAAAACCAATTAACACTTCCCTTTTATTCCCTTGGGTGTGCCTTTCTAGAAAAACGTATACTTAGCACCTTTTTCAGTAAGTAGATCCTCATTAATAAACGGGGTTTCGAACGAGCAGCTATGTTTCCGTATATTTATCTAATTCTCTGGCAATAATACCTGTTCATCTCGCTTGATTGACTGTTTCTTCCGTATTAAGAAGTACCCTTACGTTCCACATAGCATTATTAAATTTAGTTACATTTTTAGAATAAATCACATTGTATTTTCTGTTGTTTTCCATGCATAAATGAACACTCGTAAACCGAGGATTACTGACCAGCTGAAAATAGGAAGAAACGGTTTTCAGGCCACATTTTCAAGACCTATCCCATTATCTGGGTAGCAACGCTGTCGCTTACAAGACCTGCTCATTCAAAAAAAAAGTCCCAACGAAACGTTGCTACCCCTCAAACTAACAGTGATATAAAATAAGCTTTAACCCGACTGGGTGTAGTTGTGTGATTACATATGCCAACTTGTTTGGCCTGTACATGCCGCCTCACCTTTATTGCCACATCACGTGTAAAGAACAGATATCTGTACAAAAACCTAATTGTACGACACAAGCATCCCTCGCTGAGAATCCCTAATACGACTCCAATGACAAGCAAGTGCAAGATAACTGGTAACGCTATCAGCCGCAAATTCACTTAAATACCCTTCTCAGGAAAAACACTAATTTGTTGAAAGATACTTTCAGATACAGACGGCAACCCACTAATAGCCGAACGATACTGGATAGACACATGGTGGATTTAGAATTAAAATATAATGTAACCAATTTAATAGACAATTGTTCATGATGATGAATACATTCAACTTTACCTAGTTGACACACAGTTGACACGATCAATAGAGCACCGCCAGGCCCATGTTTTTTTTAAATCTATACATAGCTTACATATACACATACGACCATACACGTGTATATATATATATATATATATATATATATATATATATATATACATATATATATACGGCCACACATATATATATATATATATATGTGTATCCATATTAACATATGCACACACAGATATATATATATATATATATATATATATATATATATATATATATATATATATATATATATATACAGTAAACTTGACGATAAAATCACTGTGCGTTTACTTTGGTATGATTTTAAACAATTCAGACTGTTATAACACCAAGTCTATACGACCATGACGACAACGACGACCATGACGACAACGATTACAAAAAATGAAACATACTTTTCAGTATATAAAAATAAACAACTCGATTACATACGATAAACTTGGCAATAGAATCCTTGTTTGTTTCCTTGGTAATATTTCAACGACTGAGACTGTTTTAACGCCATTTCTCCACAGCACGATAACGAAAATTTGGACATATTTATAAGTTAACAAAAATTTTAATACTCGAGCACATTAGATGAACTTGTCGATAGACTCCGTGTGTGTTTCCTTGATATATATACACTCACACGCACACACACACCCACACGCTTATATATATATATATATATATATATATATATATATGTATAAGGAATGAAAAAATACCAGCGGTGGTTGACGTTATGTTTTAAGAAAAATAGAAAAACCGAATGAAATTATTAAAAAATCAACGTTTCGTCCTTTTTTCAGAGGACACCTTCAGGATAATTTAAATAAAAATGACTTTTTCTTTTCTTACATTTTTATTTCAATTATCCTGAAGATATCCTCTGAAATAAGGACAAAACGTTGATTTTTTAATAATTTCATTCGGTTTTTCTATTTTTCTTAAAACATATATATATATATATATATATATATATATATATATATATATATATAGAGAGAGAGAGAGAGAGAGGAAGAGCGACATATAGATACATAGATAGATAGATACATAGATAGATATACCAATAACTATTAATATAGTTTGAACGCAAACTGTTTCCGTAAAGATTAAAGATATTAATACTTATATAGTAATATCCCAAAGATATTAATACTTATATAGTAATCCCAAACAAACAAAAACCTCATTACATTAAAAATAGGAAGTTGTGGTTTATATAGAATAATATAATTAAAATTATGTAAATTATACTTTACAAATTCATTTGCTAATATATTTCTTATTATAAAAATATTGCATGTATTTGAAACTTCGTTAATTAAGAAAACCTTTATTTTTTTAATTGAGTATATTTTCGAACAATGCATTCATGAGAAATTTACAGTCTTCATTTGTGTTCTATAATTGAGTTTACTTAATAGCGGTATCTAGTTTATGTTTTTAGCGAGAAGAATTATTTTAAGTATTCTTATTATAACTTTAAGCAACAATTATATTGATAATATATTTAATTTAATTTAATTTATTTGGAATTATTGTAGCCAATATTACTATTTTTAAAATAATTTTTAGAGTTATTTACCTATAAAAACTTCTAAACACAGAAAACAAACCCTCACCAAATGAAATCATTTGGTAATACCAATAAGTTTATAGCTGGAAAAATAAGTATGTGGGATTAGAAAAAATGTTTAGCTTTATTGTTTTTCTTAAATATTCAAACAAAATAAAACACTTGCGGAAAACTAATAAAAAAAATAATTCGTCTGTTTTTATTAGTCTTTCAAAAACCGATCAAATTTGGTCAGTTATCCAGTGTCATTTTACACCTTACAAAAGATGAAGATCTACTAGCCTCTCTGTATTCCACAATTACACTTTTTTTCATGTTAGTCTTATCAATTACAAACTTAACTTTATAATGCAAATGGTATTTTTTACGTATTGATCCAGCATCGTTTAACTCCTAAAATAAAAATCCACTTGTGTTTGGTCATATACGTTTGCACAGCCTTTATAAATAATATGAAAGAAAAAACTTTGAAAAAAATACATTTTAGATCACTTTTCTATATAAATTCAGCGTAAAATGAGCATCAACCTTTTGGCCATAAAGTGTTCAACGATATATGTTACTTCTAGAATTGTTTTTCAAGTTTGCCAATTGAGCGTCGGGAACATGACAAATAAAATAAAATGTGTGTGTTTGTTTGTTTTTTTGGTAAGGGGGCGGACATTTTGTTTGAAACATAAAATATAACAATAACAATAAATGTAATTATTTTTTTCATGAGACCATACTTTATATTCACCTAAAAATTTCATAAAGGAAACAAACCCCAAAACATGACAAATTAAATTGGACGGAGGAGAAGGATTTACTTTAGAAACATAAAATGACGAATTTTTTTCTTTTAATTGACTTTGGAATTTATATTTGGTAGATGTTCCTTAGGGGTTAAACAACGCTGTGCCAAGTCCTAAAAAATACTGCAGAATATTTGACTGTTTCAAATTCAAACAGAATTTGGAATTCGAAGCACACTTAAAAAATCCAAAAAACTCCTTCCTCCAAAAAAAACTCAAATCGACAAAGCAGTTCTAAAAAAACATAAATAAATCGAAAATGTCCTATATTTACAAAAAAAAGCCTGTGAAAAATTCCACTTTAAATAAATTAAAATATAAATACATGTGTTAATATTTATAAACATTAGCTTTTTAGGTTAAAACAAATCGTGATTTTTTTTTTCAGGACAGTGGTCAAAGCAGTTCCCAAGTAACCGTTTTTCCTTCATTTGCGTCCCAGGTTCGAACCTGCCTAATTACTTATTTCTATTTATTTATTCATGAATTTGCGATCGCCCGGGCATTCGCTGCTAATTGAAAAAAAAAAAGCAGTAATGATTAATTTTTAATTATTTTTTTTTCTGCGTGAGATGAGTTTTCTTTCCATTTGCTCAAGATCTGGAGAACGGTCCTTTTCTTTGTATCCCTCTAGATCTAGGGGAGAGTGTATCAAGTATTTCTTTTGGGAGGCAATTACCTTTACATGCTTTTATCCGTCTTTTATATTTGAAATTGTTACGTGGGTATCCACGTTGCCCATGATTAAAATGATCAGTATAGCAGGGATGTTCTAAATGCAACTTCATGTAAACCCAGGCGACACCGGGTGCCGATGATATTATATATATATATATATATATATATATATATATATATATATATATATATATATATATATAAGAATGGAAAATGAAGTCAGAAAATTATATTTTGGTAAATATAGAATGGTTCATTTATTCAATAAGGTTATACAAATATTTAATTGGGGTATACAGGGGACTCTTTATGCCAAGGCATTTCGAAGCCTAATGTTTCTTATCAGAAGAGTAGGGAAGATGCCTGGTAAGAATATGGTGATGTGACATCTTGCGTGGGATTCATTACAGACGAAATGAATCCATAACATGTAGATGATGTTGAGCGAGTTATATAGAATTCGAAGATAAAGGAGGAGCGTACAATATACAATGTAATAAAAAGAAGGTAAATAGGGCACATATTATAGTCTGAAATGCATGTAGCATATGTGTTAATGTTTAGGGAGAGGTATAATATGGATGGATGGTGATTCTATTTTATCAGTATGTAAGATGCCTATTATCTATGTAGGGGCATTTGTTGACGGATGCAACTGAGACGACAAAAGAACTTTGAGACGGTGTATAATTTAAGGCTGAATACTATGATAATGACTTAAGGCGAAAGGGTGTATTCTAAGGAGGTTTGAACAAAAGTGCTTACATGGGCGCTGTGCACCATGATTTTACTTAATTAGGTGAGGGAATGGCCGGAAGTGAGTTAAAAGTTAAATTAAGATGGTGGTGTGGATGGGTAGTTGTAAGTCTATAATAATACATTTCAAAATACAAATATATATTAGATAATATGTAGTAATAATCCTCGGGTTTCCCTGTTATTAGATCTACAGGGAGTAGGGTGGAGTCTAAGCAGAGGTATAAGGATATGGTAGCAGAGTATATGGAGGTTGATAAAAAGACAAAAGTAAAGTATGATGTGGACGATTAACGTGGTGGGGTAATTTTATTATTATTATTATTATTATTATTATTATTATTATTATTATTATTATTATTATTATTATTATTATTAAATATGTTTTTAAAGTGTTTCTAACTGAAATTAGAATGTAAAACTGTAATTCACGGTTAAACCATGAATTCTTCTACATGTTTGTATGTTTTGTGTTTCTGTTTTTGAGTATTTTCTTCTGGTCAAAAGCAACGCCGGCAGAGGAGTTTAAACAAAACAAACAAAGTAAGCTTTCTTACTGAACTTATTATTATTATTATTATTATTATTATTATTATTATTATTATTATTGCAATTGTTCTTCTACTTATTATTATTTTTATTATTATCATTATTATTATCATTATTATTATCATTATCATTATTATTACCATTATTATTATTATTATTATTATTATTATTATTATTTAAAAAAACATAATTTACTTTATTGGTTATTAGTATTATCACAAATATTATTACTAGTAGTAGAAGTTATGGTGGTGGTGGTGGTGGTAATAGTGGTGGTATTATTTTATTATTACTGCAGCTGTAATGGTAGGTGTTGTTTTTGCTGTCATTGCTATTGTTGTTTTTGCTTTTAATATTATTGCTACCGATATTAGTGTTGCCATTACCATTGTAGATTTTTATTTCTATTGTTGTTGGTGGTGGTAAAGGGAATAGCTATGGTGATGAAGAAGAAAGGTCGGGAGGAGATCTTTGAACTTGGTGGGGAACCCTCCTAGAGATAACGTCTTGATAAAACTATCGGCGGTGGTATAAGCTTAAATTCACTAACCCCACTTATGGGAGAATGTCAAATCAAAATATTAGAAAATAACAACGTGAATGAGGCTAGCACATCTTGTGATGGTTTCACGTCAGGTACGTGTCCCACTGGTATACAGGGTTGGTCCTGTCGTCATCATACAACTGTTCGAAATTCTGAGGATGTGGCTGGATATAGAGGGAGTGACAATTGCCAGAGAGGGTCCAAAGACACGAAGGGAATTGGAGCAGACAATGTAAAAAAAGGATGGACGGATGATGAAAGAAGAGTACTGTGGGAATACTTTGTAAGAAGTGGCAGTAACAAATCTGGTTGATATATCCGAAAAGTGAAGGAAGAATGGGAATCGAGAGGAGGAGGAGCTAGAAGTATCGCGAGTTTGGTATCGCAGTAAAAAAAATAAAATTAAAAATAGCAACCTACTTTCAGTGATTGCAAGAGAAGAGATTGACTAGACGGTTAGGAATGAAATGAATAACGAAAGTAAAATTGATGAAACTAGCTCTGATGAAAGAACTGAGAGAGTGGAAGTGTAGAAGGGAAATGTAAGCAATGATGGGAGTCAGACAACTGAGGATGTATGGAATCCTATGGTTAGGGGAAGTAAGAGGAAAAAGTTTGAAAGATCTAAGGCTAATGAGATCATTGACTCTGAGACAATGGAGCCAGTGAAAGGAGCAGATGTATGGAGAAGTGGTGATGAAATTCGAACTTAGACTTCTGTAGAAATAGAAATACTTCAGAAGTTAAGAGAGGTTTTTCTTAGAGACGATATCATGGAGATTCCAAGTATGAAGAGTAGTGATAGGCGGAAGGTGAAAAACGAGGTAAAAATAATTCAGGGATTAATTCACACCATCATAAGTAATAACATATAGATTACGGATCTTAACAGGTTTCTGTATGCAGTATCATACGTTATTGCGAGTCGTCTTTGTTTATTACAGAAGAAAAAGGGAGAAATGAAGAATAGAACACTACACTAGCAGAGGCGGTTTGCAGAAAGTATTAAACGGTGGTGAAAAGACATTGGTAGAATCGAAGAAATAAAAAAGGAGTTAAACTAGAACGGAAAGGCAAGAACGAGTTTGAAAGGAGGTATATATCGCTGGAAAATGGAACGATGAACGTTCTAACAATTTTGAAAGAGAAGGTACACACTGGTAGTATGAAAATTAGGAACTTTGTTCGAAAAAGTGTTGCATTTCGCCAGAACAACCTTTCCGGAACAATCAGTCTCAGCTGTATAAAGAATCAAATAGTAGTAAACAGGCGGGACATAACAACACTCCAGATGCAAAAGATGCAAGGAAGTACTGGAGTGGGATTTTGTCCGTCGAAGGGCGACATAATGAAAAGGCTAACTTGTGGGGAGAGGTCAGAGAAAGTCTATCAGAAATAGAGCAGATGAAGATCGTTTAGATAACCATCGATGATTTTAAGGCTGGCATACGAAAGATGACAAACTGAAAGGCACCTGGTCCGGATGGAGTGATGTGCTTCAGGTTTAAACTGTTTCCATGCCTTAATCCACCTATAGCTGCTGCTCTGCAAAAAATTGTAGGGTCGGGAGATATCCCTGATTGGCTTGTGAAGGGGAGAACACTGATTAGGAAAGATCCTGCAAAAGGAACAGATGCCAATAATTATAGACCAATTACATGCCTGCCATTGGTGTGTAAACTGTTGACTGGAATATTTGCGGAGAAAATTTATGACAATCTAGAGAGTAATGGTGTATTTCCTGACGAACAAACGGGGTGCAGGAAAGGTTCGAGAGGTGCTAAAGAGCAACTACTAATTGATAAATAATAATGCAGGATACGAAAAAGAAGAAGAGAAATCTGAGCGTAGCATGGATAGATTACAGAAAGGCTTATGACATGGTTCCTCATTCATGGATACGTGAAACACTATTGATGATGAAGGTTGGTGAGAATGTTGTAGGGATTTTGGAGACTAGTATGACTCCATAGAAAACGGTACTGACAGCAAACAGAGAGGAGACGGGTCAGGTTGGCATTAAACGTGCGATATTTCAAGCAGATCTGTTATCACCACTTTCTTTTGTAATGATAATGGTGCCTCTGAGCATCCTCTTGAAGAGAGAAAAACTGGGGTATAACTTTGGATCTGGTGACAGACGCCTTAACCATCTACTGTTTATGGATGATTTGAAAATATTCGGTAGAAATGAAAAGGAAAAAGAGAGATTGTGGGGACATACTCAGAAGCCATTGGGATGGAGTTTGGGATTAGTAAATATGCGGTGGTGGTGATGAAATAGGAGTAAAGGTTCATCTGAATGGAATAGTGCTGTCAAATAAAGAAATCATGAAAGAAATAGAAGATACAGAATATAAGTATTTGGGAGTGCTGGATGGCGTAGGCATCATGAACAGAGAAACGAAGGAAAAATTCAGGAAGGAGTATTTTAGAAGAGTTAAACTAATTGCAAATTCGAAACTGTATGGAGGAAACCTAATGAAAGCAGTAAATGCATGGGCAGTCAGTTTTTTGTAGATACAGTGTGGGAATTTTAGAATGGTCTAACAAGGATTTGCACGCCATGGATATCAAAGCAAGAACATTTTTAGCAATGTTTGGTATATTTCACATTCGAAGTAGCGTAGCAAGGCTGTATCTAAAGAGGAAAGATGGTGGGAGAGGATTGAAAAGTGTAAAAGATTGTGTTAGAGCTGAGGAGATATCGTTGAAGGAGCACCTGGTTAGAAGTGAGGAGTTGATGCTTAAGGTAATGGCCAATCAAGTTGAGGTATGTGAGACCAAGGCTGATTATGTGAAACGTATGGATAGTAAAAGGGCAGAGGAACTAGCTAGGGGGAAAATGCGTGTAAGGTTCTTCCATGATATTTCAGAAGTGGCTGATGAAAGATCACGGCAATGACTTAGAGTTGGGTAAGTGGCTAAGAGAACTGAAGCTTTTGTGTGTGCAGCACAGAGCAGGCATTAGGAACACGATTGTTTAAAAAAGTCGTTCTAGGAGAGGAAATTGCTGCAGAATGCCGGATTTGTGATATTTGAGTCAATTGCGCACCTTGCAGCAGGGGGTAGTTAAATGGCCCAGCGAGAGAGAGAGAGAGAGAGAGAGAGAGTACCGCAAAAGACACGATCGCATGGGACTCCGGATATATAGGGAGGTGTGTAATAGGGTGGGCGTGAAGTGTACTGGAAAATGATTGAACAAGTGCCTGATGAAGTTAGAACAAGTGACTATGGCAACGTAGAGGTATGGTGGGGAAAAAGTGTCATAACGCCCAAGCAATTCGAACATAATCGTCCGGATGTGGTCGTCATTGAGAAGGTCTCACAAAAACTGGCAGATTGTAGACTTCTCAGTACCCTGGGATTGGAATGTGAGAGAGAAGGAGAATGTGAAGTGGAGCAATTATTCTCCATTGGCCTGTGAGATAAGGCATATACACGTGGTTAAAACAGAAATAATTCCGGTCATAGTTGGTACACTAGAAGTAGTATCAAGTCGTATGGAAGGACAATTGAAAAAAGCTACAAATCACCAATGTTTTAGGCGGCCTTCAAACCTCTGCAATTGTAGGTACCACCAAGCTCCTTAGGAAATTGCTTGATCTTTGAAGCTCCTCGTTTGAAGCTGGAATTAAGGGAAATCCTCTGGAAATGAATCTCATCCCTTTCCAGAGCGACGCTAATAAACGAAATAATAATAATAATAATAATAATAATAATAATAATAATAATAATAGTAATAATAATAATAATAATAATAATAATAATAATAATAATAGCGTAAACGTAAATAAAATGTAGGTATTATAATAATAATAATTATTATTATTATTATTATTATTATTATTATAATTAATAATTATAATAATAATAATCATCATACATAATAATAGCGTAAACGTAAATAAAATGTAGGTATAAAAATAATAATAATAATAATAATAATAATAATAATAATAATAATAATAATAATAATAATAATAGCGAAAACGTAAATATAGTTTTAAGATAGACAATAAAAAATAAAATCAAAAATAATAATAAAAATAAAATGTGTTCATAACAAATGAAGAATAAAATAAAAATAAAAAAATGTTCAACAAATAGGTTGCATTCATACAAATGTGAGACAGAAAGGAAATGTATACAAGGGTTAAGCCAGCAGAACAGAGAGTTCTATAGATAATACCCCGGAGGATACAAATCTCTGGGGCAGGAAAATGCCTGCAGAATTCAATAATTTGGTCATGAATTTCCTGACTGCAAAGACCAGTTATATAGGTTATTTCTGAACTAGCAATATATAAACAACAATATACCGATAACGCAGAATTACCACGCATCCATTCTACACTTCTTCCTAAGCCTTAAAGCGTATACTACATACATTTAAGACTTGTATATACTGTTTTCTATAACACCCTATATCATACGCTCCTTCCTTATCTTCCAATTCGATATACCCCCCTGACATCATCTATAATGTTACTGATGTAATTCGTTTGTGATGAATTCCACGCTAGTCGTCGCATCCGCATTATGTTGCCAATCACCTTATCTACCCTTCTGATGCGAAGAATTAAGTTCGAAATGCTTTGGCATAAAGAGTCTCCTCTATCAACCAACAAAATATTTGTATAGCTTATTGAATAAATGAACCATTCTATATTTACAAATATATAGTTTAGTGACTTCATTTTCCATTCTTATTGTTTTCCTACACAAGCCCTAAATGAAACTCGTTGAGCATGTATATATATATATATATACATATATATATATATATATATATATATATATATATATATATATATATATAATACGTGTGCCCACGCGCGTATCTGTATACACACTTATCTGTTGATATATGTGTGTATACAGAATAGTCAGAGTTACACACACCCGTTCCCCTTACATTTCCAAAGTATAGGAACTGTTCAATATTATGCACATTGTTTCTGTAAATCTCTTTTTTCAACTGTTACATGAGCTGTAATATTCCCTTTTCATTTTCTTCTATTAAATTTTTGTGTATTTAGTGTTTTATTTTTACATTTTTTTAAAAATATTATGAACACATCTCTTATCTTTTATCTGTATTGTTTAATTTGTATCTTATTAAATGTTCTATTTCATCGCAAATAATATATTTTGCTGGATTTCGAGGAAAATTTCATTATTTTACCGAGCTTTTTCCTTCTGACCTAATGCGGAGAATTAGATATCAAAGTTTAATAATTTAATTTTCTTTATTTAACTTACGAATAAATCTATATATATATCATTATATTTATTTAAATTTGTCTTAAAATTATAATTATAATATATATATATATATATATATATAGACATACATATATATATATATATATATATATATATATATATATATATATATATATATAGACATACATATATGTATATGCATATATATATCACATATACACATACGGATTACGATATATACAAATATAAACGTGCATATATAAAATGTATGTGTGACTGCGTTCATTTACAATATTCACTGTTTTATATACGAATTAAATTACGTTAGTTTTTATTAACCCAATTAAATGCCAAGAAGAACAAAATCTATATATTTATTTACTTGAACGTACGTACGTCATCATCATTGCAAACATTAATTAATGAAACCCGTCATCAACATCGCAAACATTAATTAATGTGAATTATCTCCCTTTATTGTTCAATCTTTATCAGTTAAAAATCATTAACCATTTTATTTCCCAAAAGTTCCCGAACAAAAAAAAAAAATAATTACTTTATTTATGGTTCCGGATTATTTTAAAGGCAATTATGCATAGAAGGTACCGTTCCAGTTTAAATAGTATAGTATTTTACTTACATTTTTAACGATGTCTTCTGTTTATTATTGTAGGAACGCTTATTCTATTTTATTCAGTAATAAATATATTATTTACATTTAACGCTACGAGTGCGTTTTTTTTTTTTACTGTGCCACTTTATGTTTTTTTTATTTACTTTTGAGTGAGCCTTACCCAATAAAACATATGTTTAGAAATACATGTTACAAAAGTCAAGAATGACTTTATTAAATAAATCAACAAATTCACCGTTCGCAAATACAGAGTCAAAACATATTTTACATTTTGTTCTGTTTTGTTTTTGTCTTACGGCATATCAATCCTTTTTCGTGTTATTTAATGCCGAATCGAGTATTTATACAGCTTCACGTTATTTACATAGTTATTACGTATGTTTTGTTCGTTTTATTTTGCTTCTTTTACAGGCATTCCTCTTCTAATGCCCACCGACAGGGCATGCATATTTAAATACTATAAAAAATGGGCACAATATTTTTTTTGTAATATGAAATAAAACAGTGTTTCATTACTTACGATTTAATTTATTTAAAGAAATATTTATTTCCTATTTAAAGATTGTCAGTATATTTTATTTAACTCAAGAATTTTTCCATTATTTTATTACATTGTTAGGTGAAGTTTCGGTTCATATCCAGATACGCTACTACAGAACACCGACCACTCTAATTTCTTTTTTTATATGTAATTGAGGTCGCTGACAACGAATCGGATAGTCAAACTTGTGGAAGATTTACCGTTTGCATGGTATTAACCCCGAACCAACGAATAACTTTCCACCATTTTGCAGCTTCCGTTTACGCTACGCGCATGCGCTACAACATGAACGACGACTTCACCTATCAAACTGCCTTCTCACATGGCGTACCAATCAAAAAATTACGGTCTGACATTTTTTTTATAACTTACAGTTAAAGAAAAGTGCAAAAAATTGGGGGACTTTTTTTTTTTGTCTCGCGTAGTTTTTAATGTGGTTTACAAAAACATAAGCACCAAACATCTTTATGTTTGTCATTCTTTTTTTGCGGGGGGGGAGATTCAATTAAAGAACTTATGTGGCTTAATAGGTGGTTTTGCAGTTTAGTTACACGTTTTTTCCGTAAGTAACACACCGACATTCACCAATTAGAACACCATTTAACATTTTCCGAAGATTTTACTGTGTACATTGGGGGCGCGAGCGGGGGGGGCGGATGTGATGTTGGGGCGCGCGTGCCCCAACATACCTTCCGCCCCCCCCCGCTCGCGCCCCCAATGTACACAGTAAAATCTTCGGAAAATGTTAAATGGTGTTCTAATTGGTAAATGTTGGTGCGTTACTTTTTGAAAATTTGAAAATTCTATGTTCCAGGTAAAAAAAAAAAAACAACAGATAAATTACCCCCCCTACTCCAACTTTGAGTGCTTTCCTTTTCTGGTTTTATTTCTTTTTCAGCTAATTTTAAATATTCCACCCAAAAAGTGCTATAATGTATTTTTTAAAATTAGAAAATTCTATGTCCTTGAAAAAAAAATCCCCTCCCACCAACAGAGTTTGGTTGGTGAAGCCGTCATTTGTGCTACAACATGCATGCGCGTAGCATAAAAGGAAGCTGCAAAATGGTGGAAAATAGGGTTTAGGAGTAAATACCATGCAAACGGTAAATTTGCCCCAGGTTTGACTATCAGATTCGTTGTCAGCGGCCTCAATTACCTATAAAAAACAAATTAGAGTGGTCGGTGTTCTGTAGTAGCGTATCTGGATATTAACCGTTTTTTTTTTCTTATTTTAAAACAAATTGTAAAAAAAAAGATACAAGACCATTAAAGTTTTCTTCATTAAATTGCTATTTAGGTGAAGGTTCAAAATAGTTAACCCTTCTCCCCATAACCGTTTTTTTTATGCAGTAAAATACTTTGCTTCAATAATTATGGTTGAAATAAATATTTATTCCTCGTTTAAAGATTTACAGTATATTTTATTTAACTGAAGAAATATTTATTGTTCATACATATATTTTTCCCTTATTTTTTTTTCATTGTTAGGTGAAGTTTCAGAATAGTTAACCCCCCTCCTCATATTAAGAATGGCTTTCAGCATGATTCTTACAATAGTGCTATCAAAGTTTATTGATTTTTCTTATTTAACAAAAATTATAAAAAAGATACAAGAACATTTTAAACATTTTTTTCGTTAAATCGTTATGTTGGTTAAGGTTTAGAATAGTCAAACCCTCTCCCCTTATTAAGAATGGCATTTTGTTATTTCAGCATGATGCTTACATTTTTCTTAATATAAAAAAAAAGATACAAGAAAAAGTTAAGCTTTTTTTTATTAAAATGTTAGATCAAAGTTCGGAATAACTTACTTTATAGCCAATTAGCCAGCTTACTTAACTATATAACATTGAAAATAAATTTGATAGGTATAACCTACCTCACATCATTTTGATTATCGAAAAATCAAAATTTAACTGTACTTCGTAAGATTTACAGAAACACTTCATTTTCTATGCATGTAATACACAAGAATCTGAATATTATAACAGATTACAATGTTTTTATGGAAAAAACCTTTTGTACAGAAAATTCAAAGTGTTCTATTTATATTATCAGGAAGTTGTGATGCATTAATTGAAATCTATATCAATAATTTGATTTAAAAAAATA
Organism: Euprymna scolopes; assembly: GCF_053919585.1. Lineage (NCBI taxonomy): Eukaryota > Metazoa > Mollusca > Cephalopoda > Sepiida > Sepiolidae > Euprymna > Euprymna scolopes. Next base: position 53,761,099 of record NC_136499.1, on the reverse strand, counting down.
TTTGTGAATTTCCAAATCTTCATTGAATAAAATTCAAAATAAATAGAAAAGTCTATCGCATATGTAAAAGTTGACAGTTGCTTATTTAACTTAATTAAAAGCCATCAAAGTCAACTAAGAGCTGCTCAATATTCTGGCTTAATGGATAATTTAGCAAGGAATTAAGATGGTTATTCTGGTGTTCCAGTTATTCTACCATCCACATTTACAGGAAGTCCTAGGAATCTATAACAGCTTTATCAAGATGCAATGGCAGTTTTCTGTGACCTATTCATTACTCACACATGTAATCCAAAATGTCCTGAAATATTAAATAACTTGGGGTCATCAGAACTTGCACAAAATCGATGTCAGCAATGTCACACAGTTTTTTTAAATTCACAATCTGACTCCCAAGAACCTGCTGACTTACCACTATTCTCACTCCAAGCAGCTGATCGACGTCCCTGTCACCGCCTCAATCATCACCAGCACTTCCTGACAATATCAACAGCATCAGTTACGATCGTATTGACCTTTAATAAAAGGTTAAACTAAAGTTCTTTGTTTGTTCTATTTTCTTCCATACGTTCATTTTTAGAAGGAATTTCTTACTGATGTGTTTTAAAAGATTTTAACTACCGTGAAATTTCCACGAATCCTGCTAGTAATACATCTTTTAGCAATCGTATTAACTAAATGCATTCTGAACAGCCTATACAGTAAATGAATGAATCTAAATATCAGCAAAAATTTCTTCGTTGCTCCTCCAAATACAAGATATGTCTTCATTTACATTGGCAAGGCTTGACAAATGTGTACCGTTGAATGAAAAATATATACATGTAATACATATATGCTACATAGTGTATCGTCGGGATAGAACTCTCATTGGAATATTCGTTTATTATAATGAGGATATATATATATATATATATACACGTATGTATATATATATTATTTTTAAAATGTAATTATCCACTGACACGTGTTTCGTCGTCCACGACTCATCAGAGTGGCTGAATCTAGCGAGATTCGAAATCGGCACCTCGTGATAAGAAGCCTAAACCCCTACCACGGTGTTAATCTCGCCGGACCAATAAATGTGTCACTTTTACGTAGATGTTTTTATTTGTTTTTGTTGGCGATACTTTCTTGAATTAATTCAAGTATTTATATCAAAGTGCGTTTTCACCTAAATTACCTAAATACTTGTTAGCACTGTGATATGTCAACTTATTAAAGGCACCAACTACACTGCGAATATTAGTTGCAGAAGATTCTTCATTCGGCCCTCTTTGCATTTGTCTTATCTCTTCATTATTCCTCTTCACCTCCTCAAAGAAAGCGATCCATTGATAGTTCTCCCAACAATATGTTTTTTTGTCTGATAATTAACATTAAGCCTTTTCCTTGTAGGTTTAGGCCAACGTGCCCTTCAGCTGGTCTTTGTAGCGCATGTTTGACCAGTCGGCAGTAGTTCGGCATTTACTTGAGGGATCGAGTTAATCACTATTGTGGAAATAGATGTCTCAGCAACTATGTTGATTGATGATGTTAGGGCTTTATGCAAAACATGTGGTCAGGGTGCATCTCTAATAATTAGACCTAGAATTTACAAAAGTTTACATAGAACTCATTTTCTCGAGGCAATTCAGCAGCTAATTATAGTATTGTCTAATATTTATTCTAAAGATAAAACATCACGAATCAATTGTACTCCTGCGTAAAGGTTATTATATAACCTACTAGCACGAGTGTCCGGCGTTGCCCGTTTGTTTGGAGGTGTATGCTGAGCAAAAAAAAAAAAAAAAGGTCGATTTTTTTTACTTTGCCCAATATTATGGCCGGTTAACATTTATTGTTTTGGGCTAAAATCAAGTTATTAAGTTAGATCCATGTCCAAGAAACCTATATCGAAAATTTAAAGTGTTTAGACCTAAACTTGACGGATGAGTTTTGTAGAGTTAGGGTTAGGGGTAGGGTTGGTTCTCAAAGGTAAAATCGTTGAACTTGTGCCCGTTTACAACCAGATTTCTGGTCGAAAACCGATCACATAGATTTCCCAAATCTCAGTACCCTGTATATAAAATTTCGAGTCTGTAGATTGAACATTGAAAGAGTTATTCGTAGGGAAATGTACACAGACATACAGACAAACAGACAGACACACCCAGACACACCCACGTTGACTTATATATATATATATATATATATATATATATATATATATATATATAGAGAGAGAGAGAGAGGGGCAGACAGAGAGAAAGAGATAGATAGATAGAAACAAAAATATATACGTATACATAAATATACATGGAAACAATTTTGTGTTGATTGTAACCTTTTACGCAAATATTATGCAAGTATAAATCATGTAGAATATCTTCATGAATATAATTACATGTAATAGCTAACTAAAGATGATTATCCCAATAGAAAACCGAAAAAAACTAATAAGGAATTAATTAAAATGAATGTTTAAAAAAATATGCAAATTAGCTAGATCTTTTGCTAGTGAATGCAATTCCAGAACCCATATATAATGGCATTGTATTTTCGTGTTAAATAAATAGAAAAGGGGGTTTTCATATGAATATCAATACACACAAAAGAAAAGGGAATTTATAGGAGTATAGAAGACAGATATATATTTATACGCACATATTTCTCGATATATATATATATATATATATATATATATATATATATATATGCACTTGAATGCCTAGTAGAGAGAAGTGTAAAACCTACTGGATAGAACCGTAATGCCTACTAGGAAAACAACCCAACATCGTATCAACACTGGATTTTCCAACAAATTTTACATCTTAATATGATGTTACCTCAGATAAGAGAATAAAATTGCATAATTTACCAGGCGATACATCCTTATCCTGTAGTCCAGTCAGGCTAAGGGATTACAAGCAATGCATACTATAACCTACTTACATAGTCTATTGGAAAAAATATTCTCCTTAACATCTTAACGGAGTCAGTTTTGTGATATGAACGACAGTTTAAGGAAATATTCGAATACCTATGATTGTTACACGGAGATCAAGTGTAAATTCCTATGAAAGAGGCCCATGGTTTTATGTGAAATTAAAGTGAATATAATAAAAAGAACTTAGAACTATGCGTATAAATAGGACTCGATGTAAGTATTTATATCCATAGACATATGCAAATATACATGCATATATATATATGTGTGTGTGTGTGTGTGTGTCTGTGTTTAACTACTAATCAGAAAATAGCTACAATGTTTTAGAACCAAAATATTTCGACTCATAGGACGGTTTCATGTCTATATTAAATAAGCAATCTGAAGATTAAAATTAATAATTGTGTGTGCATAAGAATGTGCAAATCCAATATGTATCGAACATAATAATGAACATGCTCTTTCAAGGTTTCCATGTAGCTACATCATGAGAATATTTCGATTTAAAATTACAGGAGAAAAAGTTTGGATTTGAATAAGGCATCTTTACGATCACTAAACCTCTGTGGATGTAGATATTAACATACCTACATCCCCCAACCCTTACTCATCAGAAATTAGTGATACGCACATTTTACCAAATGTAATATCCACTGTAAGCAATATTCATTAAGTGAATAACACTTTATTAAATTTGATTCAATACATACATTCATATGTGAGTATACATATATTCATATATAGGCATGTATATACATATATATATGTATATAAATATAAATATACATATATATATGTATATACATATATATACATATATATGTATATATATATATATATATATATATATGACTACTTCATTTAATCACATAAACTAATATACAAAAGTATAAATTTCTACTTAAACTTTAAGTATTTATTCAACAGTGCTCAATACGTAGGAAGAGCTAGGTAGTAAGTTGTAAAATATATATGCCATATATTTTACAACTTACTATATATATATATATATATATATATATATATATATATATACACACACATTAAACATATGTAAGCTTTTTTTTATCTGCTAACACAACTAAAAAACGTATACATTCGTTTCATACCCTCGAAAATGTTTCAGCAAAAACCTAACAGCCAGCCATGGTTCTCTCCAGAATGTGCTGCTGCCAATACGCACAGAAATCACTTTTTCCACTGTTTCCAACGTAATAGATGTATGAAAACTAAACCCGCTTTCAGGACTGCCAGCAACCATTGTAAGAAAGTAATAAAGAATGCCAGAGAGTTGTATGCTCAATCTGTTAAGTCCAAAGGAGCTGAGCAGCGGCTTGGTTCCCACCAGTTTTGGCAAATAGCAAACAGAATCATGAACAGAAGCGTGTGCTCCATCCCAACTATTATCAATGGACCTGAGGTAATCTCGTCAGCATCAGACAAAGCCAAACTCTTTGTCAAGAACTTCGCAGCTAATTCTACCCTTTGCGATCAAGGCTACCAACCCCCAATATCTCCTCCTGTATCAGAAAACACGCTATGTGATATACGTATATCTGTACGTGATGTTGCCAAGATAATCAAAAACCTTGATTCCAGTAACGCAACTGGCCCTGACGGTATTCCAATTATAGTACTAAAAAAACTTCAACCTGAACTAGCGCCCATACTTACAAAACTGTTTAAACGTAGTCTTAAGGAGAATAGTTTCCCATCTCCCTGGAAAATTTCATCAGTATGCCCTGTATTTAAGAATTCAGGTGATCGCTCATCCCCCTCTCAGTACCGGCCAATAAGTCTCCTGTGCGTCATGAGTAAGTTGCTGGAATCCGTGTTAAATACAGAAGTAATCAACCATCTCAACAAAAATAACCTTCTTAGTGACACTCAATATGGTTTCCGTTCTGCTAGATGTACAGCAGATGTGCTTACAGTTATATCTCATAGGATTAGCAAATCTCTCGACGGAGGCAAACTTTTCTAGGGCAATTGCTCTTGACATATCTAAGGGCTTTGATAGGATATGGCATAAAGGTTTACTTCATAAGATCTCTAGCTATGGTATTGCTGGAAATGTCTTCTCAATTATTAAACCATTTCTTTCTGATAGGTTAATAAGAGTAGTAGTTGAGGGGCAAAAATCTGAAGCTTACAGTATCAATGCCGGTTTCCCTCAGGGGTCCATCCTGGGTCCAACTCTTTTCCTGATCTACATTAATGATCTTCCAAATCACATCCCTACATCATTTGTGGACATCTATGCTGACGACACTACCATTTATGGTAGCACATCTAAGACAGTAAACGACCAAGTTCTCTCCAATTCTCTCTCCTCTGATCTTGAGCACGTAGTACAATGGGGTAGAGAATGGATGGTTACTTTTGGTGCATCTAAGACCAAGCTTCTCTCTTTACATCATCAACATTCTAATCCACATCTGACATCAATTGAAATGAATGGCTCTCGTCTTCAGGAGGCCTCAAGTTTTGACAAACTTCTTGGCTTGACCATTACTCCTGATCTTAGATGGAACACATACATCAGATCTGTTGCCGGGGCCGCTGGGAGAATGGTGGGATCTTTCTATCGATCCGGTAGATATCTCACTGCTGATGCTATTCTCTCTATATATAAGAGCCGGGTACGTCCAGGGATGGAGTACTGTTGCCACATCCGGACAGGAGCTGCTAGAAAGGACTTGGCCTGCCTTGATAGAGTTCAAAATAGACTTCGTAGCCTCGTAGGAGATGTCCTTTTCTCTTCCTTGCAACCTTTATCTCACAGAAGAGATGTTGCGAGTTTGTCTCTGATGTATCGTTATTTTCATGGAAAGTGTTCGAGTGAGCTTCAATCTATGGTCCCCTCTCGCCAAACTTTCACAAGAAACATTCGTCTAGCTGTAAACACTATCAATAATTCCCCCACTCTTTATCTGTGCCTAAACCCAAACGTAGATTCCATGAACAAAGCTTTTTTCTTAGAACTGCACGCCTGTGGAATTGTCTTCCGTTTTCCTGCTTTCCGGCTAACTATAATATGGTTGTCTTCAAGTCTAACGTAAATAAGTTCTTGATGAGCCGTTCCATATAAGTTATCAACTTTACCAAATTTTCATTACTAATGATTACTATAATGTCCAATTTCTACTGTACACTCTTTAACCCTTATCCTTGAGTGGCCTCTTGGCCTTGATAATGTGGTGATGCCTATGTAAAAAAAAAAACACATTCGAAGTTGGCATTTTATCAGAAAAAAAACCCCTAATACTTCCCGATGTTTACAGAGACAAAAATATTTGTAGGCACCCCGAGAACATAAATATTGATAACATCGAAAGAACATTTCCAAAAAGACTGCAGGGTTTTATGTAACATATCCCAAAAAACTTTCCTTTTAACATACATTAATAGATTACATGTCTGGTAATTTTTCATTTGCATTTAAATAACAATAAAAAGTGTTATTATTATGATTGATAATTCAAGATATGATGCACAAAAATATTCCCTCAAAGTTCGAAGTTAACGTATAATAATTAATTTTATTATGTATAAATATAGTTCAATATAATCTGACATCATTTTACAGAACGCCTTATATATAACATTTTGAAAAGGGGTTTGAAAGGAAAAAATTGTCATAATATGCTGCCATATATTTTAAGGACCATAATATCAGAATATCTATTAGTATTTTATATTGAATACATATTTTGTACGTGGCTACTTAAAATACTTAATTTGTACTTAAACGGCTTTCGATTATGCAGCTCGCGAATATTTTTAGGTAATATTTCATTTGACGGACTTGAAGCCTTTTTATTTCATCTAATATTACTTTAAGTTTCTTAATATGTTACGATCATTGCTGCATGCGTATCTATTAGATAGATTATATGATTTAATTTATTAGTTTATTGTATTCATTTTCATTTGAACAATTATTTGTTAGCTGCTATATATAATAATTAATGTTCATTTCATTCATTTAGGCACACACACACACACGCACACACACACACACACACACACACACACACACACATATATATATATATATATATATATATATATATATATATATATATATATATATATATATATATAAAATCTCCGTTGGATTTGTAACCTAACCCCTTCATAAGCGAATCTAACAGTAATAGTTAAAGAAAATTTATCAAAACGTTTATTGATATAGAAGGACGACGAAAAACTTCAGGTGACTCGCTGCGAACCAGGCTTATTCGTGGATTACTCGAGCAAAAGCAAAGGAAAGCTAACACGGAACTGAGCTAATGTTGGAACAATAATAACATTCAGATAATAATAATAATAATAATAATAATAATAATAATAATAATAATAATAATAATAATAATAAGCTAACTAAACCATTGTTTAGCGATAACTATTATTCGGTTGATTTTAGGTTTACTGAATGGTGGAAACTGGCCGGGCGTGAGTATCAATAGTTGTGTACAAAAACAAAATACATAATATATATATATATATATATATATATATATATATATATATATATATATATATATATATATTGGCCGTACCTGGCCACGCGTTGCTGTGTCTCAGTTTGTTTTAATGGAACACAAAAACGAAAAAGGCAAAATATAGGATGTATGCTTGTGTTCTCAATATATTTAAGGTGTCCACTTTTCTGTGCTGATCATGAGACTTTCTGATTCTCGACTGTAGGACACGCAACATATACTTGTCGACGTGCATAGACATATTGGTTTAGATCGAAGTCATACAAATGTAAAAATTGTCCCTTTACCCGTGATAATGGTTATTGCAAACGAAAAACGCATTGTGAAGCACATTATCTTGAATTAAAATGCTACATCCGTTTAAATAATATAATGAACGTTCACTGCCAGTTCTTCCTAACAGTTGTCAGAAGGGGAAACATGTGAGTTTAATTTTGCTATAGACACGCATTTAAACATCTAGAAAAGTAAAAAAGAATATTGCTGATTTTCTTTTTGCGTGTATGTATAGTGTTTTATCATAAACCGATTGAAAAATTAAAAGGATCACTGTTTAAAGAATACACCAAATAAGTAAGAGACCAATGCTAATTCATAATTAAGAAAGTAAGAAGAAAAGAATGTAAAAATGTTATAAGATAGGTTTTCATAGAAACGAATTAGTTTGGTAAACACTTGTTTTTTTTATTGCAACGGAATATAATATATTGTTTTTAAATATAATTAATGAGTATATTCATAAACATTCTGGTGCTGTTCATTCATTGTTGCCAAACCGTAAATAAAGATATTCATTATCAAGTGCAACATATAGTACGTATTGAATTGCAACATCACAGTAATGAAAATAGCCAAAACTTACGAAAAACGATGGGAGAGAAATTAATTGTTCAATGAAATAGTTTCGAAGAACTTAGAAATTTTAGTTATTTCCCTTATGTTTACGCCACATATCACGTGACCAAACAAGCTTAACCGAAATCAGTTTTTCGTATCATCATTGACAATTCAAATAATTTTGTCATGACTATGAAGTCAATAATATTGGTTATGGTTGTAATTAACAAAACATATCAGGGGTTATTATGTTTTGTATTCTTTACATTGAATGTCAATTTTTCGGTTGACCGATTTCACCACAATAATGATACAGATATATATATATATATATATATATATATATATATATATATATATATATATTCGTACTCTTGCATAATTTGACACAAATGCTCGGGATTATTCGGCAATTATGATTCAGGCTCAACCGGTAGTCACCGGAGAAGTCAAGCAAAATAACAAAGGCAGACGAATTTCCAAACAAACAAACAAAACGGAAAATTACACATGCAGTTAATATAAAATAACAAAAACCTGCTCTATATTTACTGAATATATATATATATATATATATATATATATATATATATATATACTAGCTGTACCATGCCACGCGTTGCAGTGGCTCAATTTGGTGTAATGACAAAATTTAATAAAAGAGAAAATGCATGTTTCTTATATTAGTACAGCAATCCACTGCAAAAAGTGAAAAAGGAGGCGAAACTGAAAAAAATGGTACTCTTGCAGAACTTGATCTGGATCTTCGAGAGTTTCTGTCAATCATTCATGTTTTGGACTTGACCAACAATTAGTGGATTAAGCCGAACGTAGCAAAAATGTTGAAACGCTAAATGTGTTTTTTTTGTTGTTGTTGTTTTAAAAAATGTGAGTTAGTAATTAATATTTGGTTATGGTGGGGGGAGAGGAGTTACTATACAGAGATTCGAAAAAGTGGTCCAAAAACAAATAAATGAAAGCAAAGGTAACGTAATTTACGTTTCTACCTAATTGGATAATTGTTTAGTGTCTTTATGTAATGTAAATTGTTTAATTGGCTCAAGAAACAGAAATGGTCGCGAATTCTGTTGAATACGTTAAGTTTGGGAAAGTAAGTTGAAAACTTAAAACTATACAAAACAGTGTCTGAAACTCACCGAACATATGTTACCATGACATAGGCTGGCATAATCGGTGGGTTTCTGACAGTATTTTGTATAGTTTTTTTTTAGTTTTAACTCACTTTCTCTAACTTAAAGTAATCAACAATGTCCACCACCATTTGTAGCTTTCCAATACACCAATAAACACTGGTTTTCGAACCGACTAAACGTTACATTAAATGAAAAGGGTTTGTATTACTAAACACAGATGCAAAGAAGTTGTCAAAAAATAAATATATAACAAATAAATGTTATCAAAGGCAAGAAAAGTAAGTGTTCTACCTAACTGGATAAGATTTTAGTGTTTTTATGTAATGTATAATCGGTTCAAAAACATTCAATGTTTATCGGTATATCTGAAAAATACAAATGGCGGCAGACTGTATCGAACACGTAAAGTTTGGGGAAATTTTGGGAAAATGAGTTTAAACTAAGAAAACTATACAAAATACTGTTAGGAACTCACTCAATATATGTCACCATGATGTAGGCTGGCATATAATCGGTGGTTTTAAACTTTTGCTCGATACAGGTGACGACTTTTAAAAGTCCCTTTTAGTGATTACCTGTTTTGAGGATATTTGTACAACTAAACGGCAAATCTGCTAAAAAAAATCCGGTATTATTTTACTTTAAGGCCCGTTTCACGTTCATATATAACGAAATATTTTATTGTAGATTTCGGTGTGCTAAAAACGAATCTGCAAACCGTTTACGTAGCAAAAAAAAAGTTTTCATGATATTCATGAAATTACTTTTTCGAAAAGTGGGTGATCACTTTTCAATGTAAATTTAACTTAGAATGAGCACCCACTTTCTGGCCACCTGAGAGAGGGGCATTTTTCTGTTTCTTGGCTAAAAAGTTTTTTGTTTGATTTCTTTTGCATGGTAATAACCCCTGAACTCTGGGACCATTTTCCATTTAACGGCCGTAGCCTTCGTTTACGCTATGCGTAAGCATAAACGAAAGCTGTTTAGCCAATAAACATGGGAAAAAATCCCCCCTCTCTCAGGTGGCTAGAAAGTGGGTGCTCATTTTAAGTTAAATTTACATGGAAAAGTGATCGCCACTTTTTCGAAAAAGTAATTTTTTCATATCATAAACACTATTTTTTGCGACGGAAACGGTTTGCAGATTCGTTTTTAGCACACCAAAATCCACAAAATTTTTTTTGTTATTTACGAACGTGAGACGCACGGCCCTTAATGGAAAATTATATAAAAAATCCGGGGGGAAATAGTTTTCAATAAAAACAGCAAATGAATTCGATAGAAAAAAAAAACGGATGCTATTTTTTTTCTTTCTGTGTTTCTTGGCTAAAAAGTCTTTTTGTTTGATTTCTGTTGCATGGTATTAACCCCTGAACTCTGGGACTATTTTCCATTTCACAGACGTAGCCTTTGTTTATGCTATGAGTGAGCATAAACGAAAACTGTTAAATATGCATTCGCGTACCAAACTGCATTGTCAACAAAACCTTTAAGCCAATAAACACGAAAATAAATGCCCCTTCCTCAGGTGGCCAGAAAGTGGGTGCTGATTTTAAGTTAAATTTACATGGAAAAGTGATCACCCACTTTTCGAAAAAAAAAATTTCTTCAGATCATGAAAACTATTTTGGTACTCCTTGGGCGTTGAGTTCCATGGCGACCCGCAGAATTATTTAATGGTCGTTCCCTTAGTATCCACTAGTCAAAGCTAACGCATGCTCACGTAAATTATTATTGATTGAACACTAACCAGATCATGAAAAAAAATTGACAAAAAAAAATCATTTCAACATTTGAAAGGGGTACTCACTTTTTAGTTACCACGTTCTGGTAAATCGGTCACTTTTTATTTTTATTTTTTTCTAAATACGGAAGTGTCTTCGGGAGATATAAAATGGTCGCATGTTTACGAAGCAATGTATCGGGAGGCGTACAGGATATAAATTTATTGGTAAATTTTTTGATTAGGACCACCTCCTCAATTTTCTTTAAAATGACGACTTGAAATGGCTTTTTACTATGCTGAATACGAAAATCGCATCGAAATTTTGCAGAAATAAGTAGTTATCAAGATATAAAAAGTTGTATTATGCATTGTAATCCTTGGCGGCCATCTTTTTTACGTGTGTGTATTTGTTTATGGCGCGTGTGCACGTAAAAAGATGGCCGCCGAATAATACAATGCATAATACAACTATTTATTTCCGCTAAATTTCAATGCAATTTGCGTGTTCAGCATACTCGGAAACCTATAAATGTCGTCATTGAAAGGAAAATTGTGGAGGTGGACCTAATCTAAAAAAATACCAAATTATTAAACATTTCTCCAGCATGTTAGTGAAATTTATAATACTTTAAAAGAATCAAAAAGATACAAAACAAAAGTTTTGAAAAAAACTCACCTTTCACAAAAAGAATTTAAAAAGAAAACCCACAAACTGACTAAATAAGTAAAAAAAAAAATAATTAAGCATCTCGAAACTTTATTTTCATGAAAATAATAAAAAAAAGTCCTGGTCTCTCTATTTTTTTCTGTGAGAAACAAATATATTTCTGACTTACAAATGCGGTAGAGACTCATTATTTTTACTTTCTACGGTTTTGATATACCGGGTTTTTATTGCTTACAAAATGGGTGACTGATTTATCAGAACGTTGTAACTAAAAAGTGAGCACAATCTTCAAATGTCGAAATAATGATTTCTTTTTTACATTTTTTTTATAATCTGTTTAATTAGTGTCCAATCAATAATAATCCAGTGAAAAAAAATTCCAAAAACCTATAAGTATAGAAATTAAGCATGGGAGTAATGGTTGTACAACAACGTCGCCTTTCGCACTTTTACAAACATTTTTTTAAAAAAAGTAACTAAACCATTTATTTATAATTTGTCACGTGTACAAACATTTATTTATTTACGTAGGCTTAACTCCTTTCATGAATAAGAAAAGTTTTACTCTTTAAGAATAATAAAAGGAAAAAGTTACTGAACATTTATAAAAGGGCGTACATCTTTTCATGAAGGCCAGGGGAATAGTTGGACGAAAAGTCGTGAAACAACAACTAATAAAGATGAGAATAATAGTTCGCAATAAATAAAAATGGTGCTAATGCAGAGAGCCATCCGCGCTATTTTTTAAATCATATTTCCACGTTTAAATAACGTTTTACGATATGTTTTTTTATTTATTCAATTGTAAGGTTAAAGTACAGAATAGGTACAAAACATCCTTCTCTCCCCATGTTAAGAATGATTTTTTAAATAATAACATTATTTCAGCACGGATCACTCTCGGCATGAGTAATCTTATATCGAAAAACAAAAAAAAACTCAAAAGCAAGCAACAAACTTTTTTTTGCCTTATATAATGAAGAAAAGATGTGTAAATTAAAAAAATTTGGAAGATAAACAAATGAAATATGTTTTTTTTGTTTTTTGTTTTTTTACTTATCGAGTTAACAGAAAATGAAATCTTTCGTCAATTCGTAACTGTGAAATGAATCGAACCGGAAGTTCAGTTTTATCAACAGAACAGATTCGCAGTAACGGTTAAAATATATATTTATTTTATTTAATATTTATTTTAATTACGTAAATTTATTTTAATAACACAAAAACATACCTCGACTCTAAAAATGGGTTGTCTGAAAATTTCAAATAAATTGGTAACGTAGAAATATGGTTTTATTCTTTTAGAACGAACCAACAGTTACATTTATATATATATATATATATATATATATATATATATATATATATATATATATGTATATATATATATATATATATATATAGAGAGAGAGAGAGAGAAAGAGTGAGAAAAAGTGGAATTTTATATTGGTTATTTACATTTATTTTTCTGCAATTTTTTAGATCTAGCCCCCCCCACACAAATTTTGTTTATTAACGTAAATTGGTAGGCGAAAAATTTTTTCCAAGAAAACTTACCTTGTTTTAAAGAAAAGTTGCAGTAAACGTGTCTGTTTGCAAATATAATTTTTATGTGAGAGAAGATTTATTCTTTTTTCATTAAAACTATAAATCGTTAGGTGAAAGTACTGATAGATAAATATTTAGACGCACATAAAAGTCCCTTTTCAAGAGAACATAAAGATATTTTTGTCAACAGATGTCAAGAAAATAAACAGAAAAATACCCTAACTAATTATGCAAAATAAAATCGATTTAGTGCTTCAAAATTTGTAAGAACGCCTGATTTAATCCGGCGATTGTCGGTCTAGCCCAAACCACAATAGATTCCGAGGTTCCAGGTCAAATTCTCAAGAGTACTATTCATTTTTGTTATTTATTTATTTTTTTAGTAGATTATCAGCGATTGCAAACACATTTAACTAAAATACAAATAATGCAATAATTAACTATTTTTCAACAGTTCTCAGTTTCTAATACACAGCCTTAATAAATTGACCGCAATTACTGGAAACACGAAATCAAATTATTGCCTGTATGGTTGAGAGAACTTCTTTTCTGAATTGTTAGTTCTTTTTGGAGGGAGGGGAGACATTACCCACCTGTGTATATCCAACTCTAAATTCCAAAATGCTAATTTTTAAAAATATTTTACCTGTTATTACAGACTTAAGTTACCGATTATAAAAACAAATATGAAAGAACATATTTTATAAATTTTCACGTTCATTTTTCAATAAATTTCGTGTTCCATTTAGTACACTGTTACAATTAAAAAATGAACACCCAAGTGGAAATTATAATGTTCTTGTAAAATTTATTTTCTTTTATTTTTACATACAGGATAAACAACTTTAAAAAATGAAACTTTTAGAATTTAGAAAGGGCCAATACGGTTAAAAAAAAACGTTTTCTTAGCAGACTGTTATTGATTTCACACGCAGCTACAAGATTTTTAAGAGTCGCCCAGTTTCTAATATAACGTAAGTATATATATATATATATATATATATATATATATATATATATATATATATATATACAATAGGGTATAACTTGCGTAGTATGGGCTGTTTTATGGTTGGTGTGAAAATGGAACGGGAATTATATTTCGTTCCGTTTCGATCGGTTTTATTTAATGGTGCCCATTAAAAACTAATACGATCGAAAGAATAACATTCAAACGCTGTACTTCATTTATTTTTACCTATAAAAATAAAATAGTATTAACAAAAATTAAATGATTAAATTTTCAACGGAAATATCAATTTGTACACCATTTTAGTATTTTTTACATGAGTCCAAATCACCGTTCACATTGGAAATGTTGACTTTCATGGGTTTCGTGTCTGTTTATAACGAATAAACATCCAAACCTCCCCATGTTAAGGACGGCTTTTTCGAATAGACACCTCCAACCTTCCCATGATAAGAACGCCCTTCAGAATAGGCATCGTTTACATTGTCAGCATACCCAAACATCGATAAAATGTAAAATGGCAGATATCGACCATGAGTTGGACGTAATGTATCAATGTACCCAAATTGAAACGGAAGGAAATTTAAATTCCAGTTCCATTTCTACAACAAGAGTAAAGCAGATTATTCTCCGCAAGTGTTACATAACTAAGCATATTGATGTTTTATACAAGTAAAAATATTTAAGTCTGGATAAAAATTCCATAAATTCATTTCACTCTAAATAATGTAGGTGACTGAAATAGGAAACTGTCCTATAATCTATAATTTCCTGAAAAGTAAAACATGTTTCAACATGATCAATATACTGCAAATATCCCTTTTCGATTAATATTCAACAGGAAAGCGACCACATGTGCATAATTTAAATTAAATTTCAATAACATGGTTATATGTTCATTAATCACGTGATTAAATGTTGCACAATAAAAATGTATCCATTTTGTAAACACATTATAAAGCGATACGAAAAGCCCATATTAATACTGTCACGTGACGGCGGGCGTTGATGATGATATTTCCCCAAATAATAAAATGGCCTCATCGTTACACATAAACTCACCTTATTTATCAAATAAAAATTTAGTATATAATTAAAAAAAGATATATATAAAAACACGCATGATTACAGCCAAAATACTATACCAAAATCTGGAAGCAATCGTGTCAGTGTTTTTTTTTTCATTTTCATTTTTTTCAAAAACTAACAAACCAAGAGTTTAATATATATATAAATAAGGAAATAAACGTGTTCTATGAAGAAGAAATTTAAGTTTTTTTTTTATTAAATCCTATTTGTATTCTGAAACACTCCGCTTTCAGTTACTATTGCATTTCGTAAATTGGAATCGTCTCGAATTTTTATATTCATTATTTTATTAATAAAACCCATATCTAAATTAAACTTTTAGTTCTTTTGTTTTTCTTTCAAAAAATTAGACTCAGTTACGAAAATGTATTTGAAATTATTTCATTAACATTATTTTGATTTTCTATGAATTACTCATATCTCTTTCTTTCTCTTTATATATATATATATATATATATATATATATATATAGATATAGATATATATATATATACAAGTGAGAATGTGTGCGTTAAAAATTCCCAACCTATATACTCCAAGAAATTTCATATCTACATAACTAAGATTTGGTATATATATATATATATATATATATATATATATATATATATATATATATATATATATATATTTATATATATATATATATATATATATATATATATATATATATTATTCAGACAAGTGCAAAACTTTGTAATCAGTTTTCATCCCGAAAAACGACTGTTACGAGGCCACAATGGAAACATTAATATGAAGGGGGTTATCGGAGTGTTATCTGTTTGTCAACTGTTTAACGAATGCGCATGCGTGAATCATTCCCATGGCACATAACTTAGGATAATAATAATAAGTAAGTTTGAAAACACTTTTGGGGGATCGCGTCAAGCTGGCATAACGGTTATCGTACTTGACTCACGGAGTTTGTGTTTTGGTTTTGATTTCAGTTCTAGTATTTTTTTTACTAATGAGAAGTTAACTGTTTAGGAAAACACAATACTCGCATGTAAATTGGTCAGTTTATTTAAGATTTTAATGTATTGTCCAAACGAATTTAACGTTGCATTTAATATTGAGCAATGCTGGGTAGATATCGAAGTTGTTTATTGTAATTTTCCTATAGCAGAAATGATAGGCTTAACCGAATTTTCCTTATTTGGTGTGCTATTTCAGAAATTACTATTAAAAGTGTATAAGATCTAATATATATGATATCATTTAATGCATTTTTTTGTTCAGAAATACAGAGTACAATTATTTCAAAAGAATGTAAAATTCTCGTATTATGATCGTTTCATCTAAGGCACGTAAGAAGAACACGCATTCGTATTTGATGACATTCTTATTTGTTGTATTGCTTTTTTTTTTCTTTTATGTCCAATTTGCACGCAATCAGTTGGAGTCTGCCCCCCAAAAGAACATTGATTTCACTTTAACTTTATAGATAGTCAAGTTAGATACTTTCTCCCACCGGCCACTGATTAGATGAACCATTGTTAATAGAGACACAGAAAAACCATCACCTTTATTATAGCTTCTAATATCTACACATAAAATTCCTGGTTATTAATTGAGCAGCTCACTTTTATAACTTCAAAGAAAATAAAGAAGAGAGAAAGGTAGGAAAAATATCAGGAAGGAGGCAGATGAGGGGTGTGGGGCTGAAAACTATAAGTCGGAGATATAGCTACTAAGAAATGTTAGTGAACAAATGATGATAGTAATAATAATAGTAATGATAATAACAGGATACGGAGTTGTTCAAGTCAAAGTATTATAATAAGTATGTGAAAAAGGGAAAATAAATATCACAGAAGCAGAAGTTTAGGCTGCACGTAAGGGAGAAGGACGAGCGGGGATGTGCGCATATAAATGCAGTGTGAAGTGACGTCACGTTAAGGAGAAACAAATAATCTATAAAACGAATGTGTCCCCAGACTTCTAATGCCGTTCAAAAACATATATGTCCGAGACAAGGAATACGAGCAGGTTCTAATCGAGAAAATATCCAAAAACAAATGTTGTTACACGGAAAAAATGAGTTGATTTATTACTTGTATTCTCTTCCTTGCGACATGCTCTGCTACATCCTATTTAGCCTAGATTGTTTACGTGCAAACGAGTGTAACCGTGTAAAGAAGGAATAAAGAGAAGACAAATGTAATACACACAGATTTAAACGAATTAGTGGCATGCATGGAAGGGAATAAAAGACAATGAGTAGAACACATGAGACAATAATAATAAAAACTAGAAGGTAGGAAAAACGCATGGTAATAAATGAGAAGAGAAAAGGGAAATTTGCTAACTAATAATAGCAACAGTAATAATATTAATAATAGAAATAATAATAATAATAGTAATAACAAAAGTGATAACTATAATAATAGTAACAATAAGACTAAAAAAACTATAATAGAATGATATTATTATTATTATAATTAATAATAATAATAATATTATTAATAATAATAATAATAATAATAATAATAATAATAATAATAATAATAATACAATTGACACATGTCTAAGAGTAACAGAGATGGGTTACGCATTGGAGAAAAACTGACCATGGAAAAACACTTGTTATTACGTTTACATGAGTCGCCCATCAGTCAAACATGGCAAAATGTCACAACTCCGTAGCTTTAAGAAACACAACAATTGTTAAATGCTTTTGATTATCAACGAGAGAAGATATTTACCCCCACCCCCATCAGAGAATTATGTGACACAAGGTTGGAAGGTTTAATACGGGCAAGCTTGCCTAAAGGAGTGCGTATTGCCTTGTCAAATTTTCGAATTGGTCAGGTACGTATTGCCACGTCAAATTTTCCTGAGTATCCCCGTCGAAATTACCCGGTGAATCTACTCTTAGGTCTTTCTTAGTTTACCCGTACCCGAATAAATCTCTGATCTGATTAAACTATATTGTGGAAAGTCAAATTTCTTAGTTATACTCGCTTAAATAAAACCGGTACGTATAGTTGGAGCCTTTTATCGGATAGGAGCCGCGTCTATCTGTCCAAGTCCACCCGAAATCACGGATCTTTTCATTTCGGAATCTGTCGATAAGATAAAACTTATTCATAAAATGACAAAATAAAACAGGTTCCCGATTTCTGTTATTACCTAAAGAAAGTAACCCACACTGATCTAATTCAGGATATAGGACCGCATCCATGTGTCCCGTTGAGATAACCGTTTGGGAATACTCATAAACTGGTCGCTTCGCTAAAAAAAAGTAGCCAGGTCGACGTGGCTATTATGTGCATAGATCCCAATTAAACAAAAGATTCTACATTTTATGGTAACATCTAGAACGCAATGTCTCCCTTCCAGATCCATGTAACACATGTCAAACGACGCATCTAAATACATTTTAACTAGCCAAAAAACGCCTCTCGAATGAGAATTCAAGTATGCTGAGTAAGTCATCGACAGCGCATCCAAACGATAACTTGGAACAGATGCGTTGCTTGCATACTACAAATTGATTCCGGGGTGCTGAACGTTCAGGCTCAAGCGCATTTTTCGCAAGTCGGCCCTTAACCGTCTGACATTCAAATTAGAAAACCTGAGATCCATGATGATGCCTTAGGTTTGAGAACCAGAAACGAACCTTACGGTCGTTAACATACCGAAGGCTGTCGTGATAAAATAAGTTGCCATCTGAGTATCGATGAGCCCACCAGGAGAAATACCACCTACATACAAGTGGTAAGGAAGCTTTACTATCCAATAGAGGGACGGTTTCATTTTAACCGGGACCCTACCAACAAACATTTTATACAGTTTCGGATATCCGAGAATTTAAAAATAGTTATGGGAGTGGAATGATTAAAACTTTTGTTAGCATCGGCTAACATTGACCAAAGGTCCTTCGATTTTTTTTTTTCGTATTGACGTAAGGACCATTTTTGTATTCGGGGAATTTGGAGGGGCATCAATAGGTTTCTCCGCTACCTCACTGAATTCAATTAATTTGGTAAGACCCACTACTTTAAAATGTGCATAGTTATTTATAGCTTCATGAATAATTATGCAACTGTCTTTGCCAGAGAGGTAGAAAAATTGTTTCTTGTTGTTTAGGGAGGGCTTTTTCTCAGTATACATTGGAGTGTGCATATCGGAGAAGGATTTTGTGGTGGATGCAGGTGGGGTATGGAGAGGTTGAAAGAACAGGAGAGGAAGGGTTGATGTGCTATTTCACAGGGCTAAAGGGAAATAACTTGGAAAGTTTGCGGGGCACAGGACATGTGACAGGACAGTGGCATTTTTGCAGGAGAGCGAGTTTTCGATTTGATGGGAGACTGGATGATAGATCGGAAGTGGGTTGGGAACTTTGTTTCGTAGAAAGGGTTTGAGGTTTACTAGGGAATTTGGTGTTGCTTGACGTTGGACCTCGTGTTTTTCTTTAGATTGGCTATTTTCACATACTTAGATTTGCCGGGATCTTCTTAAATATGGCCCCCGCCCTCATTTGATTGAGACACAGGTGGCCAGGTGTTTTCTTTCCAGAAGAATAAGCCAGGGATCAACATTGATGGTTTTATCTGGATTGTCGTGTTTCGTCGTTTTGCGGGGAGTGGGCGGGGGCAATTTACATATAGCTGAATCCCAAAATTATACCCTACACTTGTTTTGGAGTGTAGTAAGAAATTCTTCTGGAGGGTCAATCTGATGTGATGTCAACAATTTCGCTACAATTTTTACAATCCCGCGACAGGTTAGCTGTCTGCCTGTTATAGAAATTAGAATCTTTTATCACCCACTTCGATGAAGAATGGGATATTCGTAAAGTTTTCCTTGTTCAGTAAAATGTCGAACGACAAATGCAGTTGAATTCGTCAACTTGGATTGATACAATTTCACTAAATTTTAGGAAGAATGCGCCGTGAAACACAGAGACAGTTGTTCTCAGTTTCCCATGTACTCCGTGCTTACTGTATAATTTTGTGTAATTATCTCTTTGTGAAATACTATCAGACAGTCTTCTACAGTAGTGAATACCGGGCTCTATTTATTGTGGTCAAAGTAAAGTTGTTTTTTTTTTTAATTTGACCATTAAAAATATGCCCAGATAAAATTAGACATCTATCCAAGTAATTTAAAATTGTATATTAATGAACTTTGTAGATCAATAAACAAGAAATATCATCTTTTAACGTTGGTTACTTCTTCATAAAAATTCACATTTTTTGTAAAAGGTCAAGGTCATATCTCAGGAACCCCTTGACCTTGAGATGTTTAAAAAGTGCCATTCAATTCCTTTCATGGAGATCTAAAAGTGTAGCAAATTTGAACAAAATCCGTGTCGGACATGGTTTACCCCCTGTCGATTTGACATGGAATGAGCCATATATATATATATATATATATATATATATATATATATATATATATATATATATATATATATATATATATGTATGTATATATAAATATATATACGCAACTAAATATATATATATATATTTATCCAACCAATTTAAGCAACTAAATATATATATATATATATATATATATATATATATATATTTATTTATCCAACTAAATTAAATGTATATGTGTATATATTTATATGAAAAAATGTCTTTTTACACCCTAGATGTCTTTCCACATCGTCATCCGGGGAAAACGATCACATTTTCCAACTTTTTAAAAAAAATAAAATATGGGATTTAAATTAAAATTATAAAAGAACATGGGAAGGAGAAATGTTCAATTTTAACAAAATGCAGATGGTGGTGGAAATGATAAAATAAAAAATGTCCAGGGTTTCACAAAACGTTTCTGCGTATAGAGATAGAGTTTAAGGCGTGCAATAGAGACCGATTCGAGTGACTACTCGGTCGGCCTCGAAATAAGATTAAAAATAGTCGTTCTTTAAAGACGGCCCACATTTGGGGTTATCCAATAGATGATTTTTAATCGCAGAATTCAAATTATTGTGGATTTGGTTGAGAATAATTTTGTTATTATTTTTATTTCGAAAACCTGAAGTAACATGCTGCTCAATTGTTATTGCAAAAGGAACGCTGGTTCGCCCGACATAGACAGCATCACACTGATATTTTTATTTGTACATAATATTGCTTAGTTTAGGGTAAGGCAAACCGTCCTTTTGGAAAGAAGAAACTGCAGTTTTCGTATTAAAAACAAGTCTAGGTACAACAGATGGAAAACAGCTGCTGATGGTCTGTTTAAGCTGATTTCTGAGTGGACACATTTTCACCAACCCACGGCAACTTTAGATAAACAGGACAATTTGAAGGGCCCAAGGTTAAATCTTAATTAAACTGCTTGATTTTTAATTTGATACATTTGTCAGTCAAGAATTCTGTGTAGCCATTATCGACCAGAGTTTCCTTAATTTTAGCAATTTCAATATCTAGTTGACAGGGGAAGCAAATAACCAAGACCTTATGTACCAACTTAGTGGGTTTAGGAGTAAAAGAACACCGTTTAGTATATAGACCAGTAAAGGTAGGTTTTCGATATGCAGCAGTGAGAAAACCTCGTCTGGACATTTCACTCAACACGTCGAGAAATGGGAGAGAGTTGTCCTTTTCTATCTCTATAGTAAAAGAAAATTAAGGAAACTCTGGTCGATAATGGCTACGGAGAATTATGGATTGATAAATGTATAAAATTCAAAATCAAGCAATGTAATAAAGATGTAACATTTGCCCCTTTAAAGTGTCCTGTTTATCTTAAGTTGCCGTGGGTTGGTGAAAATGTGTCACGCTCATAAATCAACCTAAACAGGCTATCAGCAACTATTGTCTGTCTTTTGTACCTAGAGTTGTTTGTTAAACGAAACCTGCATTTTCTTCTTTCAAAAAGGGCGGTTTGCCTTAGACTAAACTTAGCAGAATAATGTACAAATTCAAATGTCAGTGTGATGCTGTCTATGTTGGGCGAACCAGTGTTTATTTTACAGCTTTTTATTCGACAGCATGTTCCTTCAGGTTGTCGAAATAAAAATAAAAATGAAAACAAAATTATCCTCACCCTCCCCCACAATAATTTGGATTCTGCGATTGGAAATAATCTATTGGATAACCCACATGTTGGCCGTCTTATGAGGACGACATTTTTCAATCTTATTTCGAGGTCGATCGGGTAGTCATTTGAAACTCTCGACTCGCTCGCTATTGCACGCCTTAAACCCTCTCTTTGTAGGCAGTAACGGTTTGTGAACACCCTGGACATTTTTGGCGAATTGTAGAGATATCTTAGATGTTTCCGGACCACCTTTTTTCTAAATTATTTTCTCTCCCCGTATATTTATTCGGAATATCATTTCCTATTTGTGATAGTTTTATTTATACTTATTATATATCTGTAAATTGATTTTATTGTATGTATACTGTTATTGTATTTTTACTATCAGGAATGCAAAGTTATAATTAGGTAGATACATTAAAATGGAAAGTAAAAAATGAGAAAATAAAATGAAAGGTTATTTTAGACAGATGGTTGTCCTATAAATAAGTTAGAATTTTAGAGAGGGGCAAAACAGAAAATTACGTAAAGGTGTATTTTTGAGAATTTTTTCAGATGTTATGAGCCGAAGGATAGAAATTTTCTTTTTGGTAATTGCTTTTCAATTTTTTTTTAATATCCATAAAGATTTTCTCAAGTTGAGTTGTTTTGCCGGTAAGCATTAGAAATGCCCTGTTGATAAATAATAGATCCTGGGGAATTGAGTGCTTATAAAGCAGACCGCAAGTGATGGTACCAAGTAGACTGATAAGTCTTGGCTCAATAAATTAAAAAAAATGCAGGCGATGAAGGATACGAGAAATCCTTAGTGTACCAAAAGAAATATGAGAGTCAGTACCACAGGCAAATTATATATACAATTATGAAGGGAGAAAAAAACTCAAATCTAACGTAAGTACGCAGGAAGATATAACCTTATAGTTTTTTAGAGATGCATGAATGTGGGATATCTCTGCTGGATCGTGGACGCCCTGATGAAACAAAAAACAATCACAGAAATCTGGTCATAGTTAGATTTTAGTTGGAAAATAGGAATTGTGGTGCAAATGATGAAATTTACTTAGTTAAGGGTGATAGGTTCTAAGACTTTATCAATTTTCAAGGGTCCAAGAAAGGAAATCCGAACAAATCAGGGTGAGGAAAACGTATATCTTTATAATTTGAAACAAACCAGAAAGATTTAATTAAATGCCCTTTAAGTAAGTCCCAAAAATACAAGATAGTTACAAAAGGAAACAAAACCATAATTACTAGAACAACCAGGCGAATGAAACGATCAGAACATTTTGGACGAAAGAACTCGTCAATTTCGAGAGAGGTCAAATAGGACCTTGAGTTTTCGGCATAGTGGTGGCAAGATGAAGCACCTGACGTAAATCATAGCAGGTATACCCTGCACCCAAAAAAGTAAATGCCAAGAAGATCAGGGAGATTCTGATCTAAAGAAAAATAAAATTAGTAATTCATGTTAGAGAATGGATCGAGTGAGAGAGGGAGGTGTGTAAATTATATTGTAGATACATTGACCAGAAGTGAAGATAAGCTGATCGTATTGCGTGTGAGTCACGTGATCAGTTTAGCTGAATCGTTGAGATTCGGTTTGGCTTAGAACGCGGCGAACGGCTTCACAGATGATCACACAACGTTAACTCTTACTAGACGATCACACACGATCCCCTTTATTATACAACAACACAACAAATACACATTTTTGTGCCAGTGGACCACTCCACCCATATATGGGTGGAAAGAAAAAAAAGTCGAACCTGGGGATTTACCGTAGTGAAAAATAGATATAGACTCAACGGAAAAAAGAAGAAAAATAGACACATTAAAATTATATATAGATAGATTTATGCTAAATACAGAAGAAATAAGAGAAAAACAGTTAGCTCGATCGACGTACAGATAACGATTTGTTGATTTCGGATATGAAAATTGAAAACACAGAAGAAAATATTATTGCAGACAATGTGAAAATAGATAGAAAAATGTTAACGTTACGGTGTAGAAAAATAAACAGGAGAAATTGGACAAAACCTATATATCGATCGACATACAGATAATACATTTTTGATTTCGAATACACAGCCAATGTGTAAAAGAGAAATAAAGAAAAATACAGAACTAGAAAAGAAATATGAACTTTAGTTACAGTTCCTGTACCATTACCAGAGAGAAAGTCAATCAAAAATATTTATTATGGGTTAGAATTACACAATTATACACACTTAAAATGTTGTAATTTTTAGAATGTAAAACTCGGTGCCTTTTGTGAATGCGAATTTTTTTTTTCTCTAATAATACTGTTTTTTCTTAGGGACTATTTCTGGTGTGGAAAAATGTTATTCATTGTATATAAATCGACGTAAACTGCTTATGAAATATTAAAATGTATGTTTTTTAGATTAAATATAATCCGTAGAGTTAGGTGACGTAGACAATTTTAGTTTCCATCGCTTTGAACTTTTCTGTTGTGAAAGATTGTCTGCAAGTTTATAAGTGAGCCGTTTTTATTGTTTTTGAAACGACTATGTATTTTAATTGTAAATGTTTATGTATTTTTTGTAAACGACTGTGATTTTTTTTTTTATTTTTGATATTCTGGTGGTGGTAAAGGTGATGCAGCTGACTTGAGAATTTGATGACACGGACAAAATTGGGTTTCCAGAAAACTGTGTTTTCTTATTCGGAGTTTTATTATTGATGAGATTAGACTTTGTGAATGCTTATAAACACTTGTTTTGTTTTTTATTTTTATATAATTAATGGTTTCTTAATTCGTTATTGTGAAGGATGTGTTTGTTCTTGACATGTATTTTTTCGCAGAATCGAGGAGGAGTGAATCTTTGTCTTGAGGGTTTATTGAAATAATGAAAAATTAAAAAAGTAAGAATATGTTGTTAATTAAGTAATAATGGTAGTAATAATAATAATAATAAGAAGAAGAAGAAGAAGAACAAGAACAAGAACAAGAAGAACAAGAAGACGAAGAAAAAAGAGAAAGAAATAATATTAAGCAAAAAAAAACACACTAGTTCTAAAGTTTTGGAAGAGTCAAAGTTCTAATTTTCGGAATGGTTGTAGAATTTTTTCGTGTCGAATGTTTTGTCGTGGGATTTTTCTCCGGATGCGTAGTCTTTGTAAGGTATATACATTAGAATTGAAGTGATTTAGGAAAAGTAAGATTTTACTGGTACGATGGTTTGCCTGGAATAAATTAGAATTTAATAGTGGGACAAATATTACAATTACGTAAGCGGGTATTTTGGAGATGTTTTTTCAGATGTGATAAGCCAAAAGAGAGATTTTCTTTTTTTTTTTAATAATTTGCTATTTATTTGAATAAATATATTTCGCAAGAAGAGTAACTTGCCGGAAATTGAGTGCTTGAAAAAAATCTGGCCGCACGGGACGATTCCAAACAGGAGGTAAGACTTGGTTCAATTAATTAGAGACAGGAGAGGAGAGGATACGAGAATTCTATAGGGCACCAGGGACCTATGAAAGTCGGTACCGTAGGCAAATCACATATTGCTTAATGAGGTGAGAGAAAAGTAAAATATACCGTACGTACGTAAGAATATATAACCTTATATATATTTTAGAGATGCATGAATGCGGGATATCTTTGCTGGATCGTGGAGTCTCTGATGAGAGAAAAGAACAATTACAAAAATCGGGCCATAACTAGAAGTTAGGCGCAAATAGGAATCATGGCACAAGGTTGCTGATTAATTAGTTAAGGGTGATATTCTCTAAATTTTCATCAACATTTCAAGAGTCCAAGCAAGTGAGTTACTGTGATTAAAAGGGTCTATCTTAAACTTTGAAAGCCACCCACAAAGATTAATTCTGAGCTTTCAGATGTCTCGGAAAAGATAAGATAGTTACAAAATGAAAACAAAGCCATACTTAATAGAACAACCGGGCAAAGGATACGGTCATGGCACTTTTGGGACGAAAAGAGTCGTCAATTTCGAAAGAGGTAAAGTGAGGGCTATAGTTTACGGCATAAGGGAGACTGGATAAAGCAGCTGACGTGGACCAGGGGAGGAATACCCAACAGTCAAAAAGTAAATACCAAGAAGATAAGAGAGTGTTCGATCTAATAAAAATAAATAAATAAATAATTCTGAAGTCAGTGAGAAAGGGCTGATTAAAGGAGTCTTTTTAGCCAGATCTTTCTTAGACGTGTAGTTGTGTAGATATAGATAGATGTACTAGAATTTAAAAATGCGTACATTTTTTTTAAAAATAAGGATAGAAGGAAGGTTATAGAATGGATCGAGAGTCAAGATCAGCTTATCGGATTCTGTGTGAGATAGAACGAGATTCGAACCTTGTAAAAAAGAGTCAGAAATAGCTTCAGAAAGGAATTTGCATTGTTCAGTTTCACATAAAATGTTGTTGTAAAAGGAATTTCAATTGTTCCATTCGTTTTATGAAAACTGTATTAAAATAAACTCAGAGAAAATAACGAACAATAGCAATTTAAAAACATATTAAAAAATGAGTTAGGTTGAAATCTATATTAGTAAGAATTCTTTGTCTGCAGGCATATTTTAGGCACGTGCGAACCACGCATGTTAATGCCACGTGAGTTTAAACGTGTATGTTCCACGTTTTGAAACCATACATGGCGTCATAGCAAAAAATGAATTCGCAATATAGTTTGCTAGTTTTAGTGGAATTAGAGACGGGCGGCAGACGACGGACAGACAGAGAGAGGCGGAGCCAGAGTTGAGTACAGATCGAATCAGGAAAGGCCCCCTTTCTAAGCGAAGGGGAAGTTTTAAACATGCAGAGACAAGTTTGAATTACTGGATGTGACCATCACTTTGACCGGTCAAATGGAATAAAAACACATCTCATATTTTTGTAATTGCGTCTTAGTGTCGTCTTTCTACCAAATTGATGGTAATGTGAAATCATTTATATGAACATTTTTCCTAGTTATCTTTATAATGAACTTTGTGTATAACTCATCTAAGTATATATATATATATATATATATATATATATTATATATATAAACTTATATATATATAGATAGATACGTATATATATATACATATATACAGATATATAGAGATATATGTATATATTTATGCACACACATATTTATATATACACACACGTATCTATCTATCTATCTATATATATATATATATATATATATATATATATCTTAGGATTCTTTGAAAAACCTTTTTCCTACTAGATACGTTATCATAGATATCAGCGTTTTCCACTTTTTTAAAAAACAGAATCAAATGTTGTTTTTATCAATTGCCTTTGCAGCAGCGCATGTAGCGAACAAATGTTTTTTTTTTTTTTTTTTTTTTTTGCAAAGGTGGTTGTTATGGATCTTACTCTTTGCAATACACAATGATACGTATAAACGAGAAACGTAATTGGTACCGCTAGGAATATCGGGCGAATTATCGACGTACCTTAGAAACTTCTGCCGTCGCTTTGGGTCCATGAAGAGTACCTAAGTATGTGTTCTGTCATATAACTACCAGTAATCGCGTGTTCGATTAAATAATATCCCTATAGCTTCTGTGGAAAGATATAAGCGTAGAAACGACAGAGAAAATACCAAGCGTGGGATTAAAAGTGGACACAATCTGAGAATATCCTGAAGCCATGATATCTCTAAGTAATAGACACCATGGTGTAAAGAAAAGTTCGCTTGTATAGAAGATGTTTAAAAAGATTGTACAGAAATACAAATATACTGTATCCCCATAAGTTTCCACCCGACACAATATATAATATACACAAATTACAGTTCACGCCTTTGTACAACTAAAAATAACATAGAATGCTCCACAGTCATTGATCATGGTAATAGGCTGTAAATTTCTATCATGTTTATGCTTCCAAGGAATTAGTGTTGCTATCCATATCATTTCCAGATTTATTGATGCCGTCTCCGTCTCTTAGATTTCCCAAACTTTCTCTGATTAATAAAAATAAAGTCAAAGGCTAATCATGGAAACGGTGACGGAATAAAATTGCCTATCAGGAGTTTTTTTTTTAATTACATATCAATAAATAGAACATTAATGCTGCAATTATTACATCGGTTTTGTGATCCGTAATTAGACGTCAATTTATATTTGACGAATTATAGTATTACATAGAAACACGTGTATGGAATAGGGCATAGGCGTTGTAACATAACTTTTTGGGATTTGCTGGTATTTTTACATAGGCATCACCATTTATCAAGGCCAATACACCACTCGCGGATAGCCTGAACTGATGAGTAATAAAGTAGATTTCTTATAAGTTCTTACTTTTTAGATGGTCCTAGAAAATTTACTTAAAACAGTTTCCATGATCCAAGTTATATTAAGACACAATTCATTAGAATTAAATTATCGTGTTATAAAGTCTGCTTACTACATGCTACCCCATGCATTTAAAGTCACAATTGTTCCAATGGGATGTGTCGTTGATTCATTTTATACCTTTTATGAATGACTTATTTTTTAGTATTAAATGATATCTTACAACGCCTACCAATATGTTCTTACTTAATATTTGTACATATCTAATTCAGTCACGGGCGCTCTGATTACCCTGAGCCCTTGTCCGATGATAAGTATTTAGATCTGCTCTGGATCGGCTTACTCAAAGGCAGTCTGTCAGTCAATGAAAATGCGCCACTCAGATTTAACATAGAAACATTAAACATGCAAGGCGAGAAAATCCTCAACATTTTTACCAAGCCTGGCTATATTTTAATATATCTGTTACCCTCTGAAATCTCTACGTTCCAATTTTCTATTCTTTCCATAAAGAAAATGAGATGGAAAAGTTGTATGGACAGTTAAGTAAGAAAACATTAAATAAAGAAAGGTAAAAAATTTTCAACAAATGCAATAAAGGACATTAATCCGGAGAATTAAATTTTATATGTTTTTAGGTTTGTTTTTATTTTTATAAAATTATCAACTCACTGGAACTGAAAGGAAAATATAAGAACAAAAATATCTTAAAAGTTTCAATTTCAGAATTCTAGAAATAAAAAAAAATATCAGTAGGATTTCTCATGGAGAAAAAACATGAATGAAAAACGGAAACAAAGTTTAAAATGCTTAAGCGTAAATGAATGCGCTTATTCCTAAACTGTTTACTTCATTACACTAAAGAAAAGAACAAAATCATTGCACTAAACAAAACAACAGGAAATTCACATAAGATATTTGGGAGAAGGGAAAATCGTGCCACATATAGAGAAAAAATAGACTCGCCACCGACCTTTTTATACGAAAGAACATTAATTCACATACGATGGCCTCATGTAATGAAAAAGTTTTTTCTTTTTATTTTTACCTATTGTTTTTTCTTGTTATTCCTTCTTTTTTCGCAAACACGACGACCTCGTATTGCAAATGTCCTTCGTACTGCCATCTCGAGTTGAACTGAATTGATAATTTTCTCTCCGTTCGAGATAAAAATATATTTTTATTTAAAGTCATTTCGTCCGCGATATAGACTTTAAATTGGAGATCTTGTGGGGCCCACCTTGAGTTCTCATATACAGGGAAGTTCACATGAGCACAAATCCTTGTCTAGACGGTTATTCCTTTCACAACTCGATTACTGTGCGTAGTGTTTAGTTCAAAAACGCATGCGACATTTTCCTTATGCTACGGCTTTCAGAAGGGAGTATCTCTTATTTCTCTCTTTTGCAAGTGGATCACTCGACCACGTACGCGTCCGCTTTACACGCAAGGGGTTTCATAAATTTCGATCGTCAGACTCAAAGTTACCCGACGACTCTGCATGCTTACGTGAAACAGCGAGTTCAAACCATCCCACCGTGTGATGTCAATGTGATCTGTTTATGCCTGGAAGTTAGAACGTCACAATATTAATTAAGCAATAGAATGACGCATACAGATAATGGCATATCCTTAAATTTCGTTGGCAATCCCATATATATTATAAAAGTATTGCATGCGGACAGACGCTAAATTTTTAACGGCAAAAAATCAAACCGTCGGTGTCTAAAGGTCGAATGTACTTGTTTTTTTTTTTTAAAGATATTTATCAAACCCCAACATGACATTTTTTACCAGGAGTTAATGTAAAAACCATAGCACGAATTTTATGAATGATTCTGGTGATATCAAATTGAAATAAGCAATACATAGTCTTTACCTCTACGCTGTGATTTTTACTCTATAATTGTGATTTATTAACCAAAACATATGGATGCCTATTTTGCTTGGAGCATAAAATTAATTACATATGATTTACTTCTTGCTGATCAATGTAAAACTTACAACAGATCGATAATAATTCGAATATATAATAATGATTCTTCAAGATAATGAATTACGTTGAATTAGATCGCTTGTTGCCGTATTCCCTAACCAAATATTGGCAAGAGATGAAATGTAGATATTATTTTTCAACCAATAATATTATTATTCAAGTTTATGGAAACCCCAAAAAAGTGGATTATGAAGTATTCCGTGAGAATACTTTTCAAACAGTTTTATAAAAATCCAAGGCATCAATTTGTTTCAATGAGCACAAAAGTGTCAATTTTAGCCAATTAAACTTAGAAGGAACACCTATTGGGGCAACCGGATTTTTCCTGGAAAAAAACTTTCTTTTACTTTTTTTATACTTATATCATGTTTAATGTTTATGCAAAATTTCCAAATATTCCAATCATATTGACATTCCAATGATATTGAGCATTATTGAGAAAACTGAAGACAGACGAACAGGGGAACGGATGAATGGACAAGGGTGAATTTACAGGTCCACCATCCTTTGGTCCTCGAACCAAAAAGGAATACAGACGCTAATGTTTCAACACCTGGTATACTTTAATAAAATAAATAAGATAAACATAGAACAGATACGATATTTAAAATATGGCTCTCCCATTTATATGTATTATGGAGTCGTCCTGAAATTTGAGAAGTAGTGCAGAACTATTCGTACAAATTATTAGTTATTACTACAACTGCCATCGGTAGTCAGTGTGTAGTTAGTGAGTCGACGTATCCTATTTACTATTATAATGATCGTGAAGAGTATGAACATATGAAAACTCAACATATTTCTTACTCAGTAGAAAAGTCGATTAAAAAATAGCAGTTATTAAACCTTTGTCAGAAATATCGAATGGCGAAAGGGAAAACAGGGCATTAAACCAAAGTTGTCCGTTCTCATCATAAATTTATAAAGAAAGAAGAACCGTCGAAAATATCGGTTGTTCTCTGCTTTATATATTCTAATCATTTTCTTTTCTGTGAGTTTGTATAAATTCTCTCTCGTTTATTTACTACATCCGTATAATTAGACTTGATGTTGCGTTTACGAAATGAAAAACAAGCATAGTTATAATCTGACGTATTGAACAGATTTAATTGTTTTCTCCATATTTATTTCATTATATTTTTTCTTTCATTTATACCGAACAAAAAGCATTATGAAAATTAGAAGACCAACTAAATAAAAATAGAACAACGTGCCAAAATACGAAACAACCGTATTATTAAGAATTCCCTTTTAGTTATCAATCTTATTTTGTGTTTTTAGTTTGCCGTTCTTTATGAATGAAGCCATTATCCGCATATTTATCAGCATTTGCATTCTCAGTCGTTCCCTTAAAGACTGGAAACCCCAGGCAGTAAGCAGGTGGCCACGAAGTTCATTGTGTTAAAATACGGATTATGCTTTTCTCTCTTTTTCGGAGTTAATAAATGAAAACGTGTCGTCATATTCCAGATTGCATTTTTTCTCTCCGTTTAGTGAAATCGCAATGATTAAAACCATGTGCATTGTAATGCCACGACACTAGGTTATATTTTTAGAGAGACACATTTTAGTTAAATATATATATATTTTTAAATAAATGCAAATTTTCTCGCAAATTTTTCGTATTTAATTCTTCGTATTTAATTTGAACAATTGGACGGTAAAACGATTAACATTACAATTTATATGTTGCATGTAAAACACTCTTTGAGAAAAGAATTAAATATATTGCAAGAAAACATATTTAACATATCTGGAGTTGTAATGGCGTGTGATTAAGCTTCACATTTTGCGTTTGGATGTATGTAGTTTAATTTCTGAGTGTTAGAATTCAAACCCAGTTGTTTCATTATATGTTTAACGCATACTACTTTATGTTTAATTTACTAAAAGAAAGTACGTAAGGTATACACCGTAATCTACTGAGCCCCGATTTTGACTTTATAAAAAAATTAAATAGCACGTTTTGAATTAGAAAATTCCTTAAATAATCTTACCTCATTTTTTTCATCAATATAAGTCAGTCGTCTCTTCGGAATTAGTTTTCGTTATTATATGCACGTCAGTCGATTTTTCGTCAGCCAAAAAATAAAGCTAGTAACAAAAACCTCATTTTGTATAAAAATATGAAAATATCATTACCTCGTGTGCAGGCGCCAATAACAAGAGACAGTGTGAACTGTATGGTGGGTGCATGGAACTACGAACTCGTCCAATGTCTTTTGCTTCTCCTCTACTTGCATTTTTCTCTGGGATTTGTACAATCATGAGCAAAATAAATATAGGCCAAGAGTGAAAGAAGGAATAAATCGATTTTTCAATATTTTTCCATGATATTATTGCTAATTTTCATTGAAAATTTCTATCTTGCAGATCATTATTATTATAGCATATAATCATAAGTGAAAAAAGTAATCACCGTATCGTGGCGAGGATAAGAACAATCGAATTGCAGGATTAAGGCAGTCCGAAAATTGCAGGATTAAGGCAGTCTAACATGACTTACAAGTACATACTCCAAGAAAAAAACATGTGAACACCTCTTTCGGTAGTAAAGCAAATTGGTAAAAGTTTCGAAGTCGAACGCTTATAAAAGGCAAATGAAAATAATATCTCGTTCATCGTTCGGAAGAACTTTTTCAAATAATGGCAAACTGTGGAAAGCTGTGTCAATCGAATGGTATAGTATCTCCTCTTCACAGTGTTCCACTTTCGTTGAGAGCATGTCTAAAACGATTGATCTTTTAAAGTAATCAAAAGGGAATGCGATCCCATAATAAGCATTTATTAAAGTAAATGCCTTGTTCTTTGTTATTAGTATTGTTAAAGTTCCCTTGTTCAATTCTTCTTTGTTCAATATAGCTTTTAGTGCAATAAAATATATAAAATTTGTTTGGCCCATTTTTTTGCTCACGAGTGTATGTGACCAGTTCCCTGTAGGTTCGCTAACCTCTGCAGCTGTGTGCGTCCAATTATCGGCGACATTAATTTTGACAGCCTGACCCAATCGTTGATTGCATTTAATCTCCAAGCCGTCATAATTGCGTTTCCGTGTGTGCATCCTCAACACTCGGCAATTGTAATCGCAATCTCCTGTTCTACAATGTCATTATTGCATTATTAAAATTAAATCAATGAATAAAGCAAGACAAGGGAGCGCAGTAGCCCTAGATAAGTCTATGGCCTTTTACATGCCATGGTACGATGGTCTTCTCATAAAAAAATCCTATGGTATTACTGGACGTAGGCGTAGCATCATTTAATCCTTCTTAAATGAAAAAGAATACACATTGTCCTCGATTGGCGTACACCCAACTTATCTATCTGTATATCTTTTTTTCATTTTACACAGTCATCACCACTTATAAAGGCCCGGAAGCCACTCAGGGATAAGGGTGATTGCAAGTGCATTACGTTAGTGGGGAGATTTGATGAAGTATTTACTTAAGGGGCGGTTCAATAGCAATTTGTTAACGTTGGACATGAAGGCATACAAGTTGTAGTCCGGGGGGAAGCAGGCAGACGGAACAGAGTTCCACATGCGTGCAATTCTAAGAAAGAAGCTTTTTTCATGGAATCCACGTTTTGATTTAGGCACAGATAGAGAGTGGGGGACATTTTTCACAGTGGATTCAGCTAGACTGGTATTTTTCGTGAAAGATTGGCGACGGGGGACCAGAGATTGGAGTTCAGACGAGCACCTGCCATGGAAATAAGGATAAAACAAGGATAGGCTCGCAACGTATCTTCTGTGGGAGAGGGGTTGAAGGGTAGAGAAAAGGGCATCCCCCACTAAGCCACGAAGTCTATTTTGTACTCTGTCAAGGAAGGATAGCCTTTTTTTAGCAGCTCATGCCCAGATATGGTAGCGTATTCCATCGTTGGACGTACTGGGCTTTTATATAGATAGAGAATTGCATCAGTAGTGAGGTATCTTCTGGAGCGGTAGAAGGATCCCACCATCTTTCCATCGACCTTGGCAACAGACTTGATGTACGTGTCCCATTTCACATCAGGAGTAAAGATCAAACCCACAAAGCTTGTCAAAACACGGGGCCTTACCCAGACGAGAGCCATCCATCCCAATTGATGCCAGATGGGGATCAGAGCGTTGATGATGTAAGGATATGAGTTTGGTTTTGGATGCATTAAAGGTAACCAGCCACGTCTTCCCCCACTGAACCACGCGCTCGAGATCAGTAGAGAGAGAATCAGAGAGAACTTTGTCATTTACACCCTTTGATGTGTTGCCGTAGATGGTCGTGTCATCAGCATAGATGTAAACGAATGATTTAAGTATGTGTTTAGGGAGGTCATTGATGTAGATCAGGAAGAGAGTTGGGCTCAGTATTGATCCTTGAGGGACTCCAGCATTTATATTGCAGGCCTCCGATTTTTGCCCATCTACCACTACTCTTAAGAGCCTATCGGAGAGAAATGATTTAATGATTGAGAAAACATTTCCAGTTATACCGTAGCTGGAAATCTTGTGAAGTAGACCCTTATGCCATACCTTGTCGAAGGCCTTTGATATGTAAAGAGCAATTGCCCTAGAAAGAAACCCTTTGTCAAGAGATTCACTAATCCTGTGGGATATAACTGTCAGCACATCTGCGGTAGATCGTGCAGAGCGGAAACCATATTGTGTGTCACTAAGAAGGTTATTTCTGCTAAGGTGGTTGACTATTTCTCTATTTAATATGGATTCCAGCAACTTACTCATAACACACAGGAGACTTACTGGTCTGTACTGAGAGGGAGATGATTTATCACCTGAATTCTTAAATACAGGGCAAACTGATGAGGTCTTCCAGTGAGTCGGAAAGCACTTCTCCTTAAGGCAGCGCTTAAATGGTTTCGTAAGTATGGGAGCAAGTTCTGGTTGAAGCTTTTTCAACACTATAATTGGGATGCCATCAGGGTCAGTTGCTTTACTTGAATCTAGGTTATTGATTAGCTTTGCGACCTCATGCACGGATATTTGTATGTTACCCAGCTTGTTCTGTGTTATAGGAGGAAATATGGGGAGTTGATGGCCTTCGTCGCATCTCTAAACGTAAAATTGTTTGTTGGCATTAGGAACAGTTCTGATTGGCTAATCTAATAATCAAAACTCCTCATAAACGATGATTCAAATCGTCTTAATTTCAGCACCAAATATTGTTATCTTGGGGGGGATAAGTGAGCATTTAAAAAATAGAATTATACGAATCTACGCCCCAAAAGATATTATATATACGCAAATGGCAATTTAAATCCAAATGTTACGTCTAATTTCTATAGCAACAAACCAATACGCACATATACGAGCATGCATGACACCGCCATATTGCTATAGCAACACGCACACAAGTAATATTATTTTTAATTTTGAACTTTTCTTATATTTAATATTTTTTTACATTTTTGAATTTTTTCAAAACTGACTTTTTAATTAAACAATTACCGTAAAATTTCAAGCAATAACAAATTCTTAAAAATAAAAATGCTTCACACGTGTGTTTTCTATTCCAAAAAAAATTGTAAATTTTACATTAAGGCCCGTCTCAAGTTCGTATATGACAATTTTTATTTGTAGATTTTGGTGTGTTAAAAACGAATCTTTAAACCGAGAAAGTGGATGATTATTTTCTATGTAAATTTAACTTAAAATTAGTAGCCAGATTCAAGCCACCTGAGAGAGGGGCTATTTTAGTGTTTATTGGCTAATTTTTTTTAAATTTCTTTTTCTGTTTTCATCTTTCAATAAAGACAAAATATAAAAAAATGAAAAACAATCGGTATTATTTTACTTTAAGGCTCTTCTAACATTCTTATAGAAAAAAATACAGTTTTTTTTTTCATAGTTTCAGTATGCTTTAAAAAGAATTTTGTAACCGTTTCCGCCGGAAATTTACCGTTAGTATGGTATTAAACCCTTAACTCTGGAATTATTTTCCATTTCACAGCTCAGCATAAAAAAGGCTATGAAATGTGCACTCGCGTACCAAACTGACTTGTCACAGTGTAGTATTGGTGAAAATTTAAAATTAGATGAAAAACAATATGTTTTCCAAATATGAAGCAATGTAATGCTATGCTATCACGACTAACCATATTTGTACGGGCAAGCGCGCGATTTGATGAACCCATGAACTCTGGGACTATTTTCCATTTCATAGCCTAGCCGTCGTTTACACGACGCGTGACCATACGCTAAGACTGGTTTACTCGCGTACCAAACAACCTTGTCAAAGTATAGTATTGGCGAAAAATTTAAATTAGACGAAAAACTTCACGCGCGCGCCTAGACGATGTGAGCGCTTGCGCGTACAAAATAGCCACCCGTGATAATATAAAAAATGACAATTTAATATTTGGCAATCTACTTGTTTTTCGTCTAATTTTATTTTTTCGCCAATACTACACTGTGACAAGGCAGTTGGGAACGTATGTGCATATTTAACCGTCATAATTTATGCTCGCGCGTAGCGTAAACGAAAGCTAAACTGTAGTATGGAAAATAGTCATAGAGTTCAGGGGTTAATACAATGAAAAATATATCAAATAAAAAAAAAAACATTTAGCCAGTAAACACGCAAACATACCCCCTCTCTCTTGTGGCCAGAAGGTGAGTGCTCATTTTAAGTCAAATTTACATGGAAAAGTGATCACCCACTTTCGAAAAAGTAATTTCTCCTTATCATGAACACTATTTTTTGCGACGACAACGGTTTTCAGATTCGTTTTTAGCACACTGAAATCTACAAAAAAAAATAGTATTTTATATACGGACGTGAGGCAGCTTTAACGTAAAATAATACCAATGTGTTCGCTTCGTCGTTTCATTTATTTTTTCTTCGGTTACACAGCTTTAGTAACCGAAGAAAAAATAACTTTATCGACAAAAAGAAATAAATTTATAAATGCATACAAAGCAGAAACCTAGCGTGCAATATCTTTTTTATTGCTGTTTATTATTGTCTGGAATTCTTTCCTTTTATTTAAATGATTAAAAATATTACATTTTCTTTTCAGCTGTTTTGCAAGGATTGTCAAATTCATATTACTGGTGTCGATATTTTACAGAAATTCCTTAATCGATATAGAAATTATATTGATATTGAAATTTTACCCTAATTATGACCCCTTAACATGTATTATTTGGGACTAAAATGAAGTTATTAACTTAGGTCCATGTTCAAGAAACCTATACCTAAAATTTAAAGTGTCTAGTACAAAAATTGACGTGGAGTTCGGTAGAGATATCAAAGGTCACATCTTTAAAATTTGCCCCCTTAACAGCCAAATTTCTGACCGACAACAGATAACCAAGATGTTACCAAATCTCAGTACCCTGTCTTGTATATCAAATATCGAGTCTGTAGACTTAAAATTGACAGATATATTGCGAAGGGAAATGTACAAACACATAAACACATACGCACAGATACACAGACACGTTCACTTTTATAGATATGTATAAATATTTATCTATATATCTATAAAAGCGAAAGGGTATGTCTGTCTGTGTATATGTGTGTCTGTGTGTGTACATTTCATTACGCAATAACTCTAAATTTTAAGTATACAGACTCGAAATTTTATATACGAGGTATTGAGATGGGAAAAATGGATGTGATCGTTTTGCGGCAAGAAATTTGGCGATAGTGGGGTAAAAGTTCAAGGATTTGTTCTTTGAGAACTCTACGCAAGCAACTCTGACAATTTTGGGTCCCAACACTTGCAATGTTAGATATATGTTCATTATAAGCTATGAATTTTAAGAGGGCATAATAGGGGTCAAAGTTTTAAAAAAATGACCACTTTTGTTTTTTGGCTCAACATCAATCTCCAAATACCCGGGCAACGCCGGGCATCCATGCTAGGATATCAATAAATGTGAAGTGTCTGTGTGAAATGTGAAGTGTCTGTGGGTGTGTGTCTGTCTGTCTGTCTGTCTGTGTGTCTGTGTACATTTTCCTTCGCAATAACTATGTTAATGTTCAGTCTACAGACTCAAAAATTTGGGATGTTAAGTAGTACAAGTTCAACAATTTGACATTTGAGATCTCTACAAAACTCCTCCGCTAATTTTGGGGCTAAACACTTGAAATTTAAGATTTAGGCAGCAATGCTAGTATATATATATATATATATATATATATATATATATATATATATATATGTATGTATGTATGTATGTATGTATAAATATGTATACGTATGAATATACATATAAATATAT
Source organism: Euprymna scolopes (assembly GCF_053919585.1). Classification (NCBI taxonomy): domain Eukaryota; kingdom Metazoa; phylum Mollusca; class Cephalopoda; order Sepiida; family Sepiolidae; genus Euprymna; species Euprymna scolopes. The sequence goes on along the minus strand of NC_136499.1, from coordinate 53,722,135 downwards.
AAATATATATATACAAACGTGTATATATATATATATATTCATAAATATACATATATGCATAAATATATTTGTATATATATATGTATGTGTATATATATATATATATATATATATATATATATATATATATATATATATCCTTCGTTTAATCCTATAAATTAATATACGAACTTATAAATTTATACGTAAACTTTAGTTATTTACTGCAACAGTGCTCAATACGTATGCAGATCTAGGAAGTAAGTTATAAAACATATCTCAGATGTCCTGTGTAGCTCAAGCGCCATATGTATTTTAAAACTTACGATGTAAAAAAAAATAAATAAATATATATATATATATATATATATATATATATATATATATATATAAAGCTGTACCCTGCCATGCGTTGATGTGGCTCAATTTGGTGTAATGAAAAATTCTAATAAAAAGAGAAAATGCATGTTTCTTATATTCTAAGTACAGCAAAAAAAGGGCGAAAATGAAAAAAAAATGGTAATTTTGCAGAATTGGATCCGAATCCATGGGAGTTACGGTCAATCATTACCGTGGCTCCACCAACATTCAGTGGATTAAACCGAACGTTGCTAAAACGTTGAAACGCTAAATAGAGTTTGTTTTTTATTATATTAAAAAAATGTGGGTTTTTAATTAATATTTGTGTGTGGGGGGGTACAATACACAGATTCGGAAAAGTTGTCTCAAAACGAATAAATGAAAACAAAGCTAGGGTAAATCACGTTTCTACCTAACTGGGTACATTTTTAGTGTTTTTATTTAATGTAAAATATTTAATCGGCCCGAAAAACTCAGCGTTTTTCGTTGTATTTGAAAAAGACGAATAGTCGCGGACTCTGTGGTATACGTTAAGTTAGGAAAAACCGGTTAAAAACCAAAAAAAAAAAAAAAACTATACAACACAGTGTCAGACACCCACTTATTATATGTTATCGTGACATAGGCAGACATATTCGGTGGGGTTCTGATGGTATTTTGTATATATATTTTTTGTTTAAATCAGTTTCCCAAACATAACATCATCAACAATGTCCGCCACCATTTGCATTTTTTAAATTCACTAAAAAGAGTGTTTTTCGAACCGGCTAAACGTTACAGTAAATAAATTGAGGTTGTATTACTAAACACATAAACAAAAACGTTTCGAGAAATAAGTATAACAAATAAATGCAATCAAAGGCAAGATAAGTTACTTTTCTACCTCACTGGATAAGATATAGTGATTGTATTTAGTGTAAAATGTTTAATCGTTCTGAAAACATGTAGTATTTATCAGTACATTTTAAAAATACAAATGGCAGCAGAGTGTGTTAAACACGTTAAGTTTGGGAAAATGGGTTAAAAGTAAAAAAAAACTATACAAAATACTGTCAGAAACTCACTCAATATATGTTACCGTGACATAGGCAGACATATATTCGGTGGTTTTTAACAGTATTTTGTATAGTTTTTTTGTAGTTTGAACTCATTTTCCAAACTTTAACGTGTTTAACACAGAGTCTGCTGCCATTTGTAATTTTCAAATATAGCAGTAAACGTTGTGTTTTTCGAGCCGAATACAAATTTTACATTAAAAAAAAAAATTAAAAAAATATCCATTTTGGTAATAAAGTAACATATATTGACTTTGATAATATTTGTTATACATTTATTTTTTGATAAATTTTTCGAATCTATATGTACAGTAGTAAAAACTCAATAAAAAACTAAAAAATATCAAATAAGGTATAAAAGTAACTTAGCTTGCCTTTGAAAATATTTAATTGTTATATATTTGTTTTTGTTGACAACTTTTTCAATTCTTCGTTCAAGTACAAATCCAAATTGGGTAATTTCTGTCTAATTTTATTTTTGTACCGCGCTTAAATTGAAATTTCACGATAACTTTTTCGGAGGTTTTTTTTTACATTAGGCCCACCTCCACAATTTTCGACTATGCTGAATAAGAAAATCTCATTTAAAATTTCAAGAGGCAAGTAGTTCTCGACATATAAAGACATGTGCTATGCACTATAAATTACTGGCGGCCATATTAAGAACGGCTTTCGGAATAAGCAACCCCATGCCTAAACACGTGTTTTAACCTTTTACCTGTCTTTCGTCTGCTAAAAACAGCTTTTGTAATAAATACCACCATTCTCCCCATGTTAAGAACGGCTTTCGGAATAAACACCCCCCAACCTACGCATGTTAAAAATTGTTGAGGTGGACCTAATGTGAAAATTTACCTTTTGTTATTTTAAGAAATTGTTAGTTGAAAGCACAGAATAGTAACGAAACACCACCCTGTCTCCTTGGTAAGAATGCCTGAAAAAATAATGGTTTTCTTGGGAGAAACTTTTCTGTATTTCACCAAACAATTTCTGGTGCTATTGCACTTACTGGTCTGCGCTATTTTTTAAAATGTATTTCCAAGTTTTAGCAAAGTTTTATGGCATGTTTTTCCATTCAATTGTAAGGGTAAAGTACAGAATAGGTGCAAAACATCCTCCCCTCCCCATGTTAAGAATGGCTTTTAAAATAAGAACCGTATTATTTCAGAACGGATAAATCTCTGCACGAGCACCCAATATTTTTATTTATTTATTCATTTTCAGCCAGTCTTACCATAGAGAGAGGATAGTGTTTTGTACTTATTCTGTGCGTTCAACTAACAAGTTATTATTAAAAAATATATCGTGAAATTATAAAAAATAAAAAGATATTGTGAAAGTTGAATTTAACTTGAGAAAAAAACGTGAACGGCGCGTTTAAGATTGTAGCCCGAGCTTCTTTGGCAATAAGGTCACGTGAGTCGATTAATGGGTGCTAATGCACTTACTGATCCGCGTTATTTTTTAAAATCGTATTTCCAAGTTTTATATGTGTTTTGGTATGCTTTTAGATAAGGTCGAACGCCACCATTTTTTTTAAAATGACGACTTTTATAAATTTCCGACTATGCTGAATACGGAAATCATATTGGAATTTTGATGAAGTAAGTAGTTATCGAGATATAAATAATTGTTGTATGCATTGTATTCTTTGGCGGTCAACTTTCTTAGGCGCGTAAATTTGTTTATGACGCGGGCTAAAGAGCGTAAAAAGGATGGCCACCAGAGATTACAATGCATTATACATCTTATTGTATCTTAATATTTACTTATTTCTGCAAAAATTCAATGTAATTTCCGTATTCTTCATAGTCGGTATCTTATAAAATAATCATTTAAAAGAAAATTGTGGAGGGTGACCTAATCTAAAAAAGTTATCGGTTTTTTTATTCAATTGTAAGGTTAAAGTACATAATAGGTACAAAACACGTTCTTCTCGCAATGTTAAGAATCCCTTTTTAAATAATAACGTTATTATTTCAGCACGGATCAATAAATGCATAATGAAGAAAAAGCATTCATATTTTCTGGTATAAAAACAAATTCTGTAAAAAAAAAGAAGAAAAAAGTGCACTTTCAATTTTTGATAAAAAATGGTTTTCTTAAAAAAATATAAAATAATAATAAAAATTCCGGTAAAAAAAAACAAAAAAAAAACAAAACATTAATCGGTACTCATGCAGAGAGTCATTCGTGCTGAAATGTTAACGTTTTTATTTAAAAAAGCCATTCTTAACATGGGGAGAGGAGGGTGTTTTATACCTATTCTGTACTTTAACCTTACAATTTTATAAAAACATGAAACTTTTATTAAACGTGAAAATACGGTTTAACAAATAACGCGGAGCACTCTCTGCATTAGCACCGAGAGTACAGAATAGTTAGAAAACATCCTCCCTCCCCATGTTAAAAATAGCTTTCTAAATAACAATGTATATGTTTCAGTACTGCTCATTGTCTGCTTAAGTTTAATTATTGTTTATTAAATTGTTATGTGAAAGTACAGAATAGTTACATAACACGCCCTTCTCATGTAAAGAATAGCTTTCTAAATAGTAATGTCATTTTTTCAGCACGGTAGCTTCTCTGCATAAGTACCGTGTTTTCTTTATTTAGTTGTTAGGTGAAAGTACAAAATAGTTACAGAATACCGTCCCCATGTTAAGAATGTTTTTTCTAAATAACATTATTTCAGCACGGTATTTTCTATGCATAAGGCCTATCTATTTTTTTAATTAAATTGTTAGGTGAAAGTATAGAATATATGCAAAACTTCATCCCCATGTTAAAAATAGCTTTTTCAATAATAACGGTGTTATTTCAGTATGGTACCTTCTCTGCATAAGTCCCATAGATTGTTTATTAAATTGTTAGGAGAAAGTATAAAATAGTTACAGAACACACTCCACTTCCCATGTAAAGATTGGCATGCGTAATAACATTATTTCAGCACGGTACCTTCTCTGCATAAGTACTATCTTTTGTTTATTAAATTGTTAGGTGAAAGTATAGAATAGTTACAAAACGCCCTCACCATGTGGAGAATGGCTTTCTAAAAAATGTTATTATTTTAGCACGGTACTTTCTCTGCATAAGTACCATGTTCTGTTTATTAAATTGTTGGATGAAAGTACGGTACTCATGCAGAGAGTGATCCATGCTGAAATAATAACGTTATTATTTAAAAAGCCATTCTTAACATGGGGAGGAGAGGGTGGTTTGTACCTAATATGTACTTTGACCTTACAATTGTATAAAAAACATATAATAAAACTTTAATTACACGGAGAAATACGATTTAAAAAATAGCGCGGATCACCCTCTGCATTAGAACCATATATTATTTAAGCACGTTACACATCTGGAAATTTTCTTCGAAAAAAATGTACTTTCACCTAACAATTTATAGTTTTAATAACAAAAAGGTCATATTTTCTCATATAGAAATACCTGTTTAAATAACAAAAACAAAAAAAACAGAACCAAAAACAAAAAAAAACAAAAACAAAAAACACTTCGTTTTTTTATGCTTCAACTTTTTTTAATTGGCGATGTCAATTTATTTATAAACATAGAAACATCCCTCGACTCGAAAGATGGGTTATTTGAAAATTTCACATAAATTGGTAATGTAGAAATATGGTGTTATCAATTTTGAACGAACCAAGAACCATTTATATATATATATATATATATAGATATGTATAAATATATATATATATATATATATATGCATAAATATATATATATAAATGCATATATCTCTCTCTGTATATATGAATTCGTATTCATGTTTGTCTGTTTGTTCACAATTTTATTAATATATACAAAGGGTCCGTTAGTTTAGTATTTCATTCATTTCTATATATAGTATGATTCTTTAAAAAATATACGATTACGAGCTCACCTGATGTGTTTATTATATAAAGGGAAATATATTGTACTAAATAGATTTATGTTAGTTTAAGTTTCTAGCGAAAGAGTTGTTTTAATTGTTCTATTTAAGATTGTTATTTCATCAACTTTAAATAACAATCATATTAATAATATATTTAATTAAGTTAATTTTGTATTATTACTTCCGAAATCGATTTTTTAATGAAACAAGTCGGGTTATTTCCCCTGATTATATTTTATATGTTCAGAAGTTCGAAAGATAAAAAAATACTCTTCCCAAATAAATTAAGTTGGTAATCGCAAAACGTTTCTAGCGTGGAATAATAATTTCGTGTAGACAGAAAGTTGTTTTGCTTAATTTTCAATATTCGACACTCTTGCGTAATATGACCCAGATTCTCGTGGATTAACGTCAAGAATAGATCGGGCGAGACCGGCAATAACTGGTATAAGCCGAGCGTTGTAGCAACCGGTTTAAAAACAAACAAGCCGGAAATGTAAATAATAAAAAATAACAAAACACTTCTTTTAAAGGACTGAACATATTTTTATTTATTTTATTTTATATTGTTTTGTTTTTTTATTTTTGCAAAATATTTATCAACAGAAAGTTTGTTTTTTTTCTTCAAGAACAGATAAAAGTTTTTTTCACCTAAAATTCTTAAGTGTAAATACAAGTTTATTTTTTTAAGACTTTTTGACTGAAGTTTTTTCGGGGGGGGGAGAAAATACTTAAAAATATATTTACGAAAAGCGTAGTTAGATGAAAGCATGTTACATTATAAGGGTTGTCCCCTTTTCATGTAAGTATAAAAATAGAGAGATTAGTTAAAATGAAAATAAAATAGCAATAGACGAAATTCGAACCTCATAATTTAGGTTTAGAAATAGATTACGTGTGAGAATTAAAAAGGAATTTAAAACAAACAATTGTTTCGAATATAGAAAAATATTTCAAGAAAAGAATGTGCACTGTCAAGTTTGTTATGAAATTGTTATGAAAATTTTAATTGAAAGAATGCAGCTATAAGATATTGTTTTAGAATATTGGAAAAATAGGTTACTGAGTATAGGTTAAAATTCCTTTTGTAGAAATAGGAAAAGTTTTGGACATGCATGTCCAGAACACGTGAAAGAAGGCACATGTTTTAACATGTGTATGACGTGACGGAAAATAGAAAGTTCTAGGGATAAAGAAAAACTTTAGAGTAAAAGAAAACAGTCAGTGAGAAACTCAGAGAGAGTCCGAACGTCTAGAAACGAGACGATCACTTTGAAACTAAAATGTGAAGCTTTGAATTCTTGATGATGGAAATCACGGCAAGTCGTGTGAAGAATAAACTCATCTGTATTTTTGTAGAACGTCGTCTTGTGTTTGTGATTCCTACAAAAAGGTAAATTGTATTGTTATAATATGTCTGTGTTATAAAATGTCGTGACATACACATCTCGACATCTCATATCGACAATGTGAATCAACATCAGCATATCTACACTAAGACTGTCTGAACACTATCCCCTTCACTCAAAGAGCTTCCCCTTCTCCTCCATAAACACAATTAAGGAATGAACATTTAATATATAGGAATCGTTATAAACGAACAATCTCTCTTACAACATCTCTCTGAGTCTTACAACATCATATGTAAACACTCTCTCTAAGAGACAACAAGCCTTATAATAAGACTCTCTCTCAAGACAAACACTCTAATAAGACTCTTACATTAGTCATAACATTAATAAGTGTATAACAAGTACAGGAAATATGTAGTTTTTTTCAAGAAAACTTAATATCTTTATTACATTTATTTTATTTTTACGGCTGTTCATTGATGGTGGAACAACTTTCTCTGGATAAGGTTATTTCCTTGGTAATCTTTTACTTCGGTCGAGTGTGTTCAACACTATCGACGAAAAAGAGGGAGGAGATAGGGTAAAAGAAATGTGTAAGTGTGCTCCGATATAACACTGCATTCCCTTCGCATATTTTAAGGCTAGCTATTTCAGACGCCCATAAATAAATGATTATTACTATTTTAACAACTCACCTGCTGGAGAGGGTGGCAAGTAATTCTTTATGGGGCCGATTACATTTAAATGTTTTTATATGTTCTTTTATTTTTGAAATTTATTTTTGGAATTGTTGTGGATGTGTGTGAGGGGTATCGACATTACCCACGGTGGAAATGAATGATATCCTTAGTATAGTAGGTGTGTTCAAAATGGAACTTTATGTCAATCCTGGCAACATGGGTACCTATGCTAGTTTTATATAAATGCGGGTGTACCTCAGGGGTCAATTCTTTTTACATTTATTAATTTTTGTATTCATAAATGTTTATCTGATAAGATTGTCTCTGACATTCTTATATTTACCGGTGATATCACGCTCTGTAGTAGAAACCTGGTAAAAATAATAAGCACATATAATAGGTAATGGCAGAAACTTTAGAGGAGGACATTCAGTCTGTAGTGAAATGGGTTCAAAAATATATGGTAACGTTCAAAGCTGCCAAATCAAATCTCATCTCCCCTAATAATTACACGAAACCTTTCCAACCACCACTAGATATAGCTAAGGATACATAACCTGAAAGTACTTCGTTCAAGCTCCTTAGCTTAACGTTTACATGAGATGGAATAGATACATCGAGATCATTTGCAAAGTTGCTGCGAAGAAAGTGGCGTATCTCTACCGTGCTAGAAACTTAATTACGCCTGACAGTTTCATGTATCTCTGCAAAGCCACCATCTGTCCATTTGGACCGGTGCATCTGCTAATAGTCACCAACTCCTGGACAAAGTCCAAAAGAATGGATTGCCAACCTGCTAGGTTCCGAACTGCAATCTAAGTTTAGTCCCAGTCCCATCGACGAAAAGGTGAACTTTTTACAAGTATTTTAATGATGCATGCTTTAACCAACTACAAGCCATTGTAACCCCTCAACGAAAATACCCCTAACATATACGATTAGCAGCTGAATACCACACAGTAGAGATCCCTATATGTAGGAAAACTTTCTACTGAAACAGCTGCTTCCCCACAATTGCTAGACTTCGGAATTCTGTTCCGTTTTTTTTTTTGCTCCCCTGCTGTACAAACATGTGGAAATTCAAGTGTAAGGTGAACAGAAATCTTGCTACAAACCCTCCTGCATAGCACAATTACAACTTATCTCCCTGATAGTAGCCTCCTCCATCTAAGTTTCAATGTTCCTTATGTGTTGTGATAATGTGAAAAATACTTCTTTTAATTATGTTATATATAATGGTAATTAAATAGTTTTCTTTATAGTTACATACTGTGGGATTTTAGTCAACTTACAGTTATTTACTTTTCACAAATGTGACTGCCATGTACAATATGAATGTTTTGTAAGATCTACAGATCAGGTTTTATGTGTAAAAAAAGTATATACATATATATATATATATATATATATATACATATATATATATATATATACTTAAAAGCTCATGCTTATATATTAGAACTTAGAATTGAATCTTCGAAACAGTTCACATAGAGGCAGCTGCAACTATGAACTAGTAATTGGTACGGACTTAAATATTGAATGTAATAAAAATAATTAGATTTTGAGATATTTCTCGATGTATGCATTAAAACGCGTACATTTATTTGCAGCCCAATACAATATCAATTTAAATAACATAAATTGTATAAGTATATCGATCCTATTATACTATTTGTTGCATTTAGATTTACATAAAACCACTCTTGTTTACAAATTTGAAACGAAAATACAACTTTGTTATACATGGATCGTGGCAATGCATTCGTCTAGCTATTAAAAGATCTAGCTATTTTTCATATTATTTTTTAATGTTCATTTTAATTAATTTCCTATTTGATTTCTCGGTTTTCTTATGAGGTGAGCATATTGGAAACTATTACATATATTCATGCAGATATTCTACATGATTTATATTTGGTAATATTTGCGTAAAAAAACTTATATTAAATACAAAACTTTTTCCGTATATATATATATATATATATATATATATGTTGTATTCAAGCTAAAACAAAACTTTATATTATTGTTAAATGGTGGGAAATCAGTGTTAATGTGTGAAACTATAAAATATAATTAACCAGGTTAAAGTATAACGATTGTCTTACGAATAGGCATGTGTTACCTAATAGCTATTGATTCATGCATTGCAGCAATCATGTCTCTATAGTCACTGGGAAAATAACTCGTAAGCTAAACGTTTTGGGGTCTATTGTCGGTGCTGACACAGAAATCCTTTTTTTTACTTTTGAAATCGTTATTATGCATTGTTCCAATGTAATAGAAGAATAAATACGAAATTCGCAAATTTTAGTGCATTTGACGACTAAGCCATGACAGCGGTTTGCTAGTATATATATATTTCAGGTGGCAGGTACATCTTACTCTGATGCTAATCTTTTTATCAGCAAATGTTTTGCAAGCCTGTGGCCTTCTGTTCCGTTTGCCTGCTTCCCACCTGACAACAACTTGGAGGTGTTCAATTCCAATGTTAACAAATTCCTAATGACCCACCCCTTTAAGTAAACACTTCATCAAATCTCCACACAAACGTAATGTGCTTGCAATAACCCTTATTCCTGTGTGGGTTCCCTGCCTTGATAAGTGGTGACCACCGTGTAAATATATATATATATATATATATATATATATATATATATATATATATATATATATATATATATATATATATATATGAGGGGCATATTCCATAAGAATTAATATTTCGTTAGCATTCTATAACTAAATTTCAGAAACATATTTACAAATGCCATCTGATTTTTCTGTTTTGTTACGAATCTAATTATTTATGCATTAATTGAATTCGATATTAAAACATGGTTTCCAATCTAAGTCTATGTGTTCTTTATTTGAACGCATATAATTTTAAAAAGCACAGTTTGTCATCGTCGGTAACATATACATCTATTTTGAATTATTTATCTTGCTTTCCTTTTATAATTATCGGGTATAAATGTGTTTTGAAAAAGCATAAAACTCTAATGTCTCTAAGGTAGAATTAGATGCAATGCATTTTTGGTTTACAAGTAATTATTAGCTGTATGCTCTATGATATATGTGACCCTTTTAATTAAGTGTCTGCGGAAGCCATTTTATATATGTGTATGTACATGGATTATGATCGTTCAAGAAAACTCTGCCATAACGCTACGAAAACATGATTACTAAGAAATTTGAATGAATAATTTATTCACATCAATTCTATGAATATGTACAATAAGATCGAATTCATGGAACTTTGTTGATTTACAGTAAGAAATGCAATTTGATTGGTTAAAAATTGTAAATTAATTGAAAACACTTCATTTTACAATTTTGAGGGATTTTAAATATGCGTGTCTGCTGTCTCACCAATGATGGCATATAATATTTTTAGAGTAGAATTTCCTGATGCAAATGTAAATAAAGATGAGAATTAGTGTATCCTACAGTCGTCCATACTCTTTTCACAATGAAAGAAAAATGAAGTGTTAGAAGTTTCACTTTTAACAACTTTCAAAATAAGATTTAGAGTGTACCTAAATGTTTCAGGTGGCAGGTGCATCTTACTCTGATGCTAATCTATTTATCAGCAAATGTTTTGTACGTATTCTAAATTAAGCATGTCTATACTGGAGTTAAATTTGGCAAAACAAATTATATATACACATACGGGGGGATTTTCGACTAAGGAAATAGTGAATAACGTTTTAAAACTGTACAAACGTTTAATTAAAAACATCATTTATCCTGGCTGAATATTAACTTTTGCAGAAATGGATAATTACATTTATGAACTTATACCTTCATTCGGGTGTTACTCTCATTCTATTTTTTTTCTATAATAATTTACATTTACATTGGTATTTCATTCGGGTGTTACTCTCATTCTATTTTTTTTCTATAATAATTTACATTTACATTGGTATTTAGAATGTATATGTACAACTAAATAACGTTGACACACCGGTTCTCGCCAGATCACCGAACTTAAGCAACGTTGAGTCTGGCCAGTACCAGCTGGGTGACCATTCGAGAAAGCTGTATGTAACTTCTCCGATGGCTGGTTGTAGGGCCTCTGACGTGGGGGGTAGCAGCCTCTCACCAAAATAGAACTCGCTAAAAAGCACCTACAAAGTTTTGAATGACCTATGCCCCTACATGGGCTAAAGGCTATGGATTAAGTATGTATTTATATTTTCCTTGGTGTGGCAATAAGGGCACAATGGAAATTGATTTTATTAAAATAAACACTTCGATAAATATTCATGTTTCTCTGGAAATGGATGAGTCGGACTGAATGTTCCAGTATATACTATCAACATAGTATTTGCGTGTTGCGTGTTTCATCCTATTATCATAACAAGACAAAGATGGTTATTTAATTCTAGATCAGAAAACGAATAAATGTCATTGAATTAATATTCTTAATGTAAATAATCTTACGGACAATAATGTTTAGTGGTAAAAGTAAGAGAACGTTTTACGTTTTAGACCATATTTAAAAAGAGCTTAAAATAACTGCTATGTAATAGATGTGTACCTGTGACTTCAAATGCTTGGCAGAAGCTCTTTCTATAATTTAAAATATTTATGCATGTTTCTAAATGAGGTTAGTTTCATTAAGCGGTCACCTGTCAATCAAACTTCTTTGACTTTTTAACCCTTAATTTAACACGCTCCTCAATTCCTCTGCCCTTATGACCGAGATAGTTAGGTAGCTGGGAGTTTTCCCTTAGCATTTCCATCTTCGAGTCAAGGCTTCGGAGTTCAATCCTACCTTCCTACTAAAGCTATTTTTTTTTGTTTACCGTTTTTAACACACACCTCCAAACACCCGGCCAACATCGGATACTCCTTGCTAGTATATATATATATATATATATATATATATATATATATATATATATATATATATATAAATATATATATATATATATATATATATATATAAAGGGACAAATACAGGAAGAGCGAGAAAGAGGGAGAGAGAGAAATAAAACTGAACAAACTGAGTTATGTTTTTATCAATGTTTCGTCTTATTCAGAGATTTTTGAAACGTTGATAAACACATTACTGGGTTTCTTCCATTTTTATTTCACTATTTCGTCGTAATACGAATTCCATTATGTTCATATATATATTAGTCCTCGCGCGAAAGAGCAGGACACAAAATGTTTCCAATAATAATAATAATAATAATAATAATAATAATAATAATAATACTAGAATAACAATAACAAAGACTTACGTTTGAGAGGACTAATATTGACCGTAACTAGTTATACAGTCCTTGTGAAATTTTGATCTCTATTTTTCTCGTTATGTACTGATTATTTCTTAATGAAACATATATGAAATATATTCCTTATCATATTTTAAAGATGTTCTATTCTGAAAGAAGTTTATGAAATTTAATTTAAAAGCAGTTATTTTAAAGTTGTTGTTTAAAAATATCAGATTTTCTCATTATCCAGACCTGTATTACAAAGAGGGGGTTGCAAATATGAGTTGTGGTTTGGAAAAAAATACAAACTGACTCAGAGAGAATATTCAGACCTTTAATAATACAAAGAGCGGGTCGCAAAATGAGTTGAGATGTGAGGAGAAATACACACTGAAACATAGAGAATATTAATATCTGTAATATTATAAAGATGCGGTTGCAAAAATGAGTTGTGTTGTGAGGAGAAATACAAACTGAAATAGAGAGAAGTAGAGGTTTAAAATATAATCTTAAAAAATAAGATACAAGTTAGAAAAGCATTTAATCCAAGGCAATAAAATTATGAAACAATATTTTTTTACTATAGGCTTTAACAATAAAGGTACAAGATTCAATTTGAAATTTATTTTTCATCAAAGTGCACCTTTATAAGTTTTACAAAGTAAGGTATAAAAATTAAATTAAAATTGAATAAAAAAATTACCTTGGATTTATTTTATGTATGTACATTTTGTTGCAATTTAAAATCATTATCTTTCATCTAGCAATTAATGATATAGATATAAAATTTTCAATGATTTTTTGAAGTGCAACAGAATGGGGGTTAATTTGTTCCTGGCGATAAATGAGAGAAAGTCGAGGCATATGGATAATCTGCCATTGTATAACCGTGAACAACAGGAATTACGTTTAGAGATTCTTTTTCTCCAAACGATTTATATTTAAAGTTGTATTTTAAGCTGATCTGTTGCTGGAAAGAGATTTTACCTTTTCAATTTGAACTTATTTTTCCTACAATTGATGAGAATACGTGGATACTTCAATTAAAAGAGGAATAAAAGGGGTATTAAATGAGGTATAGGATGCTTAAACAGGTATATTCAATTAAATCTAATTTTGCGGTAGTTTAAAAATGACACATGCAAACTAAACATTTATCGAGAATACAGTATACAATTAGCATTTATTGGCTATACTCTTTATTCACTATATTAGTACATATGTATATATCTATAGATATGTAGGCAATATATATATATATTAGTAGATATTTTTTGGAATATATAATAGCATAGGTTTATAATATATAAATGTATATCGACTATGTTAATCGATATATATGGAATATAATTCTGAAATAAATGAGTAAACATCTATCATTAAACGAAATGCATGCTATAAGATGGTTCTTTTGAATAAGATATTATTTTTTTATAATTATTTGTAAAACAGAGATATCTGCGCAACTGTCTACATTAAATATGAATATACAACTTGAAAGAAATAGCATGTTGAGTAAACATTAATGTCAATATACAGCCAGAAATATAAAGCCAATTGTGTAAACAATAAAGATGAGTAGGCACTAAAAAATAAAGAGCAAATTGAGTAAACATGATGTCATTAGCGCAATAGAACTGATATCCAAAAAGGTTGACAAGTAACCTTTTCGAGAACAACCAAAAGCGTATATTATACGATAGCGCTAATTGAAAAGAAATAGATAAAAACTAAAACCCAGTACAAAGACGACAATGGGAACAAATTTGGTTCTACCTGACTATTAATAGCATCGACAAAACAAATAAAACAGAAAACAGCTATTTTCTCCACGAATATTATTTTAAAACCAATTTAGTGACAATCTTTAATTAATATTTTCTAGCATTTTTGCTGCCTGTTACCATACATTTCTTATCGCATTAAGTGTTCAAATATTTCTGACTATATAACTCATGGATTTTTTCTTCTTGTTCTCTCTTACACTCAATCTTTAATTATTCAGCCAAATATAATGGTGAGATGAAAAAGTTAAAAAGTTGGGAGAGTAAATTATTAAAAAAATGGAGTAGAGAAACAATTATCAAGTCACCCCATAAGTTCTATCATAATTTATACCTTTGTTTTAAATTGAACGAAACTTTAATTTATTTGTGTATATTGTGTAATTTCTACATATTTATGTTTAGATGCATTTTAAGTAATTGCATTTTTGTCACAGAACGATGAGATTAAATTTGATGGATTGAAACCCTACTAACGGTAGAGTGCCTAAGAAAAATTTGAGGCATATAATGTTTTATGACTTAAAGAAAATACACTCACCAGGCAAAGCGACTGGAAATATTCACTCAGTTTAAAGAGAGGAAAGGGTGAATAAAATAACTTGCGGAAGACTGATAGCCTAATTGAGAAGTGAAGATATCCATCTCGAGGAGGAAGATAAAATTGGAGTTAAGTTTGATGATAATCTCCTTAGGGAAGTTCTTGAAGAAAACTATACTTTATCAGTTGGAAAATTGGCAATAAAACTGATGATAAGCCATGCAACTGTTCACTGTCATCTTCAAAAACTTTCAAAACTTGGAAAATGGATGCCTCATGAATTGTCTAAAATCCATCTCAAATCCCGAGTCGATGTCTGTAATTCTCTCATATTATTGCACAACGTGTTTCACCTTCATTTAGATTGACTTATGACTGGTGACGAAAAATGGACATTTTATCGAAATGTAAAACGTCGTAGAAAATTGCTTGATAAAGGGGAAAGATCTAAGCGACAGCGGAAAACGGATCTTAATAGAAATGAAGTTATTCTTAAAATATGGTGGGGGTGTCAATGGATAAATCCGCGTTGAATTGTTACTTCCTAATACAACGATTAATGCTTAAATTTGCTGGCATCAATAAGAACGTTTAAACCAAGCTCTGAGGAAAAAACGCCTGCTCTACTGAATTGAAAAGAGGTTATGTTTTCTGAGGATAATGCACGACCCCACACAGCAAGAATCACAAAAACTGATCTAAGAACTTGGTTAGGGGAAAAATTCCTCATCTACCGTATTTTTCTGAATTTTCTCCGTGGGACTACTATTTGTTGTGTAGCTCACAAAATCATTTGCAAGGAACTGCTTTTGTGATGTAGAACGTTTTTCAAATCAAAGGCAAAATAATTGTTACAGTGATTAAATTAATAACTTGTTAATAGATGGAAAGAAATCATACTTAACCAGAGAAAGTATATTGATGATTAAATCTTTAATCAAATTAAACATTTGTTGACTTCTTTTCTTTATTCATAATTTCGGATAGAACTTCTTTGATAACCTGATAATTATCGCATTGTATCGTAGCTCTAAAGACATACACTATCGAATAGATCCAAAAAATATATTGAGATGTACAATATTCATTTGCAGTTTCGTCTTTTTTTATTATGTGTTATGAAATGATTTGACGAATCATTTTTTACGTTTTTTAAGATCAAATAGATTTGACTCAAGTTCATTATTTTATGAGACAAGACGTTGCCTTAAAGATGAATGATATTTCCTAATTAGGCAACAATTAATATATTTAAATAATGTCAAGTATATATTTTTAATAATTCTATGCATAACTCACCAATAAAAATTAATACATACTAGGAGGCGGCCAACTATTTCTCTGTCCAAAAATACGTATATTAATTCGAATTGATCGAAACCAAATCCTAAATACAGTGAATCAAGTACGATAACCATAAGGAGAGTTTGCGACGATTTAAAAGTGTTTTGAACCTACTTATTCTGGGCAAAAGAAATTTGCCATATGATCGTTTGCACATGAACAGTCATATAACATTTTACAAGTAAATAAAAATTCCATGACCTTCCCATCTACGTTTTTGGATCTACGATATGACATTTGGTATATCGTATAATGTTACATGAAATATTTTTGAGTCCTTCTGTTTATTACTCATTTACTTATTTATTATTAAACGTTTCTGTGTCTAATCGTTCTCTTTTACGTTTCTTGTTACTATCTTTTTGCGATTGATTTTACTTTTACGGGTCTGTGTGTTCTTGTCAATCTTCTTACTTACATGTGTGTGTGTATGCTCTTATGTATGTTACGTGCTGTTCACTGTTATATGTGTGTGTGTGTGGGTTTGTTCTTATCGTTACACAGTATCTTGCCTGCCGTGGAATGTCTCGAGACATATGTGCGTGCAAATGTAGAATGTGTACATACGTGCTTGCCTTGGCCGGTGGCTGATGCCTTTTTGGACGGTGATCTCCATGTTGTAGGGAGTCGTACTTACTGCATACAGATGCATCGATAAAGAACAAGATGGATTTGAAGCTTCAATCTTTTATTTCAAGGCAAGCCTATCATCTCGAACCTTGTTTGTCAGGAGAGACCTGGAATCTCAGTTCTGTATCTCTCTGCTGCCTAAACAACTCTCGGCCCATGTCGTCAACCGGAAGCCTACGACAACATTTCCCGTGTCACCCCTAATTTCCGGTGCATTCTCTCTAGGTTGATACCTGTCAAACGTAACCTTTTGTGACCCTGCCAACTCGCTGCTTGCCACAGGAAATATACTTGCATAACTTTCTATGTCTAATCTAGCTATATAGCAATTAAGCTGGTATTCCCAATACTACAGTATTACGACATGCGGAACGCATTGTAATCAGGGAAAAGTGTGGCTAAAATCTCAGAATTGAAAATTTGGACGTGGGTGTCATCGTATTTTTTCTGTTTGCCAACTGTTACACGAATGCGCATGCGTGAATTATCCACAAAATAGATTACTTATGTTAAGATTAAGTAGGTCTAAAAAATGTTTAAATGTTGTGTAAAGCTGACCTAATTGTATTCGTACTTGACTAATTGTATTTAGTTTTTGGTTTAAGCAGGTGAATTTTCATACTTAAAGAAGTAATTCGTTAGAAAAGAACATAATACTCGCGTGCATATGTCTCAGTTTCTTGCCGTTTTTTTTTTTACTTCATTTAAGTTGAAGAAATTAACGTTAACTTTTATACCTACACTATTTTTATACAAAATATATAAGAATTGTGCCTTATATATATAATATTTTATATAGTATTTTATATAATATTTCATACAAGACGGCCTGTTTGTTTCGTTGATATTTAAAATGAAACAACCTTTTTTTCAACATTGCTGGATATACATTTTGAAAATAAACAACGATGTGTATATGCTTTAAAACGAAGCGATAAAAACATCATATATATACATGTACTCATATATAGAGAGAGCCACACACCACATAGGAATAAAATTATAGATAAATATGACGATATATATATATATATATATATATATATATATATATATATATATATATATATATATCTTCGTAGTTATATACGTGCGTGTATTAATGATTAGGACTAGTACCGTAGCTACCGAGAGTAAGAGTAAACGCCGATGAACACGAGCGAGTAACGTTATTACCAGATCAACGTGTACGTATATGGTGCCTAAAGTCTGTTTTGTTCAACCACGTGATCACGCTAATATTCATAAAACATATTTTCGTAGCCTCTTACTCGCTAACTGCCATAAATAATGTTTCGCTGTCCCTTTGGGTAATTTTATTAAGCTAATTCGAACGTCCATGTATTTTTTTTCTTAAGAGAAAGAACACTTCTCTATTTGGATAATTATATAATTGCACATTGGCAGACTTTTAATCTAACAAATTATAACAGTAAGTGAACCTGTTTTTGAATATTTTCTGACATGTCTCTTTTAGAAAATGGAATATTTAATTATTTTAAACCGAAAACAAGCAATTTATATATGTATATATATATATATATATATATATATATATATATATATATGTATATATATATATATATATATATATATATATATATTATTTTTAATTAGAATTCATTATTGAGATAAGGATTATTTATAAATTTTATTTATTGCGGACTATTATACTCACTTTTCCCTAGTTGTTTCAAGGCGTTTGGGCCAACTATTCCTCTGGTCTTTGTGAAGTGTTAACCATGACAGGATAGGAACTCCGAATCTCCTTACTGCCACCTCAGCAATTACTGCCTTTCGTAATTGTTGTCGTATCACCAGGTTTTGACGATGGCCAGAAGAATAGTTGGCCAAAACGTCGTGAAACAACTAAGAAAAGATGAGGATAATAGTCCGCAATAAATAAAATTAATATATAATACTCATCTCAATAATGAATTCCAATTAAATATAATATATATATATATATATATATATATATATATATATATATATATATATATATATATATATATATATATATATATATATATATATAACATTCGGTACGGACCCAACCATGGACGATCAGATAATAAACATGAATTTATAAGACCAAAAAATTCCAACCTTGATCACCTGGCCCGTGGTGCAGTTAATAGAGAGGTTAACTCTCTACGGTTCCAGGCGAGAATTGTTTGAAGATTGCGGTTTCAATCCTACTCAAAGTCGGACAGAGACCTACTTGGCCAAAACGTGGTGAGACAACAACTACAGAAGACAGTAATAGATGAGAATGGAGTTAGGAGACTCGGAGTTCCTTTTTCTTGATGGTTACCAGCTGACGAATGCCAGAGGAATAATTAGCCTAAACTTGTCGTGAAACAACAAGGACGATATGAGGCTAATTGTCCGCACAAAATAAGATTACACATTTTTTTATATGATAATATTTTTTCTGTCTGTTCTGTTAATAATAAATAACAAATTTATTTAGGATTTTCAAATATTATGAAGTTAGACGTATTTTTCACAGCAGTATTTTATTTAAACAAACAATCGATGAATTCGATATTTAATACTGGACGTGATTTATTCCTTTGAAATATATTTAAAACTATTTTTTTTTGTGTTATAATATTTCAACAATAAATCCCTGACTGAAATGTGAAATGAAATAGAAACTGCTATGGTTTCTATCGAGATATACGAACACGAATTCATCTTTAAAAACATTAACTGATCTGTTTTGATTAAAGTTTTCTATGAACAAAAATAAAGAGTACATTAAATTTTAGTTTACATATTTCCTTGTCCTTTATCTTAAAATTAATGGACACTTCACAGGGAACGTGAACCCTACGTAAACCATGTTTTTTTTTTATTTAATTATTGCTCCATGGAGTGTTTTCTTTCATTTTTATCGCATATCTCAGACATTTTTTAATCGTGTGTGTATTAAAAGAAACTTTTTCGTTTTTTGAGGGTAATTTTTTAATATTTTTTATTTCGTACGTGTTTTTATTTTATTTCATTTTAATTTATTTTCATCTAGACCAGACAACTGTAAGTAGGTCAGGGACAGTACTTATTGCAGGCCCCGCGTATTTTAATGTTTATATCATAAATTGTAATTCATCATAAATATTATATTTCCTACATTATTATCAGCTAAACTTGCTTTTCCGTCTATTTCGTATGTTTAGAAGTCCAAGAATTATTCGTGATTGCCTTATTTAATAGTGTATGTTTAGAAGTCCAAAAATTATTCGTGATTGCCGTATTTAATAGTGTATGTTTATTCCCCGTGATCACGTTTTTAAAATAATCTTATGTCTTGCTCATTTGATTATATAATTATGACACAGCTGGAGACAGGAACGAATTTCAGTAAGGTCCAGCAAAGAATTTTGGCCAATAAATATAACCATATGAGCAACGACCATCGACCTTATGTAATTAGTAATTTTACGTATTTAAAAATTATATAACTCAGTTAAAAAAATAATGGCAATTTAGAACACACACACATATGTAGCTGTGTGTATTATATATAAAATATATTTTAGTCATCGACATGCAGTCCTGTTTCGTTGTTTCACAACTCATCAGTGCCGCTAGACTAACACCTATCCCAAGCCGAGGATCGAACCTAGAACCGTCGTGACGACAGTGTGCAGTTCTACCCCCTGACTACGGAAGCGGTGGCCGCAACCAATCTGTCCCAATGTCTATTTTAATAAACATCTGTCCGCTACTCGTAAAGTGCTCAAACGTTTGTTTGTAAACAAACCGCGAGCTTCGCATTTTTTCAGCTAAATTAAGTAACGAGTTAGATTATTTACGATAGTGCTCAACCCCAGAGGGAGTCTTTATAAAATATATTTTAGTCATCGACATACAGTCCTGTTTCGTTTTTTCACAGATCATCAGTGCCGCTAGACTAACACCTATCCCAAGCCGAGGACCGAACCTAGAACCATCGTGATGACAGTCGGCAGTTCATAACCTTATAAACAGTACATAGAGCCCGAGCAAATCCGGGCGGCCCTGCTAGTATATATATATATATATATATATATATATATATATATATATATATATATATATATATATATATACTAGCAGGTCCGGGCGGACCTGCTAGTATATATATATATATATATATATATATATATATATATATATATATATATATATATATATATATACTAGCAGGGCCGCCCGGATTTGCTCGGGCTCTATGTACTGTTCATAAGGTTATGTGCAGATGTATATATTAAAAAGTGTGAATATGTAAAGTAATGCCTTTCTCTATGATAGTCTTCATTAAGTACCATAGAGGAAAGACACACAGACATTTTCACTTTTATGTATATATATATATATATATATATATATATATATATATATATATATATATATACATATATATATAGATAGATAGATAGATAGATAGATTGGATGCAATATATAGTAATGATTTTAAAAGTATAAAAAAGGGTCATGCGCCACCACCGAGAATCGAAACCCAAACCTGCAGCCTATGATTTATGTTGATTCTGCCGTCAATGACAGCGCTATGAAAACATGTTTACTGCAATAATAGTAGAAACCATGAAGAGGAACATACGATAAGCCGAGATTCTTTTATTACATGACATTTGCTATGTCTATATTCAAATAGGTTTTGCCGACATTACGCCTAATTTCATCAAATAGAATCTGTTAGTGATTCATTTTCCTTACGTTCTCACTATTTGTCACTAGAATATTAAAATCTGTGTTTTTGTTCAATCTACAATTGGCGTTCAAAATGAAATGACCTATTTTCTTCTTCAGCACTAAATAATCAGAGCGCATTGCATTTTGCCTCTTTATAATGACGTATTGTTGCGTGCATGACAGGAAAATTTAATTTTTAGATTAGATTTCAGTCTAAGGTTTTTAGCAATTACAGCGGTTACGAATGCTTCCTACGCCAATAAAATTCATATATACGTAGTACGGCGATCGGTTCGTCGATATATTTAAAGGACAAAGAGCGCTATCGAGATTTCCAAACGACACATGAAAGGATGCCGTAAAAAGTGGATTAGGAATGGTGGAAATCACGTACAGGAATACACTTTCGAGCATAGTTTATGCAGAAGAACTTGCGTATATCGCCGGAACTTAATCGATTATTTTAAACGTAATCGACGTTTATTTTTCTTTTCTAAACATCAAATTTAAATTAATGTTTATATCGAGGAACAGTTCATTCACAATTTTATATATTTATGCGTATATATATATATATATATATATATATATATATATATATTTGTGTGTAGGTGTGTGTATGCGTGTGTATGTGTGTATGCATATGTGCGTGTGCTTTCTAAACATTAGTTTTTTTTAATGAATATTGATATCGAGGAGCACTGCTTTCACAATTTTATATTTATATACGTATATATATATGGTTGTGTTTGTGTGTGTCTCTCTGTGTGGGTGCGTGTGTGTGTATGTGTGTGTGTGTGTGTGTGTGTGTGTGTGTGTGTGTGTGTGTGTGTGCCTGCGCGTTTGTGTGCCAGAGCAAATATATTGAACGTATACTTATGCTCGTTGTATATTTTGTTGATATATCCTTTGTTCATTTCTGTTCATGTGTGCTATGTCACGTACACTGTTCTTGATTGTCGCGAACTTAAACCGTACTCGCTTTTACCATGTGTAAAAATGGCGATAAACAGTCCGTGTATTTAAATGGAAATTACTCCGCAGTAGACTTACATGGCTCTTACATTTTCTCCTATCATTGCTGCTAACTTGACAATAACATATGCAAAGTGTCAGGAAATAAAATACAACCGCGAAAGAAGTTTGCTCTTTATTTAAAATGTTGCCGTGGTGACATTAGTGTAAATATTTATAAACAGAACCTGTTTCGTAAAATGTACTTTCTATACACCCTTAAAAATGTTAACCCATTTAAAAATTATGCAAAAAACACCTGTGTCTCTCTCTGTCGCTTTGTCTGTGTCTTTCTGTATATCTGTGTGTATATATATATATATATATATATACATATATATATATATATATAAGCAAACACTTAATAAAACATGTTTTTTACATAGACACCACCCCATTATCAAGGCCCAGAGGTCACTCAAGGATAAAGGTTACAGAGTGTACAGTAGAAATTGGACAATATAGTAATCATTAGTAATGAAAATTTGGTAAATTTGATAACTTATATGGAATGGCTCATCAAGAACTTATTTATGTTAGACTTGAAGACAACCATATTGTACTCAGTCGGAAAGCAGAAAAACGGAAGACAATTCCACAGGCGTGCAGTTCTAAGAAAGAAGCTTTGTTCATGGAATCTACGTTTAGGTTTAGGTACAGATAAAGAGTGGGGGGAATTATTGATAGTGTTTACAGCTAGACGAGTGTTCCTTGTGAAAGTTTGGCGAAGGGGGACCACAGATTGAAGCTCAGTCGAACACTTTCCATGAATATACTGATGCATCAGAGACAGACTCGCAACATCTCTTCTGTGAGATAGAGGTTGCAAGGAAGAGAAAAGGACATCTCCTACGAGGATACGAATTCTATTTTGAACTCTATCAAGGCAGGACAAGTCCTTTCTAGCAGCTCCTGCCCAGATGTGGCAACAATATTCCATCCTTGGACGTACCTGGCTCTTATATAGATAGAGAATAGCATCAGCAGTGAGATATCTACCGGATCGATAGAAAGATCCCACCATTTTTCCAGCGGCCTTGGCAACAGATTTGATGTACGTGTTCCATTTAAGATCAGGAGTAATGGTCAAGCCCAGAAGTTTGTCACAACTGGAGGCCTCCTGAAGACGAGAGCGATTCATTTCAATTGATGCCAGATGTGGATCAGAATGTTCATGATGTAAAAAGAGAAGCTTAGTTTTAGATGCATTAAAAGTAACCAGCCACTCCTTTCCCCATTGTACCATGTTCTCAAGATCAGAGGAGCGAGAATTGGAGAGAACTTGGTCGTTTACTGTCTTAGATGTGCTACCATAAATGATAGTGTCGTCAGCATAAATGTCTACAAATGATGTAAGGATGTGACTTGGAAGATCATTAATGTAGATCACGAAAAGAGTTGGGCCCAGGATAGACCCGTCAGGGACACCAGCATTAATACTGTGAGCTTCTGATTTTTGCCCCTCAATTACTACTCTTATGAACCTATCAGAAAGAAATGATTTAATAATTGAGAAGATATTTCTAGCTATACCATAGCTAGAGATCTTATGAAGTTAACATTTATGGCATACCCTATCAAAGGCTTTAGATATGTCAAGAGCAATTGCCCTAGAAAGGTTGCCTCCATCGAGAAATTTGCTAATCCTATGAAATATAACTGTAAGCACATCTGCTGTAGACCTAGCAGAACGTAAACCATATTGAGTGTCACTAAGAAGGTTATTTTTGTTGAGATGGTTGATTACTTCTGTATTTTACACAGATTCCAGCGACGTACTCCTGACGCACAGGAAATTATTGGCCTGTACTGAGAGGGTGATGAGCGATCCCCTGAATTCTTAAATACAGGGCATACTGATGAGATTTTCCAGGGAGATGGGAAACTCTTTTCCTTAAGACAACGTTTAAACAGTTTTGTAAATATGGGCGCTAGTTCAGGTTGAAGTTTTTGGAGTACGATAATTGGAATACCGTCAGTGCCAGTTGCTTTACTGGAATCAAGGCACATCACGTACATATATACGTATATCACATAGTGTGTTTTCTGATTCAGGAGGAAATATTGAGGGTTGGCGGCCTTGATCGCAAAGGGTAGAATTGGCTGCAAAGTTCTTGACAAAGAGTTTGGCTTTGTCTGATGCTGACGAGATTACCTCAGGTCCATTGATAATAGTTGGGATGGAGCACACGCTTCTGTTAAGGATTCTGTTTGCTATTTGCCAAAACTGGTGGGAAGCAAGCCGCTGCTCAGCTCCTTTGAACTTAACAGATTGAGCATACACCTTTCTTGCGTTCTTTATTACTTTCTTAGAATGGTTCCTGGCAGTCTTGAAAGTTGTTTTAGTTTCCATACATCTATTACGTTGGAAACAGTGGAAAAAGTGATTTCTGTGCGCAATGGTAGCAGCACATTCTGGAGAGAACAATGGCTGGCTGCTAGGTTTTTGCTGAAACTTTTTCGAGGGTATGAAACGGTCAATACCTAATACTAACCATTCCGTCAAGTCTAATACTATAGAGGACACATCCTTTTTTTAACATGGAATGCATATGTAGATCAGTTATAAATGTACATAAGCTATCCCAGTCAGCCTTAGTGTATCGATATACTGTACGATGGAGAGGTACATCTGGGGACTTATTACATTTTATTTTTATCTTAATGTATAAAACAAAGTGGTCTGGAGATACAAGAGGCGACAGAACAGAAACCGAACATATTTTAGGGCAAGTTGTGAGAAAAAGGTCTAATAGGCTCGCATACTGGCAGTCATTGTCAGACACACGGTGGGTTCCTGAACAATCTGAGTGAGGTCATAGGTAATAGAGAAATTATGACAGAACCTCCCCTCATCATCGGTCTTGTTTTAGTGGGTCAACCATTCCACGTTGTGAACATTGAAGTCTCCATATACGTGAATGTTAGCTGAAGGATAAGCAGATAGGACTTGGTCAATTCTCTCAGATATGTTTTTAAAGATAGTAACTCCGCTGTTGTGGGGGGTGATAGAGAGTAAATATAAATGAAGTAGTGTGAGTTAAAGCACCCGGAAGCACATATATGGTAAGTTAGGATCTTCCCTGTAGATGTCTCTACCACATGGAAAGCTTTCTTTAATATAGGCACATATTCCACTCCCATGACGATCTTGGGCGTCAGATTTAGAAGTTAAGTAAGAGTATCCTTTAATCGTCTAGGGAAATAGCCTGTCCAATGCCAGTTTCGCTTAAAAATAAAAGGTCTGGTTTAATCTCCTGTAATTGTCACCCTCTGGAAGGTTAGAACGTAGACCCATTATGTTGGAGAAGGAGACATGGTAGTAGGGGTATACGTTGGAATCGGAAAACCGGGTTTTATCGTGCATTTTTTCTTGAAACTTGCCATGATGAAATTTTGGAATCTGTGGACTAGGTCGTCAGATTTACTTAGAGTAGGACAGTGAGGGGAAACTAAGAGAGAAAAAGAAACGAAGAATTTTTTTTATTTGTGGCTAATGATAAGGTATAGCCGTAACAATTACCCACTAGTATGGCATCGAGAGGCCCCAACAGAAGCTACTGAATGGTCCAGAATCCATTCACCAAATGGCAATACAGCAGCTCCAGTACTTTGCACCTGCTGATAGGACAGCCTCCTTAGTGGTTAATCCAAGGTTCGGGTCCCTGACTATCAGGCGGATAACGTCAGCCCAGACAAAATGTTTACCTCCAGCACCCTTACTAGTGACATGACTACAAGGATAGACATAGAAACAGAAACCTAGAAAACAGCTTTTTCTTCTCCCTTTGTCAGAAAAATCACTCATTAAAAGTGAGGAGTGAGGGACAAATAAGAAGAAGCGAAAGTAACAGGAGCTGCCGATAACGCATCCACAATGCGTTTTCTACTCTCCATTAAAAAAAATTATTAAGTAGTCTACTTAATAAAAGTCAAACAGACGTGTTTAAGGGAAAGTATGGTGATAGATTCCCCTCTAACGAACTAAAAATGAGTACAATTTCGTAATCTATTTTTGCAATTAACTCCGTAGATAAATAAACATTTATGGATGAGAAAAAAGCTAGCATTTAATAAAACAGAAATACAGAAATTAAATACTGAAATAAAATTGAGTTATTAATATTTGAATCTAAAATAAAAAGTATGATTAAAATTGAAATCACTTACCTCAATAAAAAAACTTTCGCCTCCAAAATGCAAGCTGTAGTGAAGAATTTTAGTTAACAGTGTTTAAAAGATTTTGTAAAAATTAACCGTTAAAAGAAAAGCGATTTTATTCTGAACTTTAGCTAGTCACGTTTTAAGAAACTTACGCTATAAAAGAAAAGCGGATGGGGGGGGTTCTTCTGAAAGTTAGTTGGTGACGTTATAAGTAATTGCGAGATAAGATGGTAGCCGGAAATTAAGGGGTGGGGACTGAAAAGGATAATATAATGAATTTAGTATATAATATTTTAGATCAACTCGGTAGAAAAAAATCCACATTGATTGACGAGAAAAAAACTAGCATTTAATTTTTAAAAAATAGTTAAAAACGTATTTAATCTGAAAAGGAAACACTTCATAAGTGGATAGTTCTTAATCAACGGAGTTTCAAAGAAATACTTTCCTTCTCAGCAGAGGGTAGGAATTTGAAAAATTCGGGATCGGATTTTGCATACAAAAGTATTTGATGAAACTACAAGTAAGTAAAAAATCTTACTTGATAAACAAAAACTGAAGTAGAGAGAATATGGTGAAGATATAAAGGTGATTACACGTGAATGGATAGTCTGGTAGAAGATAAATAATCCTATGACGGTAAAATTCAAAAATAAAACTCCAATGAACTTAATTGAGTTTTCATTTGCACAAGTAAAATTCAATGAAATCATGTAAGTGCACGATAGTCCAAATTAATCCAAAAGGCCGAAATTCATGGAATAATTTATAAATATGTACAAAGAAAAGAAAAGGGGAAAAATTCCAATAATATTAATAAAAAAATAAGATATGCTTTTCACACGACTCCCGAGACATAGTAAGAAAGATCAGGGAAGAAGAGGAAAAAATCAGGGAAGAAGGAGAGGAACAAAAATTAAATGGTGATAGAATTAAATATAAGATAGAAAAACAAATATCAAAATGACCCAAACAAAAAGGATGCTAAAAAGCTCGAAAAAATAGATCAACTGAAGTGTACAGTTTATTACTTAAGAATATGTCAGCAAGAGTTGTTGGAAGACACTAAATGGAAAAATAAATGAATTAATAAATAAATAAAAATTAATAATAAATAAGTGAATAATAAAATATAAAAATAAATAAAATTAAGGGGGATGGCAAATGCAGGATAAAGCAAGTAAGTATGTAAGTAAATGCATATAGTAAAATATAAGTAAATATACATGCACGATAGAGATGTATGGGTAGATGGGAATATTTGAAGACTAAGACGGAAAATGCAGATAAAAACCGGCCAAACAAATAAAGAAGTAAAATAAAGGATTATTAAGTTACAAAATATTAAGAAAGTATGTAGAAAAACGATAAAGTTAAAGAATAATTATGTATCGATCTGAAAGGTTAAAGTAATAACTATTTAATTTCAAAATTACCATGAGTAAATTGGGACTTATGTTTAAAGAAAGAGATCAGTTCGTTTTTTGAATTTATTATA
This sequence comes from Euprymna scolopes, assembly GCF_053919585.1. Classification (NCBI taxonomy): domain Eukaryota; kingdom Metazoa; phylum Mollusca; class Cephalopoda; order Sepiida; family Sepiolidae; genus Euprymna; species Euprymna scolopes. The sequence continues at coordinate 53,693,901 of NC_136499.1, read as the reverse complement.
TTGTTACTTTGAGGGGAAGTAATTATAGTTATAGTTTCGGTTGTGCAGAGGCGACTTGACTTATCCTGAAGTATAAGACTTAATTTTTTGTGATAGTCCATTTTTTTATATTATATATATATATATATATATATATTTTTATACATATATATATATATATATATATATATATATATATATATATATATATATATATATATAGCAATTAACGTGATGATAAAAAAAATTTAAAAGTGAAAATGAAGGCTGGCTAGTCAAGTTTCGTTCTTCGCCCCAAAAGCGAAATTGAGGAATATTACGGTAAAAATATGGTTATGAATATGGCGAGAGAGAACAAATTGAAAAAATAAAACGAAAAAAAAGCGGTGGAACAAACTTTAATTGAAATCAAAGTAAGTTTTATGAGGTTTTGTTTTGCTTGCAGAGAGAAGGTCTCAAGTGTTAATAAAAATAGTGTCTAGAATATTTACATCAAATAGTGAGGTCAACTTACTCAAGATCATAAACATGTCAGCACTGAAATGCGTGACGCAGGCATGTTTACTTATAAGATGCTCGCAAATCAAGAACCGTATGTATTATTCATGAAAGAAGGTATTCCTTCGAATAAATTTGAAGATAGTGTGCATAAATAGTAGCAGCAAGAAGTCTTTGAGTATGTTCCCATCCAATTGGAAACACATTATCTATTTATCAATGTGATGGCGTGTGGGTGATTTTATGTATCACGCTTACATCCCGGTCATTTAATTGTTATATACTTTCATTTCTTGTCCTAAATAACTTTACTAAGAATTATTCACTAGTTTGTTTTCGGTTTCGTTTATAGATGATGACATACAAGTCATCTATATTTTATAGACAATTTTACCAAAATTCTTCAGAAGTTTTGGTTTCGGTTTCGATTATTGTTAATGGCACTGCAATAATCTAATTTTTAAATAATTTTATGAAGAATCTCTCATTGGTTTCGGTTTCAATGTTAGCCGATGATCAGATAGTAGTCTCTTTCTTTAATAAATAGTTTTATCAAGTATTATTCCTAAGTTTTGGTTTCAGTTTCGGTTACAGTTGCAAGAACTAAAGTGTATATATATATATATATATATATATATATATATATATATATATATATATATATATAAACAATCATGCTCATATTTATCGACATGGTCCAATAAAAACCTTATTTTATCTATAAAATCCGTCGGAAAAGGGTGAAAACAAAGGGAATCAAAAAGTATAATATATACTTTGAACTGCTTTTCCAACTCAATCGAATGACGAAAAAATTAATAATAGAGAAATTACAAACGATATTTACAAAATTCCCCTGTTCAGTTTTATTTGCACCGTAATTCTAATGATCGATGTTATGAGCTTTAACCTTAATTAATTGATGTAGTCGTATTTTTGAGTTTGCCACTAACCTCTTGCATTTACACCAGAAAATTTAGCCTATTGCGCCAGACAATAATCCTCTAACTGAGCGAGATTCTTAGGTGTACACTCGATTTACCGCAGTTTTAAAATCCTCCCCAAATCATTAATGGGATCCAAATCCGGCTCTTGCTGCCCACTCCAAAACATTGATATTGTTGTCCTCAAGCCATTTCTTAGTCAGATGAGCCGAATGATTTGGACGAAAACCAACGTTGACTAAGTGACAGCTTTCTAGCAGAGTCCTTCAGGTTTTCATTCAGGATGTTTACATAATCCTTTCTCATGATTCATGTGACCTTTACAATCATTCTGGTCCAGCGGCAACAAAGCATCCCCAAAACACCAATCTGCCTTCGCGATGCTTCACAGTTGGTATTGTTTTTTTTAGGCAAGAAATCTTCACCAGATTTCCTGTAAAAAAATTAAACTCTATTATGGCTGATTAACTCGTTTCGTCGGACAATATAAGATGTTTCCAAAAGACATATTCTTTATCAATATGGTGCTTAGAGAACTCTAGCCTTGCTTTCAGATGCACAGATAAGGGAGTCTGCCTCGGGCAACATGCTTTCAAACCAGGTATCTTCAAATCTCTACCAACTGTGTGTCGGGACACGTTCACTCCAGAGCTTCACTGTTCCGATAGAATCTTCCCATCAATGATTCTTGGGTTTGTGTTGACGCGTTGAACTATTTTTCACTCTGCTCTCGAGGACAGTAACCTTTTTATTCCCCGAAATCCGAAATTCATAACGTGACTTTGTGGTTTGAACTTCTTTACGATGGCTGAAACAGTGGTCTCGGGAATGTTATCCATCTTAGAAATCTGATCATAGCCCTCCCCTTTGGAATGGCACGTTATCACACGCTTCCTAAGGCCGTCACTTTGTTCCTTCCTATTAACCATAACGAAAATCCTTTGAGTTAAATTAATTTAAAGCAAACGCTGTCTAAAAATTAACTATATAGACAAATTTTCAAAATTTCTATTCAATAAACATAATAAGGGTATAAAAATGTAACGCAACCATGTCAAACATGCAACTGGTTGTAATTATACTGGTAATAGATCAAAATAATAAGCCGTGTCAATAATTTTGAACATGGTAATTTAGAAATTTCGTTTGTAATTTCTTTAGTATTCAATGTTTTGAAATCCAATTGTTGTATCAGAAAGAGCACTTCCAAATACATATGATACTGCGTAATAACCTTCGATTCTGACCAATTTTATGAACATCTATTTAAAATATGATTTTTACTACAAATAAATATGATCATGGCTGTTTATTCATAAGTTTGGGATTCGGTTTCGATTCAAACTGATGAACCCAATTAATATAGATACTTTTTATTTTGAAATCGTACTTTTATAATATATAAACATCGAAAGAACATTGACTCTATAATAATACATACGAAATCTGCAAGAATAAAAATATCATATTTAAGCGTATTTACGATTGTATTTCGCCGGGCATCTCTGCTAGCTTAGATAAATAGCTTGCAGTTTTAACAAAAAATCTACAACAATGTCAGAGAGTCTCCATTTGCGATGAATATTTACATAATATGACCATCATCATATTTTACATATAAATGGGTCTCTTTTGAAATTTCCACCGGTCTCGCTAGTAATTATTATTCGTGCAAATATATAAATTGTTGCCCTTGTATACGATAGGAGACTACCCAATTTTGTTTTAGTTTCAACTCGGCAATAAGAAAACAAAACATAGAACATTCATTATTTCATTGTATCAAATTACACGTTCAGAATGATCGATTCGTTTCGGTACTAATTCATACATAAGACGATCCTAAATCGCAATAAATCCATACAAGAACATGTATATAACATGAGGAAGTATTGTTAAATAATGTATCCCGCCGACAGTAAGTATATATTGAGTCAGCTAATAGAAAAAAGATCAGGAGTAAAGGTCAAGCCCAGAAGCATGTCAAAACTTGTGGCCTCTCCGAGACGAGAGCAATTCATTTTAATTGATGCCAGATGGGGGTCAGAACGTTGATGATGTAAAGATAGAAGCTTAGTTTTAGGTGCATTAAAAGTAACCAGCCACTCCTTTCCCCTATTGTACAACGTGATCAAGATCAGAGGAGTGAGAGTCGGAGAGAACTTGGTCGTTTATTGTCTTAGATGTGCTACCATAGATGGTAGTGTCATCAGCAAAAATGTCTACGAATGATGTAAGGATGTGATTTGGAACATCATTAATATGGATCAGGAAAATGGTTGGGCCCAGGATGGACCCCTGAGGGACTCAAGCATTAATACTGTGAGCTTCTGGTTTTTGCCCATCAACTACTACTCTTATGAACCTATCAGAGAGAAATGATTTAATAATTGAGAAGACATTTCCAGCAATACCATAGCTGGAGATCTTGTGAAGTAAACCTTTATGCCATACCTTATCAAAGGCCTTTGATATGTCAAGAGCAATTGCCCTAGAAAGGTTGCCTCCGTCGGCAGATTCGCTAATCCTATTAAATATGACTGTAAGCACATCTGCTGTATATCTAGCAGAACGGAAATCATATTGTGTGTCACTAAGAAGGTTATTTTTGCTGAGATGGTTGATTACTTCTGTATTTTACCCAGATTCCAGCGACTTACTCATGACGCACAGCAGACTTATTGGACTGTACTGAGAGGAGGATGAACGATCACCATAATTCTTAAATACAGGGCATACTGATGAGACTTTCCAGGGTGATGGGTGTTAAAGAGCATCTCTCCTCGCTCTCTCTTTCTCTCTCTCTCTGGCTCTTTCATACTCTCTCTATTTTCTCTCTCTGTGTCTCTATTAGATAGTAGATCGAGAGAGAGAGGGAGAGGGTGGGAGGAGGTCAGAGAGATATTTTTGTAGTTAATCCACGTTGCAGGAAGTGACGTTTACTCTAACCGGATGTCATGTGATGCTACGTGGCAAGGTTGGTGAAACGTTCAGTCTCTCAGAAAAAGCCGAACCAGGCAGAAGTCTAAAATTGTTCTCTCCTAAGTAAGGGGGGAGATGCCCGCCCCAGAAGTGGGACGTGGTAGGTACCCACAGTGGAAACCATCGATGGCGACATCTGCAGATCATGCCTGGGAGAATAAAAGGTTGAAAACCCAACATCTGTCTTCATCTTGTGTATTCTGGCGAAAACAGCAAGAGAGCTCCACCCAGATCAAGACTCTCCCAGAGCAGCGGAGCCAGGTATGAACTTCTATATATAAACACATACATCCACAACAGGTGTCCTAACCACTAGACGAACGGTTTAAGAGATCTTGGGTCCCGTTCTCTCGTCTCTTAACACTTGTAATATCTCTCTCTCTCTCATCGTCGTAAACTTCTTCTCTTCATTAGTAAAATGGGCACGTCATCACCAGGGTACCAGTATCCCTCAAGTAAAGGGTCAAAGTCCAAATCCGTTTCTTCTCCCTCCCTTATCTAACACATCTGTTGTTTGGTGCCGTTGACCTTCTTGCCCCCGCATGGGGCATACATCGAAACCTGGATTGCCACAGACATAACGAGAAAAAGAAATAACGAGGAAAACTAAAGACAAGAAGAGAAATTGAGGAAAAAGGAGGGAGAAAAAAACGGAGAAGAGACAGTGGAATAAAAAAGAAAGAATAGTGAAAATGAAGAGAAAAGGAGAATAAAGAAAGAACAGTGAAAAAAGGGTAGAGAGAGAGAAAGATAGAGAGAGAGGAAGGAAGAAGAAGAAAAAATGATTCAGTTATGTGTTGAAAAAGATAGCAAAGGCATGAAGAATACCATACGCATTTAGAAGAAAATGTAACTCCAAAATTAAAAATATGCTGTGAACATTGAAAACGACTGAAAAACAAAAGAGAAAAGAAAATTCATTTACCATATTAAAAATAAAAATAAAATTAGAAAACTCAGAGAAAGAATTGAAAAAACGGAGAAAGAAAAAAAAACGTATATATATATATATATATATATTTAAATAGACAAGACAACACAAACGAACATTTGTTGAAGCAAAATGACATCGAGCTTGTCCACAGTTTATAAACCTGTCAGTCATTTGACATTGTTGAATTTAGCAAAGTGTTACAAAAATAAGGGACAGTGAACTTTTAAATGCATTCGGAATAGCAAGATGTCATTTTAGATTTGAAAAAAAAGAAGAAATTACACTATTGCCGAAAGTATTAGGTGAAATAAAAATCAGGTTGGTGATGTGGCATCCCTCCGGATTAATTTTAAGTAAATTATAATTATATGAATAGAATAGAAGCGGAACTTTTTAATTTAATTCTGTGGTTAATTGTAAAAGAATAATGATTTTTTTTAGTTTCAGAAAACCCTTGAACTTTGCTTACGTAGACAAGTTGATCAGTGATAATTTTGTTGAACTTTGCTGAAAGTTGTTAGTTATAAGTGAATTAATTAAGTATATATTAATTAAGTATTATTGAATATTGTTAAGTATTGTTGAGTTGCCATGTGTATTTTTCTGTATTTTTTTCTGTATTTTTGTTATCTTGTATTTGTATAGCAGATGGGGGCATCGATGGTCTTGCCACGTGGTGTCAATTTATTTTTTTTTAAATAAGATGATGACAGGATAGAGGTATATCAATTATCAATAATAATTTTTGAGTTAACGGGATTATGCAAGGAAAACATAAATGAGAATTTTTAAAATGGGATGATGTCGGAAGACAAAAAGAATAAGGAATAAGGATTTTTTTTAATCGAAATACAGTAGTTGGACAGGCAGACGGTTTGCTGGATTATGAGTAATGAGGTCAGGAAGTCAGTCGGTATTTATTCTAGTTTCGAGGTGGTCATGTATAATTTTTTTTTTGTTTGTTGTTTTGTTCTTGTAGTTTCGACAGATTTTTTTTGTTCCGGATGCGTAAGTCGGTGGAGGGCGGTACAGAACGTCCTCGTAATAAATTTAAAAAAAAAATCCATATTTTGGTAGGTGCTCAGGGAAGCTCGAGATAGTTATAGAGAAATGGGCGATCTCTGTAACTAATATGGACAGTCGGAGGACGTGTCCATTGTGTGTTGACCACACGGGGGGGTAAATGGGGTAGAATAAATAAAACCGACTTGATTACTCTTGGACCAATTAAGTATAGTCATAGAGGAGATAAATTAATTAAGAACATTTGATGTGAAATGGTGAAGGTTTGGGATGGGATTTTTTTTTGTTTTTGTGCTACCTAGGAGTAAAGAAGATTGTCCGTAAATCCTGAGATGTAAGTAGGAGGCAGATGGACCTCGATTTTGTGTTTTATTGTTGTTCGGCTAGGAGCCGTGAAATTATCGACCACGAGTAGTGTTGACCGGGAGCAAAGGATGCTCTGGAAGTCCCGAGATGGGTACGAAGAAGCCATGGGGTCATAAAGGAGTTTGACCTTGAAGAGCGCAGGGTAGCGCTACATGGCAATTTTATTGTTGTATTTATTTAATTTTGAGTTTATCGATTTTTTGTAGGGCAGTCTTCTTTCCAGCGGGTAGCGTATGTATTCCCTCCTTAGTTTAGTTAGTTAGTTATTAAAAATGTATGGCTTTGCCATACATTTTGATAAAAAAGGGGTGGAGGAAGAATTTTAGAAGTAAAATGTTACCCTATTGTGAATTAAAGGTACCAAATCTTTTTAAAAAAAACCATGCTGGGTGAATTTAATTGGTATTATTAAATTAAATTATTTTGGAATAGATTTGGTTGGTTTAGTTATATTTTAGGGACGTTCAGCGCGTAGTTGCATTTTTTTCATGAGAATTTCAAGGCGATTAGGCTGTAGAAAGCAGTTTTTTCTGTTGTTTTATTTTTTTATAAGCCACGGTATTGTCACAAATTAGAAAATTTGTCAGGGGAAATACTATTTTAGAGTAATGAGTACCCTGTTAAAACAATACTAGTGGTTCCAGTGAGTTGGAAGATGCCACGTAGGCCCAAGCAACGGCAATAAGTCTTGTCCAACAAAAGTCTTGCGTGCGAGGTCGCGATAATTCCTCAGGGTACGGAGCGACTGGACAGTCGGTACCAAGCCTAATCACGGGGAGATAGAAGAAAGGAAAAGATGCAGATTACGTAAGGGACAAGATAGAGCCTTATTATTTTTTTACTTTTTTAGAGGATTGTGTGAGGGATATCTGGGTTGGCATCTTGGGACTTGCTGGGAATGCGGAAAAATCACAAAGAAAAGCTACTTAGTTAGAAATCGATGCGCAAGTAAGCTTTGGCGCATTAGTTAGGGAGTGATGATTCCGTATCTTGTCGGGTTCCAGGAACTCAAACAGGGTCCGAGTGAATCAGTGTGAAGGCATATCTTGGCTTAGACCAACCAAGGAAGTTAGTAGAAGAGCTTTGTGAAGTCCCGAAGTAGTAGATAGAATAGAACAAAGCTCCAGTAATAGGACCACTCAGAGAAAGACGTCAGGGCATTACAGTAAAGGAAAAAAAACTGGGACTTAGGGCTATGCTGAAAGTCGAGACCGCGAGTGGGATGGTTGGGTCGGTAGAGCATCAGGCTTTTAATCTGAGGGTCTGGGGTTTGAGTCCCCATGCGATAAAGCTACCACCAACATGGAGCATCCGACGTTCTGGTCGTAATTGCAGTATGCTGGCCCCATTTCGAAAAAGTGATCAAAAATGGAGTCTCCATTTGTTTGGCCAAGTGGTCCAAATAAAGAGCAGAGTCAGTGGAAAATATCCAACAATGCGACCGCCTAGACAAGATGTATATCTGCAAAGCTGTATCTTTGTCTAACTTGGAAGCAAGTTAATGTCGAGGAGGGACTTTCGAGAAGCAGCAGAAGGGTTGATAGTGTTGTAGAAGTGTACTGGTGCCTGATCTTTCTTGGAAAAGGGGTGAGTCCGGAAAGTGAAAGAATAAAGATGTACTTCGGACATAATTATTTTTTTTAGTTAGTTAGTTATTAAAAATGTATGGCTTGCCATACATTTTGATAAAAAAGGGGTGGAGGAAAGTTAAAGAGCATTTCTTCTCTCTCTCTCTCTCGCTCTTTCATACTCTCTCTATTTTCTCTCTCTGAGTCTCTATTAGATAGTAGATCGAGAGAGAGAGAGGGAGAGGGTGGGAGGAGGTCAGAGAGATATTTTTGTAGTTAATCCACGTTGCAGGAAGTGACGTTTACTCTAACCGGATGTCATGTGATGCTACGTGGCAAGGTTGGTGAAACGTTCAGTCTCTCAGAAAAAGCCGAGCCGAGCAGAAGTCTAAAATGGTTCTCTCCTAAGTAAGGGGGGAGATGCGCGCCCCAGACGTGGGACGTGGTAGGTACCCACACTGAGACCATCGATGGCGACATCTGCAGATCATGCCTGGGAGAATAAAAGGTTGAAAACCCAACATCTGTCTTCATCTTGTGTATTCCGGCGAAAACAGCAAGAGAGCTCCACCCAGATCAAGACTCTCCCAGAGCAGCGGAACCAGGTATGAACTTCTATATATAAACACATACATCCACAACAGGTGTCCTAACCACTAGACAAACGGTTTAAGAGATCTTGGGTCCCGTTCTCACGTCTCTTAACACTTGTAATATCTCTTCTCTCTCATCGTCGTAAACTTCTTCTCTTCATTAGTAAAATGGACACGTCATCACCAGGGTACCAGTATCCCTCAAGTAAAGGGTCAAAGTCCAAATCCGTTTCTTCTCCCTCCCTTATGTAACAATGGGAAGCAATTCTCCTTGACAACGTTTAAACAGTTTTGTAAGTATGGGCGCTAGTTCTGGTTGAAGTTTTTTTAGTACTATAATTGGAATATCGTCAGGGCCGGTTGCTTTACTGGAATTAAGGTTTTTGATTAGCTTGGCAACATCACATACAAATATTTGTATACCACATAATGTATTTTCTGATACAGGAGGAAATAATGTGAGTTGACGGCCTTTTATCGCAAAGGGTAGAATTGGCTGCACAGTTCTTGACAAAGAGTTTGGCTTTGTCTGATGCTGACGAGATTAACTCATGTCCATTGATGATACTTGGGATGGAGCACACGTTTTTTTCAAGATTCTGTTTGCAATTTTCCAAAACTGGTGGGCACCAAGCCGCTGCTCAGCTACTTTGGACTTGACGGACTGAGCATACAACTCTCTTGCGTTCTTTATTACTTTCTTAGAATGGATGCTGGAAGTCCTGAAAGCGGCTTTAGTTTCCATACATCTATTACGTTGGAAGCAGTGGAAAAAGTGATTTCTGTGCGCAATAGCAGCAGCACATTCTTGAGAAAACCATGGCTGGCTGCTAGGTTTTTGCTAAATTTTTTTCGAGGGTATGAAATTGTCTATACCTACAATTAACCATTCTGTCAGGTCTGATACTATAGACGACACATCCTTTTTAAATATCGAACGCAGGAAGATCCGATATAAATGTACGGAAACTATCCCAGATTAAGAATACTACATAGTTCTTTGATGTCTTTCCGACCTTAAGCAGATGTAATCTCTGCAGATATATTGAAGCGCCACATATTTTTTCATTCTCCGAAGCTCTTTTTGTAGAACTTCCTTATGCTCCTTGTATTTTCTGTAGACAGTAGTTCTGGTTTTCAGATTGTCATTCAAATGTGTCTCATGGAGAACACTTTTATCCTCGAAGATAGCCTTATCTCTTGATCATTATTATCAAACCATTCTTTGCAAACAGACTTCTTCAGACCAATTATCTCTACCGCAGCATTATACGCATGATCTTTAAAAGTTCCCAGGTTTCATCAAACTGAACTTAGTTTTTTCTCCGAACCCCTTCGAATCGCAGGATCTTTTAGTTTTAGAACCCAAACCCTGCCATTTAAATCTTTCAACGAAGGCAGAGCTTAAATGTTGCACGTATCAATTTGTGATCAGTTTCACAGTAAACACTACGCAAAATGTGCCCATTGAACATGTCTCTAATGTCATTTTTACGTGTGAGTATAAAGTCGGTCATATGACAATACTTTGATCTGAGGGGTGTCCATGTGACTTTAAAGTTACGCTTTTGACGAAAGAATGTATTAGACACAGCAATATCAAATTCCGAACGAAGCTGCAGTAAAAGTAAACTATTACTGTAACTTTGCCCGTAAAGTGCACCCCATATGTTATGGTTTTAAATCGCCGAGTACAATAGGCTTCTCTTCAATTGGTACAGGCGCAATGGTATTTCAAAGAGTCTCATAAAAAGATCAGATGTTTTCTTCTGTGGATTCCATAGTTGGTGCATACGCTGACAGAATAGAATAGTATCGACCACAAGACAGAGGTACCCTTAGCTTCACGAGATGATCAGTAATTCCAGTTGTGTGTTCAATGTTCTCAACAAGAATGGATATTATCGTCAAGCCAAAACAACCTTCCCGTTTACGGCCCTCCGGTTTACCTTTCCAAAAAAGTGTGTAACTCGACTTCAGTAATTTGGTCATCATCTGTTCGACGTGTTTCAGACAACGCTGCTATATCGATATTTAATCTTTAAGGTTCATTATTAACCAGTTCCGTTCGTCGTTATTGACGTGCATTTATTTCCAGACAAAGAAGTGTTCTAACGTTCCAGCAACTTATGTTTATTTTCATCTTACTTCCTGTAAATTTCTTATTCCTGTACTTTAAGGCGTTAGCCGCAGTAAACTTATCAGTTCCATATGGTTCCGATAGGCAATTTTTAAGCTGATAAGTCACAAAAATCTCCGCCGGAAAGTGTCCCTATCGGAATCATTCAGAACATCATGACGATGTTAAGAAAAGATTATTTCCACCTATGTGTAAAATTATGACTGTGTGTTGCCAACCGAGTAAGTCTGCACATGTCGCCATGCCTTCCTTGTTTAGGACTTTAAATGTGGTTAGATAAGAATGATCTTAAACCTTTGGGATATCTGTACTACGATGGAGTTAAGTGGCAGAATCTTATACGACACCAATACCACTCACTAAGTCCCCGAAACAATGGTAGATGCGTGACTCGCAGGTTTTAGTTCAGAGGTTCCGTCTCCTAGATTGGTGTTAAAATAGTGACTTAAAGGACATCACTCTTAGTGATATTAATGCAATCTTCTCACACGCACTGGGGAATTTCTACGTACCGGCGCAAATATATATGCAGGGTCACCCAAACAAAACGAGCCCCGTGTACACTTTATTAGATATCTCCATTATTTATTCACCGATTGCACTTATTTTACAGAATCAATTTGGCAGAATCAACGACCGTAAGTACACCAAGACCCAAGTGGGAGCTGGGGCAATGAATACTCTGTGTTAAATTTTAATACAAGAAAGGCTCCTTTAAGAAAACCGAGGACAGTTTCATGCGTCACTTCGAATGTGAAAAGGCGCCATCCAAAAGCAGAATTCAGAACTGGGTGGACGACTTCCAGAAGTATGGGATCGTGGAGAATCTCAACGCTGCCAGAGAGAACCGTCCAAGCCACTCGGGACGTCTCAAGAAGCGAACAGCCGAGCTGGTCGAAATAGTGAGAGTGTCTCTCAAGCAGAGTCCGAAACGCTCTGTGCGAAAGCGAAATCAGTCCCTCGGTATGTCCCGTGAGACATGCAGGAGAGTGTTGGTGAACGATATCAGGGTTTATCCATACAAATACAGACGCTGCAAACCCTTACAGTTTCACACAAGAAGAAGAAAAGGGCTGTGGCAGTCAAGATGCTCGAGAAGATTGAGGAGACACCAAGTTTCCTTAACCTCCTTTGGACCTTAGATGAAGCCCACTTCCATCTTGATGGAAAGGCGAACTCCAAGAAAAATATCTTTTGGGGATCCTCCAAACAATGAAGTAGCCAGCAAGCCCCTGCACTCTCCTATATACACAGTGTGGGCTGCAATCTCGGCCAGAGGCATCATCGGACCAATCTTCATCGAAGAATCTGGAGCAACAGATACAGTCACCAAGGAGCGGTATGTAGAGGTCGTCAAAACCTTCAAGATTGATCTCCAGACCATCTCCCCGTCGCTTATGTGCAAGTTCTTGTTTCAACAGGACGGAGCAAGTTCTTACACCTCAAACCTGTACCAAGATTGGCTGAATGATAACTTCGGAGGCCGAGGGATCAGTCTCAAGACCGCTTTTGAGTGGGCACCTCATAATACGGACCTAAGACCCCCAGATTTTTTTCTGTGAGCTATCTTAAGGACAGAGTCTACGCAGGGAAACCTAGAACCATCACGGAATTTAAAGAAGCCATCGGGTAGGAGATGAGATCCATTACCAATTCGGTCTGTAAGAACGTCATGGACAACTTCGTGATGCGCCTCTAGCTATCTTCTAACAATGTATATATATATATATATATATGTATATATATATGTATATATATATATACAATTTTAGACATATATCTAGATATATACGACATAATCGTGTTAACACACCGGTTCTCGTCAGATCAGCGAAGTTAAGCAACGTTGGGCCTGGTTAGTATCAGTATTGGGAATTCTAGGCGCTGTATGTGCTCTCCGCTTATCTCGGAATTTGTTTCCAGTCGTCCTGTACTTCACTTGCCACTGGTATTAAACAATGTCGTCTCAGGAAAGGTGTGGTTTGAGATTGCACACCTCCTGCCACAAAAGTTTCACGCGCAAGCAACCCTTCCTGGGTATCTATAGTCTGTTTGTCCAAGACTGCTGCTTGAGATAGATAGATAAATAGAAAGATGGATAGATAGATAGATAGATAGATAGGTAGAGAGAGAGAGATAAATAGATATGTTTTTGTTCTGTGTGAATTCGTAAACCACTGCAACTGTTATGTTATTTTCTTTATCTTAAATCTTATGATTTTGATATTTAATTTTTTGTCCGTCTTAATAAACTTCCTAATAGTAAGATGTCTGCCAATACTATCATGCATTTATGTTTTCAAAACTATACAGCATAAAAAATCACCATTTAAATTAAATTTGTAGTTAATTAAAAATATATAACAGAACATGCATAGATATAGCATGCACACATTTCATCGCTTTGCTGCAAAGCTATATGATACGTCTAGACTGTTAAAATGAGAAGTCTTTCCCGACTAATTCTAGAACATTATTGGACTTGATTGCTACATAAGCCAATGATTGTTAAAAATGTACTTGACATAGATATTTGTAATAATCATGTTGTATGCTTTCCTTTACTTATAGACTGATCGCATTGACTGCATCACATTTTTAAAGTTTGTTTATTATAACCGATGTTAGTATTAATATATTTTCCTTGCCGCTATGCCGTAAATGGTCCCCCGCGTTTGACGATCATCTGATGTAAACTGCCTGAATATACCGAGGGCCGACAAGAAATATTACAAACGCTAGGTAATAGTAAATAGCTTGTTCTATCAGATGCGATTTTCAATAAGAACATCAAATGGATGTGTAATGAAAGGCAATATAACAACGTACTTGAAAATTTATGAATACATAGTGTTTATTTTTTGTGCAAATTAAGTTAAAACACGTTTTTATTTTCTTCAGTAATGAAGAATTATATATTAGCGCATAAATTCACGCTTATTATTATGATCACTGTTAGAGCTACTATTAGAGTTTTGAACTAGAGTTGGGGCGAGTGTTATCTTATGCAATCAGTAACTGTATTCTATTTGTTCACCTAACATCCTCTTTTATATTTTTATTTGTGGACATGTTTTTAACTTGATTGCAGAATTTGACATGTTTTGAACTTGATTGCTTAATCGGACTTTATGAACATGAATGCAGAATCGGACATGTTTTGAAATTGATTGAAGATTTGAACGATTGCAGAATTGTGTATATATTTTTAATTTGGTTGCAGAATGCCACCTATTTTTTTCCTTGATCGCAGAATCGGACATGTTCTGAACTCGATTACAGAATCTAACATGTTTTGAATTTTACAGAATTAGACATTTTTTGAACTTGTTCGAAGAATCGGAAATAATTTGAAATTGATTGCAGAATCGGACATGTTTTGAAATTGATTACAGAATTGGACATGTTTTAAACTTGATTGAAGCATTTGATATGTCTTGGAAGTGATTGCACAATTTGACATGTTTTCAACTTGATTGCAGAATCACATATGCCTTGAACTTGATTGCAGAATTTGACAGGTTTTGTAACTTGATTGCAGAATCGGACATGTTTTGAACTAAATTGCAACATTGGACTTGTTTTGAACTAGGTTGCAGAATCGGACATATGTTTAACTTGATTGCAGAATCGGACATGTTTTAACATGATAGCAGAATCGGACATGTTTTGAACTTGATTGCAGAATTGGACATGTTTTGAACTTGATTGCAGAATTGGACATGTTTTGAACTTGATTGCAGAATTAGACATGTTTTTACGTGATTGCAGAATTAGACATGTTTTGAACTTGATTGCGAAATCGGACATGTTTTAAATTGATTGCAGAATTAGACATGTTTTTACGTGATTGCAGAATTAGACATGTTTTGAACTTGATTGCGTAATCGGACATGTTTTAAATTGATTGCAGAATTAGACATGTTTTGAACTTGATTGCAGAATTGGACATGTTTTTAATTGATTGCAGAATTAGACATGTTTTGAACTTGATTGCAGAATTGGACATGTTTTTACGTGATTGCAGAATTGGACATGTTTTGAACCTGATTGCAGAATTGGACATGTTTTAACATGATAGCAGAATCGGACATGTTTTTACGTGATTGCAAAATTGGACATGTTTTAAATTGATTGCAGAATTGGACATGTTTTGAACTTGATTGCAGAATTGGACATGTTTGTAACTTGATTGCAGAATTGGACATGTTTTTACGTGATTGCAGAATTGGACATGTTTTGAACTTGATTGCAGAATTGGACATGTTTTAACATGATAGCAGAATCGGACATGTTTTTACGTGATTGCAGAATTGGACATGTTTTAAATTGATTGCAGAATTAGACATGTTTTGAACTTGATTGCAGAATTGGACATGTTTTGAACTTGATTGCAGAATTGGACATGTTTTTACGTGATTGCAGAATCGGACGTTTTAAATTGATTGCAGAATTAGACATGTTTTGAACTTGATTGCAGAATTGGACATGTTTTGAACTTGATTGCAGAATTGGACATGTTTTTACGTGATTGCAGAATTGGACATGTTTTGAACTTGATTGCAGAATTGGACATGTTTTAACATGATAGCAGAATCGGACATGTTTTTACGTGATTGCAGAATTGGACATGTTTTAAATTGATTGCAGAATTAGACATGTTTTGAACTTGATTGCAGAATTGGACATGTTTTGAACTTGATTGCAGAATTGGACATGTTTTTACGTGATTGCAGAATTAGACATGTTTTGAACTTGATTGCAGAATTGGACATGTTTTTAATTGATTGCAGAATTAGACATGTTTTTACGTGATTGCAGAATTAGACATGTTTTGAACTTGATTGCAGAATTGGACATGTTTTTAATTGATTGCAGAATAAGACATGTTTTTACGTGATTGCAGAATTAGACATGTTTTGAACTTGATTGCAGAATTGGACATGTTTTTAATTGATTGAAGAATTAGACATGTTTTTACGTGATTGCAGAATTAGACATGTTTTGAACTTGATTGCAGAATTGGACATGTTTTTAATTGATTGCAGAATTAGACATGTTTTTACGTGATTGCAGAATTGGACATGTTTTGAACTTGATTGCAGAATTGGACATGTTTTTACGTGATTGCAGAATTGGACATGTTTTGAACTTGATTGCAGAATTGGACATGTTTTAACATGATAGCAGAATCGGACATGTTTTTACGTGATTGCAGAATTGGACATGTTTTGAACTTGATTGCAGAATTGGACATGTTTTAAATTGATTGCAGAATCGGAATGTTTTGAACATGATTGCAGAATCGGAATGTTTTGAACATGATTGCAGATTCCCATATGTTTGGAACTTGATTGCGGACTTGGACATGTTTTGAACTTGATTGAAAAATCGGGCATGTTTTATACTTGATCACAGAATTTGATATTTATTTTAGCTTCATTGAAGATAATATTATTTTTAAAATATTGTTTAGTTAAATTTTAGTTTGTGCGTACTTGTTTAGCATATTAAGGTTAATATTCGTGTTTATTTTCAGTTTGGTTTATATAATAAACTAATTTTTTTAATTTTTTTCCATTAATGAAAATGTATCAACGCATTATATGGCTGATCATTTGATAATTACGTTTGCCATCTCATCAGCTAATTAATTTGACAAGCCCCCGGCATACTATATATATATATATATATATATATATATATATATAAATATATATATGCTCCTTAAGTATTTGACAGAATATGGATACTCACGAAGGGATGTTAGTGTGTGTGATTTTGTGGTAGTAGGTCCGTAATATACAGCAACACTTCTCCTAAGTCGAGACTGTTAAATACCAGTAGCAACTGAACTGTATGCATAGGGTGACTTAAGATAAATGCCGAGATAAGCGGAGAGCTCATACAGGGTCTGATATATATATATATATATATATATATATATATATATATATATATATATATATACAGGGTGGCCCATAACGATTTACCCATGAGTTCAGGTTGATCATTTACCAAAGACATTTAGTTTAGTAATTGTAAAGTGTCTTTTATTAAACCTGTATATATCTATCAATGTTCAACTGATGGTTCATTAATTTCTTTCAGGTATTCGGTAAGTTATGGCTTATAAGTAATAAGGTTTAGCGCGATCAGATTGTTGCACTCAGGACTGCGGGCGTTAGCAACAATTACATCGTTAAGCAGCTCAAGGTGTGTCGAAAAAAACAGTTTTAAATGCCTGGAAACAGTTTCAAGAGACATACAGAACATTTGGTAAATTATTCCAGGCAGACCGCGCGCAATTCGCACCACAAGTGTTGTTTCTTCAGTGAAAAAGAAGATGGAACGAAATCCACACAGAAGTGTGAGGAAAATTTCGAAAGGGGCAAACATCTCAAGATCTTCGATGCAAATGGATTGTTAAAAATGATCTTCAGTTAAGTCCAGCAAGAAAATACTCCCGGCAGTAATTTCGGAAAGCTTGAAGCAAAAACGGCTGAACATGGGTGAGTTGATGCTGAAAAAGATTGAGTGAGGTGTTCATATTGTCTGATGAGATGTTTAGAGTAGAGGCTGTGACCAATAAACAGAACGATAGTGTTTATGCCAAAAATGCAAATATCTTGTCAGTCAACATTAGAATCCATTTGAAACGCCATAAGCCCGCTTCAGTCATGGTTTGGGCTGCTGTTGCATCTGATGGGAGCAATCTCCATTGATCGTGATTGAGGAAACCGTGAAAGTCAATAGTCAAGTTTATTTAATATTTGTGAGGAAAAGTTTCTGCCGTGGCTCACTGACTCATTTGTGGATGATTTGATCTTCACACAGGACGGTGCTTTAGCTCACAGCGAATGTCACTCAACAGTGGTGCAAGGACCATTTCCCAGGCTTCTGGGACAAGCAAATGTTGCCACCATCAAGTATAAATATCAACACTATGGACTTCGCTATCTGATCAATTTTAGAGAGCGACGTTTCGAGATGTTCCTACCTCAATTTGGACTCCCAGAACGCAGCCCTTCATTCTGCTTGGGCCAAGTTGAACGAAAAGTGGTGCGGCATTTTTGCGCTTAAGTGGCAGCAGGTATCAAGCGAATGATCAAAGAAAAAGGCAGCACTTTTGAAATTTAATCTTTTACTTTGTTTGGAATATACCTCTAATCAATAGTGGTCAAACATTTTTTTCATTTACCTTTCTAGTTTTAATTTTATTAAAGTTATCCTATGAGTAAGCCGTTATTAGCCACCCTATATATATATATATATATATATATATATATATATATATATATACTAATATATATATAGATGTATATATATATAAATATATATATATATTAATATATAGATATATATATTTATATTTATATATATATATATATATATATATATATATATATCATAATCGAGACGGGCTCCTTGCAAGATACAATGAGACTTTTTTCCTCTCCCGAGCTTTCTATCTGCCATTAGCTCCCTCAAATCTCCAGGTTCACAGTCGGGATCGTGGACTATATGTAGATTGTACGTGATTATTGGTCATCCTGTACTTGCGTGTCCGTGTCGTCGAGTCCAGAGCAATACATCACTAATTCATGGTTGCTTCTTAGAGAGTGACCGGCAAGTCGTAGGTTCCAGTCCTGATTGTATAAGGTAGGAACGGTAGGTTGCAATAAAATTGCTGCATCGGGAGATTATTTTGCCAAGATAAAATATATATATATATATAAATATATATATATATAAATATATATATATATATATATATATATATATATATATATATATATATATATATATATATATATATATATTGCTCGTGAACCAAAAATTAACCTAAGGTTTTTTAAATAATGCTAAAGATTGTAAAATTGATGAGAACATTACCTTACACTTTACATATCATAATAAAATTATAACACCTAGCGTCTGATAATTGTATTCACATTTAGGTACTTTGCATCGTTAAACACCTAAGTATGCAATACATTTATCATATATTTTTCATACTTTCAAAAAGAATATAAAATTCTAATTATTTACTTCAAAACAAGCAAAATCTTATATTTTACATTGTTTGGTGTAATATGTATTTTTTTTTGAATATATGAAATACATTTAAGAAGTAAAATGTCGCACAATACGTTATAGATTGTCCTGTGAGTGAGGAACTGTTTAAAAAATATTTTTCCTAGGTTTCGATTGAGCACTAACTTGGGAAGTAAAATTGAAGTCCTCTGATATATATATATATATATATATATATATATATATATATATATATATATATATATATAGTTATACAGACATATAAATATATATAGTTATACTAACATATATATATATATATATATTAATTTTATTTATACAAACATTAATGGCTACATATGTGCATACATGGCTTTCGACGGTAATTCTTGGCCTGAAGACGTAATCCCCCAACGTGGTGATTACAGAAACATGTGTGCACATATGTAGCCATTAATGTTTGTATAAATAAAATTAATATACCTGCTCTGTTCACTCATTGAGCACTATTTTGGTAGACACATGTTTCATTGGATGTACTTCTAGGAAACTAAATTCTACTGGCTAAATATATATATATATATATATATATATATATGAAGCATAAGTGTCTTAAGATATTTCAAAAGATATAATTAAAATTATGTATATATATATATATATATATATATATATATATATATATATATGCGTACAGTTTTAATAATATCTTTGGAAATACCTAGACACACTTATGCTTCATATTTTCGGAAATCACGAGTCTAGAAGTACACACTTTCTACTGGTTGTAGGAATAGACTACGGCCACGAAGCAATATCTGACTAAGTAATAGTGAACAAACCCTACGGCCAATCCCAACCGCGAAAAATATTGTTGCATTTTGTACATTTATTAAATATGGGAGCACTTTATACACAAAATAACACGTATGTATATATTAATATATATATATATATATCAATATATATATATATATATATATATATATATATATATAAAGAGTTAGTGAAAAAAGAGAATTCTCATATAAAGAACAGCTCTCGTAATAGACACCCCAACATCATAAAGTTAAGAACGCCTTTCAGAATATACACCCCCAAACTCCCTATGTAAAGAACGGTTTTAGGAATAGAAACCCTCAATATTGTCATATTAAGAACGGCTTTCAGAATATCCTCCACATTTGTTGAGGGAGGTTGTCTAATTTTATCTTGATATTCGTTTTCAGCCTACCCAACCGCAAATACTATAAACAAAAACTATTGGGGATGCCCGTGTTGATCAGAGGGAAGTTGATTTGTTTAACGTGCATGCGAACAAATACAGTGGCCATTGAATTGCAGTGCATTATACATGTCTTTATAGCTAAAAAAACATGGTTATCTCTTCTAAATTTAAATAGGATTTTCTTAATCAACATAGTCGAAAAATAATAAAAGTCGCTATTTAGAAAAAAAAGCAGCTAATCAAGGGTTATCCGTGTGCAGTGTCGACATTGAGTCTAGAAAAGAGAATTAAAGAAATACTCCGTAGAAAGTATACTTGGTAAGAAAATGAACATAGACAAAATAAGTGTTACCGTAGGCAATGTAATATTAAAAAAAAACTCTCTGTATAAAATATTGGGGCATTAACTTATGTGTAAGCGGTTGCCATTATATTAACATGATGTAAGCCTAGGTAATCTTTCAAAATAGATACGAGAATGAAATTGTCCACAGTACATGTAAATGTTTCAAAAAACGTGAAAAAAAAAATTACCTTCCAAAAACAATAAAAACAAAATAAGAAAGAGCATCGTATTAAGCTGCTCCAAAATCAGAAAAATAAATAATGATATCTGTAAATGTTTTTTTTTTTTATAGTGCGTTTTCTGGGGAGTATTATGTGTAAGGACATTGTGCATACATGAGTGTAAAGTTTACCAGTATTTTGTTTTCTGTTACTGAGCCGTTATTATGATTTTTTTTTCTTTTTTACATTGCAGCATGTAGAAAGGGACGCAACAACGGAAAACTTCGGACTCTTCGTGTATGTATTAAGCAGTGGATTCCAGAATAATAGAATTTTGTTTTTTGTTTTTTACATTGCATCATGTAGAAAGGGGCACACCAACGGAAAACGTCGGGAATCTTCGTGTATGTATTATACAGTGGATTCCAGAATAATAGAATTGTCAAGTTTCAGCCTAAACGAAAATATTAAAATATAAACAGCGGAATCATACATGTTTCTGTTTCATCCTTTTCAGGCGAATGCTACACACGAAAAACGCGTTCGAAAAACTGCTTAAGACATGTTAATTCTTTTTAACAAGCACACTAAATCCCAGCCAACACTCGCTTCCACTGTCACAAAAGAAGCCACTACATGTTTAGTTGTATAACTAGTAAATATGCATATTTGGGGAGTATATAATTTTTTTCCGATTATGCCATTAGCTGAAAATATCCATGTACAGTTGCATTGACATGGCTGCATACTGAGCTGAATGTATTAAATAACACACATTTCTAAATAAAAAAAATCTAATTTATCTTTTTTAATTGGGGTTGAGCCATGCTGTTAAACGCATTTTCAGATACGTCGAATAATTCTGATTTTTTTTGTAGGAACAAGTTATATTCAATGTGTTCTCATCATCAATAGTTGTCTGGTATCATCTGAATTGTAATTATTTTTTTAATTAAGATTTCACACTTTCTTTTATATCTGTTTGATGAATGCCAGAACGAAATTTACAACCTGATTGGAATTTTACTCTGTTAATTGAATCGAGCATTCATCATTACTATTAATTATTCTAAATACACGCACACTTCCTTGGGCATAACATATTTTAATATACTACCATAAATCTTTGATACCCATTTTGTTTGTTTAATATTGATTAGTTGAGGTCGTAAAAATTATATACAACGACAAGAGACGAGGAGGTATATAAATATATATATATATATATGTATATATATATATATATATATATGGGGGGGTGTATGGTTTTTAAAAGATTAATCTACTCATTCGATATCAATAATAACATATAAATATTTAATGTAATACTTTAAATGACTGGTTTTTCTAGTTATAGCATTACAAACCGACGATTTAATTACTATGAACGAATCTTTTACACTCCGATATTTATAATTATCAAAAGCAATGAGATATCCCCGTTTTTACAAAATCAATTGATTCCTAGCTCTAACTTGCGACCATCGGCCATGCAACTGGAGGGAGGCCCACATGCCTGCCGTAATGAGAGAGTTCACAATATATTGCAGTCTAAATTTTACTGTAGAGAACCTTATCTATCTATTTATCTACTAGTATATAAAACGACCGCTGTGTGTGGGTTCCTTATCAAATAAACTCCATAACTGCTGGGCCGAATATTAAGAAATTTAACACTGATGTAATTCATATATCTCGCAGTGTTCTTAAATAGGTTAATCTCAGAATGTCTCGGTATGCATCTATAATCGATAATCTCAACAATTTTATAAATATAGCGCCTGACAATTTTTATCACAATTAACAACTTATATAGCCGTGCATCACATGTGCATTTGCGAATTGTTCAGCAATCGATTTGATTAAAAAATTATATATATATATATATATATATATATATATCGACCATTTTTTAATCAAATCGATTGCTAAAAATAACGTTGAATTTAAGCATTTTGTTTTGTAAATGTTCTTTACGTCAGTAACAGTGATCTAATCGCTATACGATAGTCTATGCATAATATATATATATATATACATGCACATTCACACATACACATATATATATATATGATCTATGGATGATATATATACACACACACTCACACACACACACATATATATATATATGCGTGTGTGAGTGTGTGTTTTTGTGTGTGTATATATATATTATGCAGAGACCATCGTATAGCGATTGGATCATTGTTACTGACCTAAAGAAGATTTACAAAATAAAATGCTATAATTCAACGCTATTTCGCACGGTTAATGGTAGCCGATTGGGTACGGTCTTTGCTAATCGAGCCAGAGATGGTTCATGTTGCCGGGTTCGAATCTGTCGAATGGTGTTAATTATGATACCCTGAACTGAAGATCTCTGAAAGGATGAAACATCTGTGTCTATAGGTATCTAATTAAATCTAATTAGTAAACAATTATGTCAGCCCTTTAAGAAACTAGTTTCTTATCGTAGAGCACTTTCAGTTGAATAAAGTCGGTCAATTTAGCTCTTAGGCATAGCTCACCGTATAACGATAAGATCACTGTGACAGACGTAAATAACATTTAAAAGATAAAATGCTTTAATTCAACGTTATTTCTCGCGGTTAATGGTAGCCGATTGTGGACGGTCTTTGCTAATCGCCAGAAATGGCTCCTGTTGCCGGGTTCGAATCTGTTGACTGGTGTTAATCGTAACACTCTGAACTGAAGATTCCAGAAAATATGACACACTAGAGTCTGTAGGTATTTAATTAATCTAGTAAATTATTAGTTATTATATATATTTGTTCTTATTATACATGTACGCTACTGTAAATGTATACCTTGGATGATATGCATCACGTGAATCGCAAAGAACACTAAATATACGGGAATAGTTTATAAGCACTTGTTGTATAGGAATTAAAATACAAAAGAAATGTGTTATTATTCTCCTGGGACAATGACATATATTTGAACTGTAAATTCATATTAACACATGCTAAATGTTCTGACGTAAACATCTTTAAAACGGCAAGTGTCAAACATTGAACTATTATTAGGTCGGTGCGAAAATAGTGGTATATTTGAAGTTTAACTATATAATTACAAACGACATTATTTTTTGCACTAACCTAATATTTAGATGAAGACAGACACTATAATGCACACGTTATTACCAAGCAATTTATAATTAATAAATGTTGTTTTTCTTTCATATAAAAGAAAAAAAAACACCCGTAGTCAAGCTTATTGTGTATCAATTATTATGCTAATTATATTACATACACGTACATCAAATCTGTTGCCAAGTCCGCTGGAAAAATGGTGGGATCTTTCTATCGATCCGGTAAATATCTCACTGCTGATGCTATTCTCTATCTATATAAGATCCAGGTACGTCCAAGGATAGAATACTGTTGCCACATCTGGGCAGGAGCTGCTAGAAAGGAATTGTCCTGCCTTTATAGAGTTCAAAATAGACTTCGTAGCCTCGTAGGAGATGTCCTTTTCTCTTCGCTGCAACCTCTATCTCACAGAAGAGATGTTGCGAGTTTGTCTCTGATGTATCGTTATTTTCATGGAAAGTGTTCGACTGAGCTTCAATCTATGGTCCCCCTCGCCAAACTTTCACAAGAAACACTCGTCTAGCTGCAAACACTATCAATAATTCCCCCCCACTCTTTATATGTGCCTAAACCTAAACGCAGATTCCATGAACAAAGCTTCTTTCTAAGAACTGCACGCCTGTGAAATTGTCTTCCGTTTTCCTGCTTTCCGGCTGACTAAAATATGGTTTTCAAGTCTAACGAAATAAGTTCTTGATGAGCCGTTCCATATAAGTTATCAAATTTACCAAATTTTCATTACTAATGATTACTATATTGTCCAATTTCTACTGTACACTCTTTAACCCTTATCCTTGAGTGGCCTCTTGGCCTTGATAATGTGTTGATGCCTTTGTAAAAAAAAGTGCGAGTTACTTCATGCTTTATCCTAATGATTATCAAACAACGAGGACAACAACGACGATAATGTTGCTGCATGATGATGATGATGATGATGATGTTGGTTTGTTTGCTTGTTTGTTTGTTTGTCGTCGTCAGCTTTGTCGTTGTCGTCGTCGCTTCTTCCTTTCTCCGTATTGATTTGGTTGTTTAGGATCCACGAATTCCATAAGAGTCGCTTAAGAAACGCTAACAAGTTGCCTTAAAAATGAAGAGATCGGTCTCAAGTAGGTTCCCTTATTTGAAAGACTGTTCAATGGCTCTCATTTTTTATTCATATTTTCGTTAAAAGAGGTTATATTAGGTTGCTATGCAGGTATACTCTCATGGGTTTTTAAAGAGCTTGTCTTTCGAGACACTGCATCTTTCTACCACGATCGAATTTAACTGTAAAGTCTTCATATAAAAAGTAGAAAGCTATTCGCTCCTATGCGCTGATGCACTGCGATTTTAGGAACGGAGTCTTGATCACGCAAAAGTGTCGCCATGTAATATAAGAGGAAAGTGCAGCGAGTTTTACTTTTCATTTGTTTGGAAAGTTTTTTTTTACTATTTACTACGTCCTTATTCTTTCAATTTTCCACTTTTTCTAAGACTTGCCTTAAAGAACTTTGCTAATCTCTTCCCAAAATTTCCAACTTAACTGAATAATTCACACAAAAGAGTTAAGAGAAAATTCCTATCTGGAACGCAAAAGTGTCATGTTCTGCTCGTCAAGTGCAAAGTAGAAAATACAAAAATATGCCTTGCGGAATAACAAGCAAGGTTGTAAACAGGTGTGAGCCGTGTATTCTGATCATTCTCAACGGATCTCAGAGGAATAAAATGTTACCGGAAATATATAATATTTTTGCCAAAAACTTTGCATTAAAAAAATCTATGCGATAAGGGCAATTTTACCATGAAACCGAAACCGAAAGTAATTTCAGTGATATCCTCATATCTGTTCGTGATTTTATATTATACATCAAGAACAGCATAAAATCAAGACAACTAATCCATCAAATATTCTAGTCCTTATACTGAACATCTTAAACCAGAACAAATAGCTATTCGTCTAACAGTATTGAATGTATGCTAAAAGAGGAAATGCACGTCAACATTACCTGTATGTCCAGTATTTAAAATACTAGATGTTTGTTATCGGCACTCCATGCAGACAGATTACCATCCTGTGCTTCATGTTTACCTCGTGTCATCCGTGGTTACTTGAGAAATTGTAAATTAACTCAGCAGCCACAATTTGCTTAATGACATCGAATGTGATTTCCATTCTAACAGAATCTACACATGATGGGAAGATCGGTTAATAAGTCTCAAAATTAAAATAAACAAAAACAGAATTAGACTAGTAACGACCGATTGATGGCATTACGGATGTGTATGTGTAACCTAATAGCAAAATGTCCGTAAACCTTGCAGCAAGTATGTATTTATATGTCAGACATAAACGTTAGAAGAAAAAATAAATCGTAAGCTAAAGGTTTTGGTTTAGATATTAGGTTGTTTCCCTCGAGTCATTATTTTAGAACTATTTTAATCATTACTGTATATGGGATGCACTATAATATGATAATAAATACGACATTTGTATTAACCAAAATTGAATATCTAAGTGTATTTTAGAGGCAAGCAATAAATGGTAGCCAGGTAGTGTTTATATAAATTGGCACTTGATATAGCTTTACTTAACCAAATTGAGTCATTTGTTCCGTTTGTGTTTAGCGAGAAAGATATATTATATGGTAATGAATTTGTAGATAAAAAACTCAATTTTAATGCTTTTATTTAACAATAAACTAGAACCGCAGGCTGAAGCATAAAGATATTAAGAAAATACAGTACACTATATAAACACATGTATTTAACCAAAAACATTTTTAAAATAGCACGTTAACGAAGGGCAAATATCGTAACCAGGGTTCGAAAAAATAATTAGTATTCAACAGTGTAACATGAAAAAAAAACACTCCTAGGGTCACCGTAATCCATATAAATAATATAAATAATCGTATATTAAATCAGCTTAGTTTCGTTAAACCACGTGTATTTTTTTATCTATAAACAAATAAAATAACACAAAATCAATAAAATTGGCACATTAATTTACGTAAGTTTTGAACAATGCAACGGGGGTTAAAAATATTGCATTGGTTGAAACTATACATTTTGTAAAAGATAAATATACAATAATAATAAGCTTAATAATAATAATAATAATAATAATAAAACATATGATAGAATTCCACAAGCAAAGGTGATAGAATGCCCGTGAATGTACAAAATACCAAGTAATATAAGCAACTTGACACAAAATGCAGTGAAAAATAGTACTTGAACTGACAGCTGATGGAAAATACATAACTGAAATCAACATACAAATAGGAATATATTCATAGGCGCAAGATCTTTTCATACACACACACACCCACCCACACACACACACACACACACACACATATATATATATATATACATATATATATATATATATACTTTGTTTATTTTACATCAGCAAAGCCACGTTGCTGCACAGTCAGGAACATGTTTCGGTTATATGGGTACCAGTATCTTGAAACCTATTCAGGCAATACAGCCTATAGTAATAATACTTGAGGATCACGGTGTATTAATGCTCCAATATAGCGACAGCTTGCACCCGCACAAGTGCAAAGTAGAAAATACAAAAATATGCCTTGCGGAATAAAAAGCAAGGTTGTAAACAGGTGTGAGCCGTGTATTCTGACCATTCTCAACGGATCTCAGAGGAATAACACGCACAACACACACACACACAGATATATTGAACCATGTAAGATTTCTTTCATATTTTTATATATAAATATACACATACACACACACACGCACACACACATACACACATATATATATATATATATATATATATATATATATATATATATGATTGTTGAGCTGGATTAAATCCGACGATATGAAATAAAATGGAGGTGGAAGGGCCTGAATACTCAACGTTTCGCCTGATTTATTCGGGCTTCTTCAAGCAGGATGGTCAATGACCATTCCTCTTGAAGAAGCTCGTATAAATGGAGCCAAACGTTGAGTATTCAGGTCCTTCCACCTCCATTTTATTTCATATATATATATATATATATATATATATATATATATATATATATATATATATTGAGAAAGGAGTTAACCATTATCAAATATTTAATATATCATATATAAGTCCATTAAAAAAGTGTAATACAACCCAAAAAAAAGTGAACGCTCTTCGGAATGTTAAAAAAAAATAGTGCGTCCACGAATCATCATCAGTTGTTTAAGTAAAAGTAGGAAGGAGAGAAAATGTGAATTAAAATTGAAATCTAAAATATACAGTAAACGGCGATAAGATGAACTGCATATTGTCGGTGAAATCTCGATTAAAATTATAGGTCTACTAAAAATTCGAGTATTTAAATCAGCAAGTTCCTGGACACAGTTAACTACGCAATATATTTTAGAACGTGACTGCTTTTCTCGAAAACGATATCATTTATAGTGGGTTTAAGGGTGCTAATATATGACGCTTAAAGGATTTTTAATTTTTTAGTATTATTTTCATGTTATAAATTTTGTGTCTAAATACTGCCTATATATATATATATATATATATATATATATATATATATATATATATATATATATATATATATATATACACGGTTTTCTTGTATTATCGACACTGCTCCCTCCCCATCATTTCAGGTATGTTGTTTAAAGTTAGCAGAAGGAAAGGAGAAAAAAAAGGGAAAAACAGATCAAAGGAACAGAGGTCTTACAACGTGTGTGTCGGGTGAGGTTGGGCGAAAGAAAGCCTTTTTATAATATCTCGTTGTTTTGAGCACTGGCTCTTCAGTTTTGGGTCTAAAGTTTAGGGCGATTTCAACCATTATTACCGCATGATCAGCGTTCCCAAGTGGGCTGTCGGCTTTCGTTACACAATCTTCAGGAACTGTGGTCAAAAACAGTATGGAGTATTGCTGTCATATTTGGGCCGGTGCATCGGCTACTAGTCTCTCGCTCCTTGACAGGGTTCAAAAGAGAGTCGCCAATCTGATAGGCCCTAAACTGGCATCAAAACTTCAGCCTCTGTCCCATCGTCGAAACGTTGCATCCCTCTGCCTGTTCTACAAGTATTATAATGGTGAATGCTCTGAAGAACTGCAAGCACTTGTGCTCCCACGACGTGAACACCTTCGACAGACCCGACAAGCTGCAAAATCCCACCCCACACTGTAGAGATCCCTAGATGTAAAAGATCCTTCTACTCCACTAGTTTCTTCCCCAGAACTGCTAGACTTTGGAATTCCATTCCAGGTCACTGCTTCCCCAACTGTACTGACATGCATAAGTTCAAGTGCAACGTGAACCAACATCTCGCTGCCCTAATCCCTACATAGTACCCCAGTAGATGTTTCCCCTGATAGTAGCCCCCTACATTAAAGTGGCAATGTGCCTTGTTTGGGGTGAAAATGTAATTTAAAAAAAAAGAGAGATATGACGATGGCGCCCATAGTTTTAAAAGGAGTGTTCCAGTGGAAGTCACGCGAAATCACGGGGGAAACATGTATAAAAGGAGTTGGCAGGTAAGGTCGTCGAGAGGAAGACAGACAAAGATTCGTCACAGTTGTGATCTCAAACCCGGCAGTTGTTGGCTTAAAAAAAAACATTTTTTTTTTGATCAACCAACTTAGAGGCATCGTTCATTTGCCTAAATTCTCTGGTGGTCTCAATGCATATATCTATAGTGTCACTCGTTTTTGTTGTTATTTTACTTTAGACCAACGTTCTCAGAAACCCAGGGGCCCACAACCTTCGGGTTACACTTGAAGTCTATATGAGATACACAGAGATTCGAATATTCCATTTAATTCTTTATTTCTCAAACACTGAGTTAAAAAAAGGAAATTGAGAATATAATGTATCCTTTCTCCAATTAATCATTTTTATACGTTGTATTATATCTTTAATTTTGGTATCTTGATTTTACTACATACAAGGACAATAATTTATCTAGTCTGGTGGAGTATCCAGCTTCGTGGTATTATCTGAGGAAACATCATTTGGAGAAGGTGCACAATTACTCGTAAAAGCTAATGTAGATTAGCCATAGTTTATCTGGACATCGTATTTGGACAGCGAATACTATGTGATTTTAAATATTTGGTTATGGTTTACTTCTATGGAAAAAGTATCGACATGTCACCTTGTTCTGATGCAACCCTGTACAGACTGACCTTATACGCTCGAGGACACTGTCTAGTAGGCATTTAATCCAGATTTCCGAGAGTTTATTCAATCCAGATTTCCGAGATTTCCGAGATAGGCACTCGACGTGTCGGTTCAATTCTCGGAAATCTAGTAGTGGTCTGATCTTCTTTTTTGTTGGTTGCAGAACAGACATTAATGGCAAGATGCCCGAGTCGACATACTTGTCCAGGGCAACAGTACTCCCTCCTCGATTCATCTGCCCACTTCTCGTTCAAACTACTTTCTTGCTTCCCCTTTGAGCGAATTATCATTTCATCCCAACCTGTTTTTTTACGTAGGTGGTTCATTCTTATTGTAAATCTCAACTTACAGTTTTAAGTTCTTTCTCTCTCTCTCTCTCATATATATATATATATATATATATATATATATATATATATATATATATATATATATATATATATATATATATATATATATATATACATGCTTAAGGATTAAATAATGCAAGTATCACCTTATCGGTAATGTCATAAAATGGCATTGGTACATAGGCTACACTTTTATTTGATAATTTACTTCGATGAAATCTCCCTCAAATTGAATAACCCATTTGGCAGACGTGCATAATATTGCACTTTTAGATGTTGTTCATTACTCTATGAATGCTTTTAGAGAGAAGTTGGTGTTGTGAAGCTGTCTACTTACATCTCTCTCAACAACTCCGCACCCTATATTACCTGTAATAATCCAACGGATAAAGGCCTTAAGAGCTTAGAGAGCGCGAGTAAGTCACAGTATTTTTAATCTGAAATAAACAAAGCAAAAAACAAAAAAAAACAAGTATATCGTGTCATGCAATATGTTTCAGTTTGTAGAAAAGTCTTTTGAATTTCACTAAATGATTTTCCTTGGTAGACTCGGACATGCACCCGCCTCGTTCCCTTACATACGACTTGTATGGAAGATTCTCATCAAGAGTTTTTCGAATTGTGACTCCAGATACACCGATATATTTTGCAATTGACCTCATTTAGTTTTGGTGGCTCTTGTCAATGATAAACTGAACATGTTGAATGGATTCAAATATTCCACTGTTGTCAAAGAGTTGTTGGGGCTTTTTACGTTTAGCCACTAGAGAAATCTGACCATTATTTTTTTGTACAACTTTGCGAACAAAGAAAACAAAGTAGCAGGCGACTTTAAGAAAATGCATTATTGAAAATATAAAAAAATGTCGATGCAGGTGCTGCGTTAGTTTATACCTTCCATGATTAGTTGTGTGTAAAAAGAAAAGTTAAATTTATTACACAGGAAGATTTTTATAAAATAAGTATCTTCGCAAACACCAGACGTACGTCCATGAGTTAAAGCGAGACTCATCATTTAAAGCAAAATATATCTGTATTTATATAGTCAAATATAACATAATCGTTACAGCGGGCATGCTAATGTTTCCGACGATTGGTTTGCAAAACTAAAAGCTCCCGCTAGACGAGGTAATATGACGTATATGTGTGACTGTAGACGATTGGTTCGAAAATAATTATTTTGCAAGTATTTTCAATGACACATACGTCATATTACGTCGCCTGGCAACTGTCCGAAACATAAGTATGTTCAGTGTAGCGATTATCTAACGTCTGTTTATATAATTATGTGAGTGTGTACGTGTGTCTTTTTAAATATATACATCTACATAATTGTGTGTATATATATGCATGTATACATACACATATATGTTTATATATATTTATGCATCTATGTATGTATGCATATATATATATATATATATATATATATATCATATCATATATATGATTGTTGGAGGTCAAGGTCTGCTGTGGACGTGTTTAAAGTACACACATGCTTTAGCGTCATACTGTGCTTCTCCCAGACAAATCAGCCCCACGTGCACGTAATGACAACTGCCACGCAGACGGGGCTCTGATGAACGGGAGTGTCCTGTTCCCATAACTGGACCTCCACTGCCTTGTGGGCCAAGATTCCTTTAACCAAAAGCTAAGGGTGAGAAACCTCTAGAGGAGCTTAGGTCCTGTCTCTGCGGCATACATGGCCCAGCGGCGTGTGGAGTATGGTGTTATGCCTAGCAATCAAAGTCCCAGTCATTGATCAAATGGCATAGTTTGTTGAGAGGACTCCCGTAAGCCGTGATGTAGGCAACCTGACTAGGAGAAAGAAAATCTGATATGAAACCTGCTGCGACTAGTGCTTCCAATTATGTTGACTCGTTCTCCTTTTTGTTTCAATTTGTCAGTTGTTTAGAGTGGAACGGTCTCGGTGCAAATGCTTTCCTCACTATAAAAAACCTAATGCACAGGCATTGTTTGATATAAATTAGATACACATTTTACCATCAGTGTGTATCTCGATAACAAAAAGGCTGGTTGTGGCCTAAAACGGCAAAACATTCTATGAGATTGGCAAATATAGTTATGAACGTAAATGACAATAAAGGAACTGGTACTCCAGGGCCTGGCAAAGCAGGTGTCTCAGAGCTCCTCAGACGAGAATATATATGACAATGACCATCGGCTGTTGGAATGTGCGGACGCTGCTTAAGTTGTCGTCGGCAATAACGCGTCTAGAACGTAGATCTGCTCCTGTATCTAAGGAACTTCACTCTTATGACATAGATATAGTTGCGCTATCTGAAACTAGGTTGGCTGATGAGAGACAGTTTTCTGAGTTGGCTGGGAGCTACACCATTTTCTGGAGTGGTAGAGCAGATTGATGTAAAATGAATAAAGTGTTACTTTTGCTATAAAGGCATCAATTCTTTCTAACCTGGAAGAACTTCTCCGTAGTGTGAGCGACCGGATCATGACTATCAGGTTACCTCTGATAAATGGTCGTTATACAACATTTTGGAGTGTCTATGAACCTACTATTGATGCAACAGAATATGCAAAGGTTGCTTTCTGTCCTGCAGTGTGCAGTGGACTTAGACGCATTCACTCTGCTGACAAATTCTACATATTTAAATATTTTAATGTTAGCGTGGGAAGAGATTTTTAAACCTGGGATTTACTGGGTAAATACGGAGTGGGCAAGTGTAATAGCAATGGTCTGATGTTGTTTTGTTCAGAGATGAGTTTTAAACTGGTAACACCGTTTTTCAGCAGAAGGAAAACTCGAGACAACCTGGATGCATCCTGGTTCCAAACAATGGACAGAAAACGTGGGATGAGAGATACCTGTAGTGTTCGTGTCATGCGTGGTGTATAGTACTGGACTGACCATCGGTTGGTCCGTGCAAAGTTTGTGAAGCCCAAGATGAGGGGACCTAGTGTGGCTATCCCACAGCGACTTAATGTTGATCGTCTAAGGGACAACATTTTGAAGGAGAAACTAGTTAAGGAAATGGAAGACATTGACTGTGAAGACACTTGGCCTGCTTTTAAGGAGGCTGTCTATGAAGTATGTGAGAGGGTTGTAGCATTATGAGCATAAAGCTTCAATGGAAATGATATTGAAATTCAGAATATGCTGGATTCAAAGGTCAGGGTGTTGCATGCTTATCTCAGGACTGGTTTAAAGGATGGTGAGCAATATCGATTGAGGGACAATTTTAAGGCAACCAAGCGTGAGGTGCAGAGGAGGTTGCGAAACATCCAGGATTGATGGTGGAGACAGGAAGCTGAAGAAATACAGGTTGCCTCGGATTCGAACAACACCAAGTTCTTACAAAACCGATTGCGTGCGGTTTACGGACAATCCAGACAACTTATCACTCCTTTGCGCTCGAGGGATGGTGGGGATCTGTTTCGAGACCCCACAGGCATTCTTCATAGACAGATTGAACATTGCGATGAGCTCCTGAACATAAGCTGAATAATGGAGAGGCTTCTCACCTGAATCGGTTGCATGCAAAGATCTTTAAATGTTCTAGGCCCAAGATGACGCAACGCTTGCCGGACATGTTGCACACAGCTTGGCGTAATGAGTGTGTTCAGCATTGATGGTGGTGCTATACAAGGGAAAGTGTGCCAGAGCTGAATGTGGAACCACCGGGTAATCGCTCTCAGTAGTCAGTACTCTGTAGCATCATGCTAGACAGAATGCTGAAGCACATTTCTGACGGTGTTTTGCCTGAGTCGCAGTGTGGTTTCAGAAGTGGTCGAAGGACATAGGGTATGAGTTTTACAGCCAAGTAATTACAGAAAAAATATATAGAACATCGAAAGTGTCTTTATTATGTGTTCAACGAATTAACCAAGGCCTCTGATACAGGCAATAGGGATGCTTTATGGGAAATAAGTGTGACAAGTTTGTAACCATCTTAATGCTCTTACACGTTGCTATAAAGGTTGTTGGGGGAAAACTGGTTGATCCTATTTCAGTAGAAATGTGTGTTAACCAGGGATACATTCCAGCACCGACAGTCTCTGCGTTGTATTTCACCATGTTCCTTCGGATGGCATTCGGGGGTAGCTCTGATGATGTTTATATTCGCTACCGAACTACTAGGGGGGGTTACCAACATTAGGTGCTTCAATGCAATTATAATAGTACTTACTAACACGATCCGTGAATTACTCTATGCGGAGGACTGTGATCTGGTAGTTCATACGGGAGCTGTTATGCAGCATCTTGTGGACGCATTTTCGGTTGTCTGCAGTGCATAGGGCCTGACCTTCAATCTGAAAAAAATGCTTTAATGTATCAACCTGCGTCATGCTTGCAATGCTATGAGCTATCAGTTAATATCTATGGGTTAAAGAGAGCGGTTGTAGCTAAGATTGTATACTTGGGTAGCCTACTAAGTATGGCTGGTACTCTGGATGATAAGGTATCGTTGCGGATCAGCAGGGCAAGTGATGCCTTTGGAAAGTAAGACAAGGTGTTTGTCGGGCTGTCATAGGATCTCGCTACCAACTAAGAATAAGGTTTATGCCGCATGTGTTCTCTCTGCTTTTCTCTATGCCTGTGAGACCTGGACAAAATACAAGAAGAATTTGAACCGTCTCGAGCGATTTCACCAGATGTGTCTACGGCGAATCTTAGGGCAAATGTATGTCAGTGATGTTGAGGTTCTTGAGCGGAACGAATGTCTAAACATTGACGCTCTCATTATCAACACTAGGCTGAGATGGAGGGACATGTAGTGAGGATGTCAAACAATCGACTTCCCACACAACTCTTTTATGGCAAATTTGAGATGGATTAGCGGAACTAGGAGAGTCTTGCTTTGGATAGTGGAGATTGGAGAGTGGAGAGTGGAGAAGGACTTTGAGGGGAGATGGGGGAAAGTTTGAGGTTGATCGGACCCAGCATAAGCAACTGAAACGTGATATCCGGAAAGGGAAGGTCAAGAAGCAAAGGATGGACTGAGGTGCCAAATTTGTTTGGATTGTCAGGTGTGCGTGAGATCATGTCTGAGCATAAATGGGTTCATAAGCAACCAGACTGCTCATCAGCGTAATGAGCCACATAACAGTCTTGTATTGCCAGATCTAAGATGTGTCAACTGCGGGGGGGCGGGCGTGTAAAATAGCAGGCGCGTTTGGCAGGGCTTAAAAGCGACCTTTATGCGGCCCATCCCTGATTTGTTTTCAGGTTTCCGTATGTATATTTTTATATGTGCTATTACAAGTAATGACAATGTTCAAAACGAATTTTCTGCAATCATATATATGATTAGATTATATGTACACTTGTGCCCGATATTATTCATACCCCTCGGATCTTTGAGATTTCTATAAGAATATTGCTCAAACCAGAAGGTAGACAATATTAAAGGGATTTCAAACAATAAATCAAGCATAAGCATTTAATTTAAACTCAACAAATAAATAAATTATGCAAGTTTGAAACATTATACAAAGAAAAACAATAATGGCACTAGTTCAAAATTATTCATACCTCTCTTACTAAAAGTCAATAGCATGCCTTTTATTCTTAATAACTGCCTGTAACCGTTTTGGATATTTATCAACAAGGTTTTTACAAGCATCAACACTGATTTTTGACCATTCTTCAATGCAGTAGTTCTCCAAATCCCTCAAATTTCTAGGTGTCCGCTTTTTAACGTCAGTTTTCATTATGTGCCAGAGGTTTTCGATAGGGTTCAGGTCAGGACTCTGGCTAGGCCATTCCAAAACATTAATTTGATTATCCTCAAACCATTTCTTGACTATTTTTGCAGTATGTTTTGGATCATTATCCTGTTGAAGGACCCAGTTTGGTCCTAAATGGAGCTTCTCCGCATCCTGTCTAATGTTTTTCTGGAGTATCTCCAAATATTGCTCCTTCTTCATGGTTCAATCTATCTTGACCGAACTACCTGGACCACTAGCCGAAAAGGAGCCCCAAAACATTAGGCTACCACCACCATGTTTCACCGTGGGTATGGTGTTCTTTGGGTTGTAAGCTTCTCCTTTCTTCCTCCAAACGTAAGAAGCATCTATATGGCCAAACAATTCAATTTTTGTTTCGTCAGTCCACAAAATACTTGAGAAAACGGACTCTAGAGAATTCACATGGGTCCTAGCAAACTTTAGACGTGCTGCAAGGTGTTTTTCGGTGTGCAACGGAGTCCTTCTTGGTCTTCTTCCTTTCAGACCATTTTCATGCAGAGTCCTTTGCAATGTTTGCCTTCATATTTTTATGCCAAAAGACTCCAGATTTTCTAAAATGTCCTTAGTAGTGGTGGTTGGATTTGCATTAACACTTCTTACAATATTCCTGGTGGCTCTAGCAGACAGTTTCCTTTTCCTTCCTCTACCAATCAAGTTGTTTATTGTGTGGTCGCTCTGGAATTTTTTGATGATACTCTGTACTGTTGCTGTAGGGACCTCAAATTTCTTGGAAATTGACTTGTAACCTAAACCATCCTTATGTGAATTCACAATTTTAGTCCTAAGATAATTACTCAGCTCTTTTTCTTCCCCATTCTAATAATTTTTATTCTTTTATTGGTTTTCAGTTGATATCATTTTAATTTCTGAAAAATGCAAAAAACGAAATGAAATTAATCACAGATTGTATAAAAGCATTCAAAATAAGAATCAAACAGGAAACAAACAGCCAGAAACTCGATTAATACTGAAAAAATAAGGGGGTATGATTATTTTTGAACATTGCAGATTTTATAAATAGCTGTATATTTCTTTTATTACAAGTATCCCGAGATTTTAAAATGACGAAAATGATCAGAAGAGGTTTATTAAGAATATGTATCAATATGAACGTAAACAATAAATTCTTACAAAGTTACACCTAATAAACTCAATTTTCAAGGGGGGGTATGAATAATATCGGGCACAAGTGTAAATACATATATAACACTATACTTACAACAAGGCATATAGGTACACACGCACGCATACACACACATATATGTGTGCATATATTTGTGTGATTGAGTATGTGTGTACTTAAATATATGCATCTGCATAATCATATATATATATATATATATGTATACATATACATGCATATATATATGAGCAAACACAGACACACACACCCACACACACACACCCACACACACACACATATATATATATATGTATATATATATATATATATATATATATATATATATATATATATCATACTTTGGGGTACTTGCGCTAATCCCGGGAAAATTGCGCCAACTATCTAAAACTGCGCTTCTGTCAACCACACATATAAAGTGTATTTTGTTTTTAGTTTAGTTTTTTTTTAAACAAAATACACTTTATATGTGTGGTTGACAGAAGCGCAGTTTTAGATAGTTGGCGCAATTTTCCCGGGATTAGCGCAAGTACCCCAAAGTATGATATATATATATATATATATATATATATATATATATATATATATATATATATATATGCTCATGAGCCAAAAATGGACCAATAGTGAAAGAAGTAAGAAATCGATTTTTTAATATTTTTCAATTGTTGAATGAATCTATTTTTTGGATTATTATCATTATAGCGTATAATGAAAATGAGTGAAGAAAAATTATCCTTAAATTTGTAAGACCGCTTCTTGGCGAGGATATAAAACACCGAACTGCAGAATTAAGGCTGTCCAAAATGACTAACAACCAGATTTTGGATATTTTAAGAAAAGAAAATATGAAAACACCTCTTTCATTACAATGAAGCGAATTGGTCAAAGTTTCGATGTCGAACGCTTGGTTAAAAGGGAAAGCTGGGTTTAGTAGCCCTAGAGCATCCTTTTTGAAGAAGGACCATAGTCTTAAATAAACTGGTTGGAAGGATAAAGAGAAAACTGATGTTGACCGCTGCAAAGAATAAAAACAAGGACTAGAAAATATATTTCTTGATATACAATATCAAGACGAATGAAGGAAGTAGGAGTTTCCCTTAAAAGACGCGCAAAGAAGGCATTGTAATCTAAAACGAACATCAATCATAAAAATATTTTTTTCTCGTATTATGGCAAGAAAGATACAGACTGGTTTAGGAATGATTTCTGGTCAGATGAATCAAGATTTTGTGATTGTGAGTTTGTGATCGCCCGATGTTCCCGAATGGTGCAATCCAAGAACTGGAGACAGAATTTCAGCAAGATGCATAAAAACGACTGATTGACACTGGAATTGAGGGATAATGATATGAGGAACTTTTACTACAGTAGCGGTTGGGGAACTTATTAGATGTGAGAAGTCAATTAATGCAAAGGAATACATTCAAATATTAGAAACAGGACTGTTTCCAAGTATCCAGAAGCTGGCAATCTTTCAGAACATTATTTTGAACACGATAATGCCCCTGCACACACTGCTAAAGTCACAAAAAGTGGTTTTCTGATAATTCAATTAATTTGATATTTTGGCCAGGTCAAAGCCCCGACTTAAACCCAATCGAGACTATTTCGTTTATCTCCGCTTCACAGTGGTTCTACTTTGAGAGCATGTCTAAAAGGATTGATCTTATGAAGAAATCAAAAGGAAATGCGATTCCATCCTAAGTATTTATTCAAGTAAATTCCTTGTATTGTGTTATTAGTCTCATTTAATTTCCTTGTTCCATTATCCTTTGTTCAATACACCTTCTACTGCATAAAAATGTATGAAATTTATTTTGCCCATTTACTCCCTCAGCAGTATATATATATATATATATATATATATATATATATATATATATATATATATATATAATATGAACAAATGATTAATAAAACATGTTAAAAGACGTCTTGAAAAAGAGTTAAAAACATATTTAATTTTACAAAAGGAAGCACAAGATAAGTGGATAGTCCTTAATCCGCGAAGTTTCGAAGAAATACTCTCCTTCTCGTCAGAGGGCAGGAATTAGCAAAATACGGGATCGGATTTGCATATAAAAGTATTTAATGAAACTACAAGTAAGTCACTGATCTTACTTGGTTAAAAAAAGGAAGAGGTAAGAGGAATAGGAGGTAAAAGAAAAAATGATAAAAAGATTTCACATGAATGGATAGTCCGGTGAAGGGTAAAAATCCAAGAATGGTAAAATCCAAAACGGTCGGATTTAAAATCTCCAATCCAATGGGTAAATTCCAAATGGTCCAAAATGATCCAAAAGGCAGAGTTCCTTGGAAAAAAGCGCAAATGGAATTAATTCCAAATCATTAAAAGAAAAAAAACCCTTGAGAGAATATTTAAAACACGTCTGTCAAGGCTGGAGGAATCAAGTAAATTTGATGAGAAAGAGAGTATTTCTCCGAAACTCCGCGGATTAAAGACTATCCACTTATCTTGTGCTTCCTTTTTTCAAATTAAATATGTTTCTAACTCTTTTTTAAGACGTCTTTTAACATGTTTTATTAATCATTTGTTCATATTATACGATCTATTTCCTTTTCGGTTTTATTGAGCTGTTTCATCTGGCTGAGTTTACTTTACTTGTAAATATTAACTCTTTAATATGTATAATATACTTTAAGTTTACCATTTTGATTACCTTGGTAAACTTATTGTAATTTTTATTTTATATATATATATATGTATATATATAAATATGTATATATATATATATATTTTATATATTTATATATATATGTATATATATAAATATGTATATATATATATATATATATATATATATATATATATATATATATATATATATATATATATATACATATATACTGCAGAATATGTAAGCGTGCTACGCCGCAATGGAAAAATAACTTTTCCTACCAAATTTCCCACTTTTGTTTAACGGTTCGCATGGTAAGCTAAAAATATTAGCTGCCATAATTACCACGTCAATAGGTAAATGGCGCCATTTTCTAACTGAGTAAGCTTACTATTTATGTGCATAAGAAAACGTGTGCACGCTATTTAATTCAACACGAGCTTCGCAAAGGCAAATCGAGCAGAAAAAAAGAGGTTTTATTTTCATATATGTCTGCAAATAACTTTCTCATCACCAGTCACCTGATTAACCTCTGCAAGTTTTTGTGCACAATCTTAGTTTTCACCGAGATTACATACTTCACATTTGAAAATGGTGCAAATCAACAACAGTCGAAGTTCTCCCACAGTTAAACGATAAACTCACACTTAAAATCAGCTACACTAGATATTTCGAGTTATATTTGCACGGATGTATAATAATGTTAATTGGTTTTGTTTATTAGAACATTCCATATTTTTCAATAAATTTTCTTTATTAAGGAAAGAGAAATAAATCAACCTTAATGATTAGAACAAACCTGTATTTGTTATGTATTACCTATGAGAAAAATGCCTATCTCGTCAAACATTATTGTAGAAGAAACTAGCAGGGCATCCGGCATTTCTCGGTCGTAAAATACACTTGGATATGATACTTCGATTAATGCTAATTTCGTTTTGATTATTTCATTATATTGAACCCAATGTATTTTTATCATTTAAAAACTGTTTAAAGAATTACTCGTGCGCCAACACCGAGAATCGAAAGAAAAACGATTATCGGAAGATTTACTCTTTCCTTTGAGGTTCATGCCTAGGCTACAAAACGGCTTTGCTGCAAGGCTAAAGACAAAAAACAAGAGCCAATAGCTATTACGTTAGGCTATAATATTCGTTATTTCGTAGTTTGGCCTTAACTTGGAAAATTCCATCTTTTAATTTTTCACATTTTGCACCGATTTCCTCTGGTTGAATAAACATATAAAGTGTTGTATGGATTCGAATACCATATATATATATATATATATATATATATATATATATATATATATATATATATATATATATACTTGTCTCAAAGAATCTGACGACTACACTTCTCTGTAAGTTTTTAGTTTACACACCTTGAAGTAATATATATATATATATATATATATATATATATATATACAGTCATGGTCAAAATTATAAGAACACTTAAGAAAGTTAGTGTTTACGCATATTATCGAATTTTTAATAATCAAACAAATGGTTGAAACAATTGCGAAAAGGGAAAATATGATAGGAAAAATAAAATCTGCTTCATTCGAAACCTTAACCCTGATTTAATAATTATTTTTTTTTTAAAACAAACATTTTCACCTGGTCAAAATGATAAGACCACTGATAATTTATCTAACAAAACGCAATTATAAATTACTAAAAAGGGTTTCAGTATTTAGTATAGCCTCCATTATTA
The DNA here is from genome assembly GCF_053919585.1 of Euprymna scolopes. Lineage (NCBI taxonomy): Eukaryota > Metazoa > Mollusca > Cephalopoda > Sepiida > Sepiolidae > Euprymna > Euprymna scolopes. Next base: position 53,652,269 of record NC_136499.1, on the reverse strand, counting down.
CGAATTCCTTCAAGAATTCTCTTCGGCATGCTTGCGACTAAGTTTTTTATCAGTTGCGAAGGAATTTTATATCATGTACTGAAAACTGAATCAGAAAGTTCCTTTATCGAATTATACTGTGAATCAGAAAGTTCCTTTATCGAATCATACTGTGTTTAAGGATGGGACACTTTTTTGCTATCCATCCCAAAAGATTTTCAATAGGATTGAGGTCCGGAGAACATTCTGGATGATCTAACAATTATATAATACTAGCTGGACCCGTGAAAATTACACGTTTTCTTTTCTTTTTTTTCACATACACATTATCCCATCACATATCCGTACCTTGAAACATTTACATTAACTCTTTACTGCCCTGGCCGACGAATTCATCCTGTGTACTATTTTTTTAATAGTAAATGAAGAGTACGGTAGGAAAATGTATGTAAATATGTATATACCAAAATCACGATAATAGAGCTCCAAATATTCTCAATGAATACATACTCAATTATGTTTTATAAATATGATTATTTAAAAATATTTTCAAAGGTTTTATTTAAGGTTTAGCTTATTTATCATATACTTATTATATAATGGAGACTTATAGTTTTTATAACATGTTATTGTTAATTTCGCACAGTAATGGGTTAAACCTGTGCATTTTGTTAAAAAATAGTTGAACCTAACGTTGAACCTAACCAAAACTATCCCAGAATATGTTCTTGATGTTTAGATGCATATGCTTGATTACTTAAAATACATTTCAAATGTCAACGTTTAAAAATTATAAACTGTCATTACATCTGTTTTTGATGAAGAACAAAAGGAATATTGGCAACGCTAGGTTTCAGTTGTATGCCTTGATGCTGTGCTCGTGAGGCTGAATGACCTCTAGTCGAGTGCCGTTACACAGTCCCTGAGTTATGGAGAGGTTTCTCAGTAGCATAATTATTGCTCCAATTTTCAAATTCAAGCTATGAGGAGGCATGCCAGATGGAGTGAGAGAATAAATGAATTCCATTGGATAATTTTGTGCTTCCTCGTCATTATCGCAACTTACAGAATCAGTGCTGAGGTACGTTTTATTTTCTGTTGGCAGCATTCTCAGAATGTCCACATTGACCGCTAAGCATTCAGAATTCTTTGGAGATAGGATTACTCTTGCTTTCATCTCTTCAGCCGTACAGTTGTCAAACACCTCCGATATCAAAGAGCCATTACATGTGCACATTTCAGGAATGGCAATAACATCTGGAGCCACTTCATCAAGAGAACTCTGGAGTGATCCATTGCTCATTTGCAGAAGCCATCTTGAAAACGCCTGTTCATCGGAATTTGCTCTCATGTTCTGTGTGAGGCTCATGTGATGAAAGCTGTGCCATAAGTATGAGCGTTTGAAACAAACATCTAGCACAGCAGCAGGAGGAGCTCTCGGGACAACCGGAAGTACTTGTCTGAAGTCGGCTCCAAGTAAGATTACTTTACCACCAAATGCAGTCTGGTTGTTCATTATATCTGTCAAGCATTTATCAATGGATTTCAGCGCATAGCATCGGATCATAGAAGCTTCATCAATAATGAAGACTTTAACTTGCATCAGAACGTGTCCTTGCTCAGAGTTCGGTGGTACATGGCAGACACTTGTTTCGCTTAGGGGAACCGGAAGCTTGAATCTACTGTGCAAAGTTTTGCCGCATTTCAGCAGTGTTGCAGCAATACCAGTCCAAGCAGAAGTGTTTGTCTTAATGTTGTTAGCGTTAAGGTATTCATATAACTTGTTGAAAAGATAGGTTTTTCCTGAACCACCGGGTGCATCCGCATAAAACAATCTATTTTCTGTTTGATCACCTTGCTCAACAGAGAAGGCACTTGCAACCACAGCATTGAATATCTGCCTCTGTTCAATATTAAGAGAAGTCACATCTATGTTAGAGTTTCCAACATCTCCTTCATGTCCAGGATGATCTCCAACTGGTTCAGGCAGACCAAACATGTTGCAATTCATGCCATTTTCCATGAATAAGGTATTAAGAAAGTGGAGAGCAACATTTTCAGCAGTTATGGTATCATATCTAAGGAGCAGATCTTCGATCATAAAATGCTTATTCTTATTCCATAAATGCAGAGCATTCACGGGCTGGTTGAAGACGCACATCATGGAAAACATGGATAATAGTTGTCGTGGACTCTGATGAGCTGCTGCTTCTGTCAAAGTTTCCTGCAATGCATTGTCATTCTCAACCAGGCGCAGTCTGATGCATGCGTCTTTGAAGGTGGTCATTTCTTGACCATCGATTGTTCTTCAAATTGCTGAATGAAGTTGCTCCGGGGACATGAAGGAGCAACATCCTCAAATAAAATTTTTCTTCATTTCGAGGACTTGCAGAGTACATTCTGGTTAAAATGTTGCTGAATCTAATTCGCCGTGTCCACTTTGTTGTTTGTTTGTTGAAGACATACTGCTCAGGTACAGAACAATAGAAAAGATTTCTTGCATTCTCATCTGTTTGATTGAGTTTGAACCAAGCTGTCTATTGTGTGTCACGTTATTCTGCTCTTGCTGCCGCCTGTCTTTGATTCCTTTCTCTATAGTAAACATGTTGATCATCAGGATAATGTACAGCCAAGCGATAAACAGTGTGGGATTGAGCATGCATTTTGAAATCTGACAATCTCCAAAAGCCTCTGCAGGAGACACATATCTACATGACAAAAACTGTTTAGCTTCATTGTGTTCATGTATTCCAGTGGACTCATTATTATCTAAAACATGTCTGATTTACATGTTTGCACAATCGTGACCTTTATATATATATTTGAATAAATATTTTACGCTTTTCACCGAGGAACACACTTCAACATTTATATGGGCACGGTATTTTTCCAGTAGATACTTATTGTATGGGACAACGAATCTGTTGTCAACCTCATGAGTGCCAACTTGTACCTTTTCTCCATTGTTTCTCCGTCTGTACACTGGATATCCAGATACATTTGTATTCGTTTCTTCAAGGAAATCTTTTGGAAATTTTTTCTCACATGTTCCATCAACCATGCACACAGAATTATGATTTTATATCCCACATGGACCATGCATCATCAATGTTCTCACGCATTCTCTAAACTCTGGGTAGTCTAATGAAGGTATTTCAGCACAAACCATATCATCAATTTGTTCTCTTGTCCTCACTTTGTCTTCTTCTCGCAGCATTACCAAAAGGTGGCAATGTGGTAGACCGTGCTTTTGAAATTCAATGACATAGATATGAGCAACTGGAACACCAAATATATGTGTCTATCCTTGATATCAATCATAAGTTCCTTTAAGTGCATGTTATAAACTCGTGCAACTAAATCTGGCCTGTTTTGTGTTATTTCATGCGAGCCAAGGTTCTCTGTGATTTCTCGACACTTTGGGTTACACGTGTATGTCAAGAAAATATCTGGTTTTCCCAATTTGCAGACGATCGCCATGGCATCTTGATATGCTTATTGCATGTTTCTCGGACTTCCGCTAAATGTAGAGGGCAAAATGACTGGAACACCTGCCTCTTGATGCTCATTCTGTCTTCCTAGGTGATCTATGAGACCCGAATAAAGTGCCACTCTTAATTGTGCTTGGTTACTTTTAATGAAGTTCAGACGGCATCCCTCCACCTTCACATAAGCGTCAACAATATATTGTTGCAATAATTTTCCAGCTCGATGCAAAGCACTAAAGCCATCTCTGATTGCTAGCCGGTATGAGTAAAACTCTTGCATGGTGACTTTGGTGCGAACACGAGTTTGGCGTTGTGTCACATGAGCCATTTGTATATGCCATCCCGATTCTCCATTCGGGAAGAGAAGTGGATAAACCATGGGATCAAGATGGCAAGAGATGTAAGCAATCCTATCCCTCTGTTGACCTATGGGATAAACAATGATATCACGATGTACTGGAGGTGCACACACATCACCAACGAATATGGTTGCAATCTCATTGCCTGATGGGTTGTTGTATGCCCTTCTGTCAGGACCAGGGATGAAGTGCATGGTTACTTGTCTTGGTGACACGTTCTCAATTGCAGCTCTCTCTTGTTCTTGTTGTTCAATATCCCTCATATTATGGTATGCTGCTGCATAAGGATTATTAATCAGTTCTTCATTTATCTTTTGAAAAACAGACACTAAACAGTTAGCATTTTCTGGAGCATTTACTCTATTGTGTATGGCTTTATTGGTTTCTATGATGTACAGCTGGCCATATCTTCTCTCTTTAGAGTCATTTACATGGAGATTGTTTGCGTAGTGGTAAGTTTGACCTTGTAAACGGAAACAATAGAGTCCACGTCCTGGAGGGGGTCTAATATTGGCACCAAAAGATGCAAAAGCAAATGGAGAATTATAGTTTCTTATATTATGCCTGAAATTTGCACCCTCGGCACTGTTGGCATCAAATAATAATCTTAAATTTTCGGGGTAATTTTGTAAGGGGGTAGCATTACTTTTCCGTTATGACAGCAATTTAGTTGTTCTCTTTGGAATCTTAAGGCTCTGCAAAATTGATATCGGACATCCATTGCCCCAATGTAATATATTTGGCGTTCCATATTGTGGGCATTTCTATGACGTTGAACTCTATTCCGCTAATTTTCAAGATGATTTTGGCGATCTTGTTGATTCATATTATTTCTTCTTAAATGGCCCCTGTTTCTCATGTTTTCTAGAAATTGCTGTCTTTCTTCCATATTCATGTTATTTCTTCTTACAAGGTCCCTGTTGTTCATGTTTTCTAGAAATTGCTGTCTGTCTTCCATATTCATATTATTTCTCCTTACGTGATCTCTGTTTCTCAAATGGTCAAGATGTAATTCTCGCTCATCCTGGCTCATATTACGACTTTGCTGTTGCATTCTTTGTCTGTTTCGATCAGGGATTGATTGTCTTTTATCTTCTCGCAAACGCTGTCGTCTGATTCTCTGTCTCTCTCTTGCTGCTTCTCTTTGCTGTGTTCTTCTCTCATCCATTGCTCTAGATGGGCCAAACGGTATGTGTTTAATCTGTCAATAATAAATGAATTTCCTTTTTTTTCTCTCTCTCTCCCTTGAGCGTTCTTTTTTTCTCTCTCTCTGCCTGGGTTGGCAGACGATAATAATTATTTGTAGACAAATTTTTCAGAAAAAAAAGCAAAGAAGGCCAAATTTAAAAGCGCAGGCACACTTTTGAAGTAAAAAAGGCTAACAAAAAGCCAAATTAAAAATTATAGGAAAATTGACTCTATCGAAGTTCTTGACTTTCAAATGTAAACATTTAGTAAGTAACTGTGTAAACAGATTTTAAAATATGTTTAATTAACGAATACCGCGTTTCTCTCTCTCTCTATCTATCTATCTATCTATCTCTATCTGCCTTGAGCGTGCGTACAGAAAAGGGCCGAACTTGAAAAAAAAAGCCAAACAGAAAATCTGATGGCCAAAATATTTTTTCTCTTCCCTCCCCCCATCTATCTACCCCCCTCTATCTCTCTGTTCCCCATCTCACTCCTCTATCTCACCACCTCCCCTCTCCCCCTCCCTCTCTATCCTCTTGGATTTGTTTATGTCTAGCAGCAATCAGTAGTAGTTGGTAGAGTAAACATATATTTTTAGAAAAATATTTCATGTTTCGTTCCTGGATTAGCGAAATACACATCAAACGAAGGCTAATGTAAATTTCACGGTTTTTTGTTTCTTTTGTTTTTTTCTCTCTCTCCCTAGTAAATAACTGTGGAAACTGGTTTTAAAATATTTTTAATTAACGAAGATTCTGTCTTTCTCTCTCTTTCTCTATCTCTGTCTATCTATCTATCTACGGAGTACACATTAAACTAACGCTCAAGGCAGAGTAGATAAATAGATAGATAGATAGATAGATAGACAGAGAGAGAAAGAGAGAGTCTTCGTTAATTAAAAATATTTATAATATGTTTCCACAGTTATTTACTAAATGTTTATATTTGTAAGTCAACAACTTCTAGGGAAAGAGAGAAAAACAAAAGAAACAAAAAACCGTGAAATTTACATTAGCCAACCTGGCAACCCTGATCTCTGCCTTGAGCGTTCGTTTAATGTGTAATCCGCTATTCCAGAATAAAATCTTCTCAACCAATCAAATTTGCCGGAAAGTGTGACACACATAGATAGATAGTTACAAGCGTATTAATATATAGATTTGAAGAAATTATTCTCGTGCTTGTCAGGAAGTGTGTATCGCAGCGTTGTCTTGCTGAAAAATCCAATTTCTTCCACACAGACGTGGACTTCAGTCCTGTTGGAAGCATTTTCAAGAATTGAAATGTACTTCAATGGTGTTTGCCGGCCTTTCACTACTTGCAACTTTAGGGTCCCAGCTGACAAGAAAGCACCGCAGATCATTAAAGACCCTCCTTTTCTATGGCGAGTTGAAAAAGTCTCTGTAGGCTAATTTTTATTATTCCAATAGTGTTGAAAGGCATCTGGATCATCTAGATTAAAATGTTTCTCATCGGAGAAAATTACATTTTCCCACTTCTCTTCATCCCAAGTCTGGTATTTGGCGGCATATTTTAGTCAGTTAGTTTTGTGATGGACAAGAAGAGGTTGTTACTTCAGTTGCTTTAAATGATTGAAACCCTTCATTTTCATATGCCTTTTGATGGTTTTAGGACTACATTCTGCTGCTGGTTGGCTTTACAATCGACTTGAGCTCACACTGGAGTTTTTTGTAAAATCTTCTGATACGGCGATCCAGTGATGGGGTTATTTTTTTGGGTCAACCTGTGCCCATATTGATCTGGAGTTCTTAAAAAAATGTTTGTTGAACGTTTTGTTAGCAATGGATACATGTGATTTATGATGACCACTTTGTTTGCAATAGATCTATGGGAGAGTCCACCCCAATTAAGCTCAAAGATCGATCCTCTCTCAAATTCTAATAATGGTTTCCGTTTTGCCATTTATAATTAAGAAATATGTTTTTATCCACTAACAACTGGCGTTTAGTAACATAGAATATATATATATATATATATATATATATATATATATATATATATATATATATATGCAGGAATTTTTACCTACCTATACGTATATATATATATATATATATATATATATATATATATATACAGTAATTTATAAAGTATATATGGTGATTAAGCTACTCTGAATATTCCGCGGTTCATCCACAATAGTATTCTTCAGGCTGACGGCTGCATATTGTAAAAGAAAGACGAGTAAGTACAGTGTATTTACACAACCATTATTTACGAAACTAAAGATAGCAATTACTTATATTTCGTCGGTTCTCCTGTAGGAGATTCTCGAATCACATTAACCAAAAAAATATATTAACGAAAAAAATATGATATACATGAGTAAAAGTATTATTTGATTTAATGACCGGTGGTCTAAACTGCCCACCCTGCTCAAATCAGAGAAAATCGTGTTTTTTTTTTGTTTTTTAATCAGACGGATAAAATTGAAGTACTTATTTTTTTAAAAGTAAACAATATTTTTTTTGTATTTTTCAACAAATATTAATCGCAACTTTTTACTTATTTCTTGTTTTTTTGTTGCAAATCAGAGAAAGTTCTTTTTTTAGTTGTTGTGTTAATCAGACGGAGAAAATGGAAATATTTTTTTAACCAATATAAAGCGTTGACTTAGAAATAGTTGGTCTTAATTTATGTTCTTATTTTGATTATGATAAATTAACAATTAATATGAGACAAAAAGATGATACTGAGAATTGCGATTGGGGATCGGTGCATTTTGAGACGAAATATTTATGTAAATAAAGGTCTGTGCAATGGTAGCGTGGAAATAATTACTGATATGCATTTAAAAAATCGCAATGTTTTTTTCTGTGATTGTACAATTTGACAATATGGATGAAGCTGTTGACATTGAACATGTACAAGCTGATTATGAAGTTTCATCAGGACATTTTGTCACTAGAAGTCAGATAACTTTGTCATTGAGTTATGGTCTTACTGTACATAAAACCGAAGAAATTTCTGTTGATGACATTATAAATGACTTAGGATCTTATGTATTTTAAGCTGGAATGGCCAATGTTGCATTATCACAGGCAGGAAAATTGTGTAATGTTTATTTAATTGCTTTAGACCCTTATAAATATTAATGTGTGACAAAAGTGCATAAAATGAATATAATAAATTAAGAGCCAAAATTAATAGACTTGATTTGCCCCCACTTGATCCATGCTGTATAAAGCCACCTACTTTGTCATTTTATGAAACAAATAATTCGAAAAAGCGCAAAAAAGAAATTGATATCGATAGTGAATTGCTATTAAATGAAACTCCTCCTATAAAATACCTCAAAAGAAGTGGCAAGAGTGACAGCGTAAAATTATATTTAAAATTAATTAATACAAGAAATTCTTGTTTTGCTAATTGTATTATTAAGATTATTTATCAATTGCTTCCTTATTTCACTAACATTATTAAAACAAATCCAACCATAGAATTGTCAATTCAAGAATTGATAAGAATTTTTGTTCCTGAGACCCACAATATTACTGATTAAAGAGACATATTATTGAACACATGTCCCAACAGTGCTCAAGAATTATTTGTTTTTGAGGAGAATAGAACTAGAAAATGTATCTGAAAACACGAGGTTTATTGTCAGAAACTGGAAAATGGTCAGTGCAACTGTAGACGCCAAGTTGGCTGTCATTTACAGACTACTCTAATTGAAAATAATACCAAACAAATAACTCTTACACTACATCCCATTGATGGTCGCCAGCAATTAAAAAGTTCACTTAAAACTGATTCCTATGTCATTAAATATTGCAATGAGTGTCAGCCAAAAAACTGAACACTTGGAAAAAGTTACTTATATTTTTCTTGAAAGAATTAAATATTGCATTTAACCGATTGTCAATCATCAACAATGTTTTTAAAAGATTAAATGCTGAAATTATGTATTTTAATACAAAAAAGCAAAATATTTTTGGCACAACTTTCAAATGAAATGCTGCCATAATGAATACATTGGATACATATGCTTTTGGTCATTTCATTTGTATTGTGAAAAATGAAAAAAAAAAAGGAACATTATTAGTGAATCTGAATATGTTTCTTGTAATATCCAATTTCCTTCTAAGATTGGTAACATTTTGAAAAAAAATGACTTTTTACTTAAATATAAGGATTAAATAAGATTATAACAAATTTAAAAAAAAATTAATCAAAATTGAAAAAAAAACGTCTTGTGGTTATTTTCTAGATTTCTTATTTTTGTTCTATATCTTTTTATAATATATAAAAAATGTTCTTTATTTAATTGTAAACACCTTTCCCTTTAAAGTATCCCAAAATGTTGCATTTAATAAAAACATTGTAAATTTTTTGTAGGTAATAATTATTTTTAAGATCTCACACCAATTACTAAGCACTTGCATACCTATCAACAAGTGGATTTCACAGATTTCAGAGAGACAACTATTATTACTACTAGAAGTAGCAGTTGTTGTCGTAGTCGATTTGGAGAATGGTAAGAATTAGAAGGAAATTGGGTAAATAGAGAGAGTGGATCAGGAGGGATTAAACGGAGGTGAGCTGAGAGAGAGAGAGAGTGAGAGAAAGAGAGAGATAAAGTAGGCAAATAAAAATCCAAAGATAAAATAAAAGTAAAGAAGAGAAGAAAGACAGAATAGTAGATTTAATTGTGTATGCTTCTTTGTTTTGCTCTTTTTTTTAACGTTTCAAATCAGATTCAAATACTTAAAAAAAACTTTATTTTTCTACTGGGAAGAATATTAAAAAAGTTCAACTTGTTTTATACATATACTTTTTTTAAATCAAAATTAATAAATTAAATAAAATATAATCGTAAAAAGATAAGACAAAGTTACAAAAGCATTTCATTCAATGCATGAAAATAGTTAAACCAAATGTTTTTTACTATAGGCTATAAATAAATTTCAAATTGAATCTTGTACCTTTCTTTTTAAGTAAAGGTGCAAGATTCAATTTGAAATTTATTTATCGTCAAAGTGCACATTTATGAATTTTTCAAAGTAAGGTATAAATATTTAATTTAAATTGAATAAAAAAATACCTTTATTTTATGTAATGCACATTTTGATGCATTTTAAAAATATTATCTTTCATCTAGCAATTAATGATATCGATAGAACATTTTTAATGATTTTTTAAAATTTGGAACGGAATGTACATTACATAAAATAAAAGGGAATATATATATATATATATATATATATATATATATTACCTTGGATATATATATATGTATATATATATATTACCTTGGATTTATCTCTCTCTCTATCTCTCTCTCTCTCTCTATATATATATATATATATATATATATAGTTAATAAAACATGTTAAACACACTATAAAAAAAAGAGTTAAAAACAGATTTAATCTTAAAAGATTTTACTTGATAACAGAAAGTGAATCAGAGAAAATATTGTGAAGAATAATGTGATTTCACCTGAATTGATAGTCTGGTGTAGCGTAAAGTATCAAATGACCGTATATATATATATATATGTATATATATATATATATATATATTTATATATTTTTATATATATATATATTTATATATTTATATATATATATATATATATATATATATATATAAGAATAAACAGTTAATAACACATGTGAAAACAGTTTGAAAAAAGTTAAAATATATTTAATCTGAAAAGGAAACACTTGATACGTGGATAGTCCTTTATCCGCGGAGTTTCGACGAAATGCTTTCCTTCTTATCAGAGGGTAGGACTTAGAAAACTGCGGGATCGGATTTTGCATACAAATCTATTTGATGAAACTACAAGTAAGTCAAAAATCTTACTTGCTAACAAAAAGTGAAGTAGAGGTTATATGGTGAAGAAAAAGGTGATTGCAGGTGAATTGATTTTCTGGTGAAAGGTAAATTATCCAATGACGGTAAAATCCAAAATTATAAATCCCAGAAAGTTAATTGAATTTCCATTCACACAAGTAAAATCCAAGGAAATCACGTAATTGGTAGATGGTCCGGAATCCCAAAGGCCGAAGTCCATGGAATAATTCACAAATATGTAGAAGGAAAAAGGGAAAAATCCAATAATATTAATAAAAGAAAAATAAGATATGCGTTTGACACGGCTGCCGAGACATAATGCAATTAAGAAAGATAAGGGAAGAAGAAGTGCAAAATGAAATGGTGATAGAAATTAATATAAAACAAAAAAAAGCAAATGCGAAAATGACCAAGACAAAATCATATTAAAAGGCGCGAAAAATATAGGGCAACAAAATATGTATGAAATTTACAGGTTATTACTTAAGAAACTATCAGCAAGAGGTGTTAAGAGGCACTAAATGGAATAAATACATAAATAAACAAATAAATTAAAAATAAATAATAAATAAGAACAATGAAAATAATTAAAAAAGAAAAACTGCCATAAAAACACTTTTTTTAAGGAGAGAGGATGGGCAGTATCTGCAAATTCTGCATAAAGCAAGGAAGTATGTAAGTAAATGCATATAGTAAAATATAATTAAATATACATATAAGATATGAATATGTGGGTAGATTGACATATTAGATAGATAGGAATATTTAAAGACTAAAACAGAAATTGCAAATAAAAACCGGCCAGGCAAAAAAAGTAAATAATTAGTATACACGATTATTAAGTTATAAACCATTAAGAAAGTATATAAAAAACGATTATGTTAAAGAAATATTATATATATATATATATATATATATATATATATATCTTAAAGGTTAAAGTAATAACTATGTAATTTAAAAATTACTATAATTAAATTTGGACTTATGTTTACAGAAAGAGATCAGTTTGTTTTTAGAATGTATTATATTGTTACTTTAAGGAGAAGTAATTATAGTTATAGCTTCGGTTTTACAGAGGCGACATTACGTAGTGGCTGGACTATAAGACTTAACCCTTTTTTAATAATAGGCCATATGATTGAGAAGGGGATATTAATTGAGATAAGTTTTTTCTAATTAAAGTGGTTAGAGAAGTTCTTTGGTTATTATTAGAATTATGGTTGTAAAAAGAAGAAAGAAAAAAGTTTTATAATTGAGTTTAAAAGCTTAAGGTTGGGTTTATGATAGTGGATATGAGTGTCGGTGTTAAGATCAAGTGTAACATCTAGAAAATTTGAAGTTTTTTGTTTGGTTCGATCTTTATAGACAGGCCAAAGTTATTAAAGCAGTTATGTAATTTTTTAATTTTTTTGTTGTACAATCTTGGTTTGGCCTTTGTAGTAAAAAGGGCACCATCTCTATAAAGGGTCCCTTGGATATGTTTAAAATGGTATTTAAGTTCTTTTAGTGAAAAAGGGCCCAATAAATCGGTAAGACTCAGAGTTAGAAGCACCCATCAAGATGTCAAAATTATCAGGGGTGTCCTTTCTAGTACAAAGCTTATTGTTAAATTAAATGGGATTGTAGAAGGCGGTAAAATGCAGAAGTAACGGAAAGACACAAGCTGAAGCAGGTGAGTAATTTATTAATACAAGTTATAAATACATGTGTACATATTCATATTTCATATATTTATATTTGCACAGTGGTTACCTGGGAAAGTCCGTTTGGTGGTATGTCCGTGTAATATAATATTTCGAGAAAGATCCCTTCGTCAGATGTTTACTTGACTTTGACAAACGTGTAGTTGTAAGCAGTGACTATACCGCACCAAATCATTGCCCGGGACTTGTTGAGAAAAAAAAACATAACCATATACTACCCACAAGTCCCGTTACTTGGTGTTTTTTGGGTTTCATTCTCCTCTCTTATACTATTAACATGTCTGGGGATTCTTCAACCTGACCATTTCTTGGTGGTATGTAATTGTGTCGCTACTTATTGTCTCTGCTCGATGTTGTAAGCAGCTTGCGATTCCATTTTCGATACTGTATGGGTGACGGGAGTGTAAGTTAAGGTATTATCCGGTGAAGGTAGGCTTGCGATATACGGGCGTGCAGTTCTAGGAAATAAGCTTTGTTCATGGAATCTACGTTTAGGTATAGGTGCAGTGCTTATCGTGAAGGATTGGAAAAGGGGGAACATAGACTGAAGCTCAGTCCAACGCTTTACATGCAAATAACGATACAGCAGAGACAAATGCGCAACATATCTTCGGTGAGACAGATATTGCAGGGAAGAGAAAAGGACATCTCCTACGAGGCGACGAAGTCTCTTTTGAGCTATACCAAGGCAGCACAAGTACTTTCTAGCAGCTCCTGCCCAGATGTGGCAACAGTATTCCATCCTTGGACGTACCTGGCTCTTATATAGATGGAGAATAGCATCAGCAGTGATATATCTACCGGATCGATAGAAATATCCCACCATTTTTTCAGCGGCTTTTACAACAGATTTGCTGTACGTGTTCTATTTCAGATCAGGAGTAAAGGTCAAGCCCAGAATTTTAAAGAGAGAGCTTGATTTTAGGTGCATTAAAAGTAACCAGCCACTCCTTTTCTTCATTGTCCCATGCGTTAAAGATCAGAGGAGAGAGAATTGGAGAGAACTATGTCGTTTACTCTCTTAAATGTGCTACCATAAATTGTAGTGTCGTCAACTTACAAATGATGTAAGGATGTGATTTGGAATATCATTTATATAGATCAGGAAAAAAATTGGGCCCACAATGGCCCCCTGAGGGGCTCCAGCATTAATACTGTGGGCTTCTGATTTTTTCCCATCAACTACTACTCTTATGAATCTATCAGGGAGAAATGATTTAATAATTGAGAAGACATTTCCAGCAATACCATAGCTGGAGATCTTGTGAAGTAAACATTTATGCCATACTCTATCAAAGCCCTTAGATATGTCAAGAGCAATTGCCCTAGAAAGGTTGCCTCTGTCGAGAGATTCGCTAGTCTTATGGGATATTACTGTAAGCACATCTGCTGTAGATCTAGCAGAACGGAAACCATGTTGAAGGTAATTTTTACTGATATGGTTGATTACTTCTGTATTTAACACAGATTCCAGCAAGTTACTCATAATGCACAGGAGACTTATTGGTCTGTACTGAGAAAGGGGATGAGCTATCACCTGCATTCTTAAATACAGGGCATACTGATGAGATTTTCCAGGGCGATGGGAAGCAATTAAACTTAAGACAGCATTTAAAAAGTTTTATAATTATGTTCACTAGTTCTGGTTGAAGCTTTTTGAGTACTATAATTAGTATACCGTTAGGGCCGGTTGCTTTACTGGAATCAATGTTTTGATTAGCTTGGCAACATCACATAAAGACATTTGTATATCACATAGCGTGTTTTCTGATACAGGAGGAAATATTGGGGGTTGGCCGAAAAATGTGGAATTAGCTGCAAAGTTGTTGGCAAAGAGTTTGGCTTTGTCTGATGCTTACGAAATTACCTCAGGTCCATTGATAACAGTTGTGATAGAGCACACGCTTCTGTTCAGGAGTCTGTTTGCTATTAGCCAAAACTATTGGGAAGCAAGCCGTTGCTCAGCTACTTTGTACGTGACCGACTGAGCATACACCGCTCTTGCGATCTTTATTACTGTCTTACAATGATTGCTGGCAGTCCTGAAAGCGGCTTTAGTTTCCATACATCTATTACGGTGGAAGCAGTGGAAAAAGGGGGTTCTGTGCGCATTGGCAGCAGAACATTCTGGAGAGAACCATGGCTGGCTGTTAGGTTTTCTGCTGGGACTTTTTCGAGGTTATTAAACGGTCTATACCTACAATTAATCATTTAGGCAGGTCTGTATCTATAGAGGGCATATCCTTTTTTAACATGGATCGCAGAGGTAGATCCGATATAAATGTACGGAAACTTTCACAGTCAGCCTTAATGTATCGATATACAGTACAATGGAGAGGCATGTCTTGGCACTTATTACATTTCATTTTAATCTTAACTGATAAAACAGTATGGTCGGAAGATTCAAGAGGAGACAGAAAAGAATTGAACATAAGTTAAGAAAAAAAAAAGTCTAGTAGACTCGCCTACTGGTCGTCAGTGTCGGGCACACGGGTGGGTTCGTGAACAATCTGAGTGAGTTCATGAGCAATGGAGAAATCATAACAGAACCTCCCCTCATCATCGGTCTTGTTTGAGTGGGTCAACCATTCCACGCTGTGAATATTGTGGTTCACATACGTGAAGGTTCGCTGAAGCATTAGCTCATAGGACTTAGCCAATTTTCTCAGATATGCTTTTAAATATAGTAACTACGCTGTTGTGGGGGAGATAGAGAATAAATATAAATGCAGCAGTGTAAACTAGTGCAACCAAGAAGCACATATAAAGTATGTTAGGATCTTCTCTGGAGACCCCCTGCCCTATGGAAAGTCATCTTTAATAGAGCCACATATCGCATGCCCAAATATATATATATATATATATATATATATATATATATATCTTATATATATATTTTATATATATATATATATATATATATATATATATCTTATATATATTATATATATATGTTTTCTACATATATATATATAGCTTATATATATATATATATATACATCTTTTACAAATATATATTTTGTACATATACACTTATCTTATATATATATATACATATATATATATTATATATGTATATGTATATATGCATATTGTGTGTATGTGTGTGTTTGTATATGTGTGTTCATGTGTATATAAGGATGAATATGCACATATGTCTCACCCCACTTCCTACCACTTACCACTACATACTCTCCCTTACACTTCGCCACACTAAAAATAATATAAACTTCTAATAAAAAGGTTTCCATCAGACTTTGAATTATTATCGCTGGACACAAAACAAATTTAAACAAGCACTTGCCCGAGTCGGATATATACACAGCTATGCGGATTACCCAGTATATGGCTTGGAAATTATTACCAAACGGATCTAAAGAACGTATAATATGGATTTTACCAAGCAAGTTGGATCAACACCAACATTCATATCCTTTTTCTACAAATCCTCCTGCTACAGGAGTTCTGATAAATGTATTATTCCACTTTGACTTTCCATGTCTTACTGACGTAAGCAAATAGTGTGCATACCTTTATAACTATTTGCTAATATTTTCTCCCCTCTGATGAGATGGTAGACATCGAAACCCTATAGGTTAAGGAGATTAATTTTCTAAAACATTCTTTGTCTTGCTTAGAATAATACAAATTCTTTTATATGAAACTCAAGCACTTCATTTTATTTCAAAGAGAGTTTTTTTTAAATTCATTGAATTACAATTTAATATATATATATATATATATATATATATATATATAACTACTTAATTTACTCACATAAAATAAATATACGAAAGTATAGATTTATGCGTAAACTTTAAGTATTTACTTCAAAATGCTCAATACGTACGTAGAGCTATTTAGTAATTTATAAAATGTATATGGCGATTCAGCTACACTGAATATATATATATATATATATATAGTAAGTTATAAAATATATATAGCGATTAAGCTACACTGAATATTCCGCGGAATATTCACTGTAGCTTAATTGCCATATATATTTTATAACTTACTAACTAGCTCTACCTACGTATTGAACACTTTTGAATAAATACTTAAAGTTTACGAATAAATTTATACTTGCGTATATTAATTTTATGTGAGTTAATAAAATATATATATATATATATATATATATATATATATATATATATATATATATATATATATATATACGTCGCGACAAGGGCAGCATCATCTGCAAAGAGCAAATCTGTTATAATGGTTCTTCGGAGAAGTGTTTTCGCTTTGAAGCGTTGTTGATTAAAAATCCCACCATCTGTACGGAATTGGAAATGAATGCCATTGTCAACATCTGCAAATGCATATTTCAGCATAACAGAGAAGTAAAGGGCGAATAGTACTGGAGCCATTACACAACCTTGTTTTGTTCCATTGGTCACAATGAAAGGCTCAGAAGAGTCCCTATTGGACATCATTTATGTCTTCATGCCATCATGGAAGGATGTTATAACGTTGAGCATATTGTCAGATATACCAACTTTCTTAAGGGTATTCAATAGGGCAGTTTGGTTGACAGTGTCAAAGGCTTTAGTAAGATCAATGGACACTATGTATAGCTCAGGGTTTTTTTTATCGAACTTTCTCAGAGACATGTCGCAGAGAAAATATCATATCTATTGGACCCCGAAGAGAGCGGAAACCACACTGCGATTCGGGATATATCTCATCTACAAGATGTCTGATTATCTGTAGATTATTAGTCTGGCCATGATTTTTCCAGCAATTGAGACCAGAGATATGCCACGTTGATTGTCACAGGAATTCCTCAAGCCTTTATTTTTATAAAGATGGTAAATTGATGCATCTTTAAAGTCCTGTGGGACTTTTCCAGATGTTCAAATGGACACGAAAACTGCATGTAGCTTTCTGGCCAGTTTTTTGCCACCATATCTGTAGACTTTCGGTGGTATACCGTCATTTCCTGGTGTTTTACCCAATGATATTTGTTCAACTGCTGCAAGGACTTCAGGGAGAGTTGGTAACACGGATAGTTCTGATCTCTCGGGAACCTGCTCAATTGAGTTTATAATCTCATCGTCTGTTACCGAATAAGAATTTAACACTGTTTCAAAATGTTCTTTCCAGCGTCTCAAGATACCGTCCTTGTCTGTCAATAATGCCCCGTCTTCTGCGAAAATTGGCGAAACTCCTGATACTTGAGGACCGAAAACCTTCCTTATATCTTTATAAAAGGCGTTTGTGTCCATTCTGTTGAATGCTGACTGAACAGCTTCTACGTGTGCGGTCCACCATTTCTCTTTCATCTGTCGTAGTGTCCTCTTCACTTTCCCTTTGCAGGTTTTGTATGCCAATCTTTTTTAAGTAGAGTTTTGGTCGTCAATCCATGCTTTGTGAACTTGATGCATTTTCTGAATTTGATCCTGGGCTTCTATATCCTAGTCATCAAACCAATCCTGGTGCTTCCGTATGGGTAAGCCCAGCACTTCCACTGCAGTGGAATGGGTGATATTTCGTAGCGCTTCCCAGGACACTTCTATGTTGTCAGTTATTTCTACACCATCTAAATTTTCATCCAACTTGTCAGAAAGTATTGTTCGAGTTTCAGTATTCTTCAGCAACAATACATTAATACGTTTTGGAATAGATGACTTCTTTACCTGTCTGCGCCAAAGACTCCGAGACGCCTTGCTACGTAGTAGGGCATGATCTGATAGGTAACAGCTTGTATGGAAGGAGCGCGTTATTTTGAAGTCACGGAAATTACGTTTCTTAGTTATGACATAGTCAATCATATGCCAGCTGTTTGAACGAGGGTGCATCCATGTGGTTTTGCGACAATTTTTCTGTTGAAAAACTCTGTTAGTGATGGTCATGTTGAATTCTCTGCAGAGGGAGATCAATTGAAGACCATTTTAATTCATTCTACAAACGCCATGATGCCCAAGAACCCCTTTCCATGATTGGAAGTCAGAACCGACCCTAGCATAAATGTCGCCCATCAAAATGAGTTTGTACTTATGGCGAATACCACCGATTACTTCTCGTAGTTGTTGGTAGAATTAATCTCTTTCCTCATCCGGTCTGCTCATTGTTGGTGCATAGCAGCTTACAAGTGTAACCCGAGTTTCAAGTTCCAACTCAAGGGTCAAAGTCATAAAGCGGTTCGATAGATCTTTGGGAAGAGATTTCAGTGATTTGGCTAGTTCTGATTTTACGGCAAATCTCACACCATAGAGGCGAGACTCATCAAGCCCTCTACCCTTGGAGAAAAAGACATAGCCACCCTTTTCTTCCTTAAATTGAGAGACACCAGCAAGGCGTGTTTCACTGAGTGCCGCAATATCGATCTTATAATTCTTAAGTTCACGAGATATCAACGCTGTTTTACATTCTGGTGCATTAAGATTGTCTTGGAGGGTGCGAATATTCCACGATCCAATATTAAATTTCTTACTTAATTTATAATTATTTCGACTGCACACTGGATACCCAGACAGCTGCAGTTTACTGTCATGGTGAATGTGTACGAGCAATATTTTGGGCTCCTTTATCGCCCCTTCCCCATACATGGGGAAAGCAGTGCTATCCCATAATAGGGTTGCTTTGCCACCAATAGAAGAGACTAGCTGCGCAATTGCACACATATTTGCACAGAACGGCCATCACCTTTTGGCCGCCACAGTGAAGACATTCGGCTAAGGACTTCCAGTGATACCCTTCACCTGTCCCCGTCACCTTCAACCTAACGCCCATGGACTTTGTTGTTTGTTTCACTGTGCAGGTGAAACATTTTCAAATATTTTTTACTGATATTTTTTGTTTCTTAATCTCATTCATCAAGAGGAAGTCTCGAAATAAAGACGAAACGTTGATGAACACATAATACGGTGTGTGTCCTTTTTATTTTTTCTCTCTCTCTCTCTCTCTCTCTCTCTCTCTCTATATATATATATATATATATATATATATATATATATATATGTATATATATATATATATATATATATACACTTATTCTATGGACTTTTGCAGGTGAATAAAATATGAAAATAACCACACTGACATCAAACAGGTAATTTAGCAGTGACAGTTTATAGGTATTCTTTGAAACTACGAAATCAAGAAACGGGAACAGGGAACACGGAAAACACAGTAATATCTACAACAGGATAAATCGGAATGAGTCCAGAAAAGAAGCTATTAGTTATATACAAGAAAAAAAATATAAATGTGCAGGGTTAGTTAAGGCTTCCAGAAAAAAAAAAAACAAATCATGAAGAAGTGAAATTCCACTTGTTCTTTTCTGCAAAAACTTGAGTGAACGTATTTTTGAGGAACTGCTGCTAAAACAGTTTTTTTTACATAGGCATCACCACATTATCAAGGCCAAGAGGCCACTCAAGGATAAGGGTTCAAGAGTGTACAGTAGAAATTGGACAATATAGTAATAATTAGTAATGAAAATTTGGTAAATTTGATAACTTATATGGAACGGCTCATCAAGAACTTATTTACGTTAGACTTGAAGACACCCATATTGTAGACAACCGGAAAGCAGAAAAACAGAAGACAATTCCACATGCGTGCAGTTCTAAGAAAGAAGCTTTGTTCATGGAATTTACGTTTAGGTTTAGGCACAGATAAAGAGTGGGGGAAATTATTGATAGTGTTTACAGCTAGACGAGTGTTTCTTCTGAAAGATTGGCAAAGGGGGACCATAGATTGAAGCTTAGTCGAACACTTTCCAGGAAAATGACGATGCATCAGAGACGAACTCGCAACATCTCTTCTGTAAGATAGAGGTTGCAAGGAAGAGAAAATGGCATCTCCTACGAGGCTACGAAGTCCATTTTAAACTCTATCAAGGCAGGCCAAGTCCTTTCTAGCAGCTCCTGCCCAGATGCGGCAACAGTATTCCATCCTTGGACGTACCTGGCTCTTATATATATAGAGAATAGCATCAGCAGTGAGATATCTACCGGAGCGATAGAAAGATCCCACTATTTTTCCAGCGGCCTTGACAACAGATTTGATGTACGTGTTCCATTAAAGATCAGGAGTAATGGTCAAGCCAAGAAGCTTGTCAAAACGAGGCCTCCTGAAGACGAGAGCCATTCATTTCAATTGATGCCAGATGTTGATCAGAATGTTGATGATGTAAATAGAGAAGCTTAGTTTTAGATGCATTAAAAGTAACCAGCCACTCCTTACCCCATTGTACTACGTGCTCAAGATCAGAGGAGAGAGAATTGGAGAGAACTTGGTCGTTTACTGTCTTAGATGTGCTACCATAAATGGTAGTGTCGTCAGCATAAATGTCTACAAATGATGTAAGGATGTGATTTGGAAGATCATTAATGTAGATCAGGAATAGAGTTGGGCTTAGGATGGCCCCCTGAGCGACACCGGCATTAATACTGTGAGCTTCTGATTTTCGCCCCTCAACTACTACTCTTATGAACCTATCAGAAAGAAATGATTTAATAATTAAGAAGGCATTTCCAGCAATACCATAGCTAGCAATCTTATGAAGTAAACCTTTATGCCATACCCTATCAAAGACCTTAGATATGTCAAGAGCAATTGCCCTGGAAAGGTTGCCTCCGTCGAGAGATTTGCTAATCCTATGAGATATAACTGTAAGCACATCTGCTGTAGATCTAGCAGAACGGAAACCATATTGAGTGTCACTAAGACGGATATTTTTGTTGATATAGTTGATTACTTCTGTATTTAACACAGATTCCAGCAACTTACTCATGACGTACATGAGACTTATTGGCCTGTACTGAGACGGGGATGAGCGATCAGCTTAATTCTTAAATACAGGGCATACTGATGAAATTTTCCAGGGAGATGGGAAACTATTCTTCTTAAGACAACGTTTATACAGTTTTGTAAGTATGGGCGCTAGTTCAGGTTGAAGTTTTTTAAGTACTATTATTGGAATACCGTCAGGGCCAGTTGCTTTACTGGAATCAAGGTTTTTGATTACCTTTGCAATATCACGTACAGATATACGTATATCACATAGCGTGTTTTCTGATACAGGAGGAACTATTGAGGGTTAGCGGCCTTGATCGCAAAGGGTAGAATAAGCTGCAAAGTTCTTGGCAAAGAGTTTTGCTTTGTCTCATGCTGACGAGATTACCTCAGGTCCATTGATAATAGTTGGGATGGAGCACACGCTTCTGTTCAGGAGTCTGTTTGCTATTTGCCAAAACTGGTGGGAACCAAGCCGCTGCTCAGCTACTTTGAACTTAACAGATTGAGCATACAACTGTCTTGCATTCTTTAATACTTTCTTACAACGGTTGCTGCCAGCCCTGAAAGCGGCTTTAGTTTCCATACATCTATTACGTTGGAAACAGGGGAAAAAGTGATTTCTGTGCGCAATGGCAGCAGCACATTCTGGAGAAAACCATGGCTGGCTGTTAGGTTTTTGGTGAAACTTTTTCGAGGGTATGAAACGGTAAATACCTACGATTAACCATTCTGTCAGGTCTAATACTATAGAGGACACATCCTTTTTAAACATGGAATGCAGAGGTAGATCAGATATAAATGTACGGAAGCTATCCTAGT
This sequence comes from Euprymna scolopes, assembly GCF_053919585.1. NCBI lineage: Eukaryota > Metazoa > Mollusca > Cephalopoda > Sepiida > Sepiolidae > Euprymna > Euprymna scolopes. The sequence goes on along the minus strand of NC_136499.1, from coordinate 53,630,147 downwards.
CAGCCTTAGTGTATCGATATACTGTACGATGGAGAGGTACGTCTGGGGACTTATTACATTTCATTTTTATCTTAATTGATACAGCAGAGTGATCGGAAGAGCCAAGAGGCGACAGAACAGAAACTGAACATTGTTCAGGGCAAGTTGTGAGAAAAAGGTCTAGTAGACTCGCATACTGGCCATCATTGTCGGGCACACGGGTGGGTTCCTGAACAATCTGATTGAGGTCATAGGCAATGGAGAAATCATGGCAGAACCTCCCCTCATCATCGGTCTTGTTAGATTGGGTCAACCATTCCACGTTGTGAACACTGAAGTAACCACATACGTGAATGTTAGCTGAAGGATAAGCAGATAAGACTTGGTCAATTTTCTCAAATAAGCTTTGAAAGATAGTAACTCCGCTGTTATGGGGGCGATAGAGAGTAAATATAAATGCCGTAGTATGAGCCAAAGCAACCCGGAAGCACATATAGGGTAAGTTAGGATCTTCCCTTGAGATGTCCCTACCACATGGAAAGCTATCCCTAATATAGGCATATATTCCATGTCCATGGCGATCTTGGGGGTCAGATTTAGAAGTTAAGTTAGAGTATCCTTTAATTGCGATCTCTTCTAGGGAAATTGCCTGTCCAATGCCAATTTCACTTAAAAATAAAAGGTCTGGTTTAGTCTCCTGTAATTGTGTTTCAAGCTCTGGAAGTTTAGAACGTAGGCCCCTGATGTTGGAGAAGGATACATGGTAGTAGGGGTCTACGTTGGAAGTTGAAGAACCGGGTTTAATCGTGTACTTTTTCTTGATACTTGTCATGATGAAATTTTGGAATTTGTGGACTAAGTCGTCAGATTTACTTAGAGCAGGACAGAGAGAGGAAACTAAGAGAGAAAAAGAAACGAAGACTTTTTTTTTTATTTGTAGCTAATGATAAGGAAAAGCCATAACAATTACCCACTAGTATGACATCGAGAGGCCCCACAGAAGCTACTGCATGATCCTGAATCCATTCACCAAATAGCTATACAGCAGCCCCAGTACTTTGCACCTGCTGATAAGACAGCCTCCTTAGTGGTTAATCCAAGGTTGGGGTCCCTGACTATCAGGCGGATAACGTCAGCCCAGACAAAACGTTTACCTCCAGCACCCTTACTAGTTACATGGCTACAAAGATAGACATAGAAACAAAAAAATTCCGTCATCTCTGCCAACTGTGCGCGCAAAATACTGCCAACCTAGAAAACAGCTTTTTTTCTCCCTTTGACAAAAAAATCACTCATTGCGTCATCTATATGACCTTAAACTATATCCGATGGTGAGGCACCAGCTTGTGGGGTTTGGGGAGTGTGGAACCACCCTTTAATCGCCATTGTCCCTTGGTCGAGGTTGAATGTTAGTAATTGTTAGGGTCCAAACTATGGGTTAAATAGAAACCGACTTGAAAAAAATATATATATATTCGATTTAAGAAACTTCTTAAAAATCACTTGATTAGCCATTAAATAACCTGAAAAGTGTTGATACCATAAAACAAAAACAACCAACCAACATGAAGTTTTGGTCTACACACTGGGGGGCTTTATATGTAGAAGAATTTTAGGTTGTGGCGACATGATGCCAGTGTTTAGCTGATGAATATAGCAGCTAAGGTGAAAAAATAATGTTAATTGCAGGCGTGAGTAAAAAAAAAACAACTTCTCTTGCCCCCAATGCACAACGATACATTAATAGTTTTTATAATGTTTTATTGTGCGGAATATAACAGTGCAACGGGTCTTAAATAATACTGGAAAGTAATATATATTGGCTTCAAGTAATATTTAATTTTAGTTATTAATTTTTACTATTTTATTTTGGTACAATATAATGATCAAAAGCGAATTAGCTCTATATAAAAAATATGTATAAAATACTATACGAGAACATATTACGATCCTCGCAATCCCAAGCACAGTCTCAGTATCTTTCGTACAAATATATATATATATATATATATATATATACGCGTTTATACATGTATAAGTATGAATATATACATATATACATATATATATGCATATATATATCTATGTTTATATACATGTATATATATACATGTATATATACATAGATATATATATGCATATATATATGTATATATGTATATATACATAGCTATACATGTATAAACGCATATATATACATATATGTATACATATACATATGTATATACACATATACACATATATGTACATATATATGTATATATATATATATATATATATATATATATATATATATATATATATATATATATATATATATATATATATATATATATAGGGTGGCCACAAAGTCACGCACCAATGTTAATTAAAAAAGTTAAAAAGTTTAAAAAGTTATAGTAGTAACATTATTAAAATTCAAAGTTCTTTACAAGGATTACAATTGCTCGATATATTTGCCGGTTGCAGCTATGCACGAGCCAATCCGAAATTCAAAGTTTCTCTAGACATGATTAAATAAATCAGCATCACCATCAATTTGAAGACAAGCTCAAAAATAGGACTCTTCAGATGATCAAAACCACGAATCTTCGTTGCATAAACATTTGCTTAATTGGCTAAATTTGCTTTAAAATTATATTAATAAAAAATATATATATTAACAATGGTGCGTGATATTATGGTCACCCTGTATATACATACTCGCAGTTCCGCCCGGTTTGCCCGGGACCTATGTACTGTTCATAAGGTTTTTGCCATATGTATATATTAAAAAGTGTGAATATGTAAAGTAATCCCTTTCTGTATAATAGTATTCCTTAACTACCATACAGCAAAGACAGACATACCTTTTCACTTTTAGAGTTATATAGATATATTGACAGATAGATTGGATGCAATATTTAGTAATGATTTAAAAAGTATAAGAAAAGGATTCATGCGCCACCACCTAGAATTGAAACCAAAACGTTCAGCTCACGATGTATTTTGCCCCCGCCGTAAATGACTGGGCTATAAACACATGTTAAAAATTAAACTGTGAACCAATAGCTACTATGTTATGCCTTCGTAATGTTGGCGTTCTACCTTAACTTGTCAAATTTCATTTTTTTTTTAATTTTCACAGTTTTGCACGGATTTTTTCCGGACTAAAATCCAAATATAAATTTGTGTATGAATTCTAATGTATGAAGTTTCATGTCTGCAGACTAAAAACTCTAGGAGGAGTTTAGTTGGCAATAGTTGTGCAACAAAAATATATATGTATACATAAATATATATGGAAAACAATTTTCTGTTTACTATAACTTTTTACGCAAATATTATGCAAGTATAAATCATATAGAATATCTGCATGCATATAATTACACGTAATAGCAAACTAAAAATAGTCATTCCATTAGAAAACGAAAGTAACTAATAGGGAATTAATTAAATGAATGGTTTAAAGAATATGCAAATTAGCTAGATTTTCTCTTGTGAATGCCATTCCAAAACCCATACCGCGAAGGAGGAAAAGAACGAAAAAAAACACTGATTTCTTTGCTTTTATGACTACCGCCAAAGCAGAAGTGGCGTAGGTTTTTATTAAGGCTAGCCGATGGAAAGGAGAACATGACTTCCAAAATATCGGCGAGAAAATTTACCCCCCGCCCCACCTGTAGAAAGTGTCCTGGTTAAGATATTAATATTTTTAGCCAATGATTCGATATTTGTCGTCTAAAAAGTCGAACTTAAAAACGATACTAATCGTGAATAAATCCGTCCATTCTGTGGAATATTTTAGGCACACAGGCAAACATACATACATACATACATACATACATACACACATACATTTATATATTGATAACTAAAAATGGTCGATCCAAACCGATTAAAAAGCTTGCCCTATTTCTGAAACACCTTCATGTAACATTTCAAATGTGTAGACGAGAAAGTGTCTGAGTAATTTGGTAGAAATTGCAAAAGTCATTTTGTTTTTAATTTGACCCCTATTATGTCCCCTTTACATTTATTGTTTGGGGCTCAAATCAAGTCATTAAGTTAGATCCATGCGCAATGTTCCTATATGTAAAATTTCAAGAGTTTAGACTCAAAATTGTCGGATGGACTGGTTAGAGTTCACAAACCTGGAATTTTGACCACTTAATAGCCAAATTTCTGGTTGAAAATTAATTACACGGACTTTCCTTAATCTCAGTACCATGTTTATTAAATTTCGACACTGTAGACTTAAAATTTACAAAGATCTTGCATAGGGATATGTACACACACAGACACATACACAGAGACACACATACACGTTCACTTTTATAGATGTTCTAGCATTTCAGCCCGGCGTTGCCGGAATGTTTGGATGTCTCTGTTGAGCAAAAAAAAAGTAAGTTGTAGTAGAGAGGCAGGCTCGAACCCATGCCACAAAGGAGGAAAAGAATGGGGGGGACCATACGCCTATGCTGTTATGACCACCGCCAAACCGGAATGACGTTTATTTTTTTTGAAGGCTAGAAAATCGAAAGGAGAGGAAAAAGGCGCCCCCCCTGGAGAAGTGCCCAGTTAAAGGTGAAGGCATTACTGTTTTTAGTGAATTTTTCGATACTTGTCGTCTGAAAGGTCGGACCTTAAAACGATACAAACTCGATAAAATCTGTTCCGCTGTCAAAATTTCTAGGGAGACATGCAAACATACATACATACATAAATACATTTATATATTGGTAACTAAACATTTTCGACCCAAACCGATTAAAAAGCGTGCCTTGTCTCTGAATACCCTTTATGTAAAATGTCAAATGTTTAGACAAGACAGTGTCTGTGTAATTTTGTAGAGACCGCTGAGGCCAAATATTTTTTGAGCTTTGATCCCTATTATGACCCCTTAGCATTTATTGTTTTGTGGTCAAATAAAGTTATTAAGCCAGATCCATTTAAAAGGAACATATATCTAAAATTTCAAGTGTTTAGACCGAAAATTGTAAGAGATGTTTATTGAGTTCTCAAACGCCAACTCGTAAAACTGTGACCCTTTAACAGCCAACTTTCTTGTCGAAAACCGATTGTAAAGATTTTCCCAAATCTCAGTACACTGTATATCAAATTTCGAGTATATAGACTTAAAGTTAAGAGAGTTATTGCGTAGGCGAAGATACACACACAGCCACACACCCACGCACCCACGCCCACACGCACACGCACACGCACGCGCAGTTACACATATACGTTCACTTTTACTGTGCTCGAGCCCTTAGTATTGTCCATAAGGTTATGTGCATATGTATGTATTAAAATGTGTGAATATTTAAAATAATACCTTTCTGTATAATAGTTTTCCTTAATTACCATAGAGAAAAGGCAGACACACATTTTCACTTTATATATATATATATATATATATATATATATATATATATATATATATATATATATACTAGCTGTACCCGGCCACGCATTGTTGTGGCTCAGTTTGTTAAAATGGAACACATGTGAAAGTAGAGAAAAGTTTGATTCATTTATTCAAGAGAATGTACAAATTATTTTTAACAGATGTTAAGAAAATAAACAGAAAAATACTTCCATCATTAATTATGCAAACAAATAAATACAATATTAATTTAGTGTTTCAATTTTATGCTTATAAATTACGATAAAACTTGCTGAGTATGCGCTGTTTTACGGTTGTTGTAAAAATGGAACGGAAACTTAAATTTCGCTTCGTTGTAAATCTTTCTTAATTGTTTAATTGTACCCCCAAACGAATATAATCAAAGCAGTAACATTAAATAAATGTACTTTATGTATATAAAACAAAAAATATTTATTAAATATTTTCTTTAAAAAAGTTAATAACAAAAGGGAAATAATTTCATTTTTAAACGAAAAAGTCAGTTTGGTATACATTTTTGTTATTTTTTACATAAGTCCAGCTTACCATTCACATTGGAGATGTGTACATTTTTGGTTGTCGGGTACTTTTACAAAGAATAAACACTCCAATCTAGTAGATGTATCAGAATTTTTGTAGGAATTTTTTACACCCCTATCACAAAACTGCGAATAAAATATAAAAATCTCGTAATTCCCCTTTTAAAAGTGGGTTGCTTTTTTTCGTTATGGATTATATTTCCAAAATAATTTATTAAAGTTGTTTTAAAAGTAATAGAAATATTTTTCTTTATTTAAAAAAAAAGGAATGAATTTTACGAACTCAATATTTTTCAATTTTTAAACTTTAAATATCTATCAAACTTTTTCTATTGCTTCTATGTTTACGATATTTTCAGGGTCAATATGAAATGTTATGCTCTTTTCAATAAACTGAATATAATATTTTAGACAAACGTTTTTTTTAATTCACGCCGCCCAACTTTCAAGTGTCTAGTAAAAAGGAAATAATTAATTTACTCACCAAAGTTTTATATATCACAAATTGAAGAGGAAAGGTCAATAAGTAATATATTCAAATTTAAAACAAAAAAGTAGTTTTTTTTAGAAATTTACCTGTAAAGTTCGAAGTTTAAAACCTTTTTTGTTTAAACAACGGTGTTTGTTTTTTTTTCTTTTCTTTTGTTGTTTTATGAAACCGTGGTCCTTGCTCCTTTAATTGAAAAATATGTAGGGCTTCAATTACATTTTTCGAGTAGTTATAAGTTTGGAAAGACAGGGGGTCGAATAATTCCCGCCTCACCTTTTGAAATGTCTATTAAAAAGTAAATGATTTATTCACCAAAGTGTGATATATCAAAAAATTGAAGAGAAAAGGTCAATAAATAATATATTAAAATTTAAAACAAACAAGTCGTGTTTTTTAGAAATTTACCTGTAAAGTCCGAAGTAAAAACCTTTTTTTTAAACATGTTGTTTGTTTGTTTGTTTTTTTTCTTAATGACATCTTGTTCCTTGCTCCTTTAATTGGAAAAAAATTAGGGCCTGAGTTACATTTTTCGAGGATTTATAAGCTTGGAAAGACGAGATGGAATTTTTCACGAGATTTCTGGAACACATACAAATATACCCATGTTAAGAACGGCTTTCGGAATAGACAACCCTAACCTTGAAAGAATACCCGAAAAGCTATAAAAGTTGACGTGTCGAATGTGAACGATGAATTGGACGTAATGTACCGAATTTAAAAGGGAACAACATTCAAATTTCCGTTCCATTTTACAACCGTAAAGCAGAGCGTTCTATGCAAATATTACCTAACTTACTGTATTTATGCTATTTTTTTAAGCAAAAAAAAAATAGGTTTGGCTATAAATTCCCAAACTCATTTCACCCTAAATAATTTAGGTGACTGAAATACGAATCTAATTGAATCTTTAATTTCCTGAATAGTATGCGAGAATTCGTTTTTCTTCGAGTTATATTTAATTCAGTAATACGGACTTTAGGGGCTTTTTCCTAATGTTACTCTAAAAATTATTTTTATTGTTAAAAATTACAATGCTTTATTTATATAAAAAAAGCAAAAATAAATTCTTGCGTTTTTTATTTACTACTGAAAACCATAACTTTAGTAAACATATTTTTGTTTAAACAAAATAAAACATTTTCACTAAGAGTTAAGTAAAAATAATTAGTTAATTATATTCTGTGATCATTATTTGAAAAATACTGCAATTTTCATTAAAATTGGTTAATTCCTGATTTTTGGTGAATTTTTAAGTAAAGGGGGAATCAAAATGTTTCTACACTTTGAACGGCGGCATTTTGTGTGTACCTACCATTTTCGATGAATATTTGATAGGAAAGCGACTACGTGTGGTTAATTTAAATTGAATTTCAATCACATGGTTACATTATCAAAAATGATGTGATTAAACCCATTGAGAATTTACCGATATTGTAAACACATTCTGTTTACATTAAGCCTGTAGTGTTTTTTTAGTGATGCAATGTTGGCAACTGAGATTTAAAAAAAACCTTCGAGATCAGGAGAAAGAAATTTCTAGAAAATCGCTAGATTTTTAACTTTTATCGTCTGAAATTTTCAAAAATCGCTAATCCCCCCCCCAACTCCATATTTTAACTTTCTACCATAAAAAATAATAAATATAGTATATTCAATATATAAAATGTTCCGTGTTTTCTCACTATATGTTTCTGGAATTATATTGAAGCGGTTAGCTCCCCAAAAGTCTTCCATATTTTATAAAGCTAGTTTTACCTATTTTTTTCAGAGAGGGAATTTTTTTTTTTTTACAAGAAACAAATCATAAACTCAAACTTTTTATAATAAATGTTAAATTGAAATATACTGCAAATAAAACATTATAATAATGGTGGAACATATTTGGAAATCAGAAAAATAAAAAAAACAAAAAAAACTTTGTTTTAGCTTGTTAAAAGTATATAGGTTGGTAGATAATTAAATTCTACTGTATTGGTATTAGTGTTGTTTTTTTTGCTCTTGTGTTATGCTTTTTACAATTTTCGACTAAATACTTCTAAATAAAGAAGGGTTGCTTATATCGTATTTTAAACTAAACTTCTGGGGTTGGAATGCCCCCCACCTAAAATGTGCTTAGACAAATCGATTTTATAGCGAGATTTAAGAATGGTTAGCCGAAAAAAGGGGAAAACAAAACAAATAATGAATAAATAATTGTTACCAAAGGCAATAAATGGTAGTTTTTTTTTTTACATACATTAATTAGTTTATTTTATGTTTTAAAGTATTTTCAAGCGCTTTTCTTTATTTTTTATCTTAAATTGCGGGTGTGTGGGTGCATAATATCTCCAGATTTTCTAGAATTTCCCGCTAGATTGCAAGCGAAATTTCCAGATCTTGCAGGAAAACCGCTAAATTTGACACACTGATTACGTGACAGGAAGCGGTAATAAATAATTGCCTCTAAATAAAAAATGGCCTATCGGTACAAAGAAAAACGCCTATTCATCATAGAAAAATTAAGTATAATGTTATAATTAAAAAGAAATATATAAAAACACACATGGATATAGTAAACATATTATACCAAAACGTGGAAGCTATCCGTCCAGTTGTTTTTAGACTATTAATTGCGAACGAACCAAGAGTTATATATATATATATATATATATATATATATATATATATATATATATATATTTACACACACATATATCCATATAATTATATATATATATATATATAGAGAGAGAGAGAGAGAGAGAGAGGGGATAGAGGGATAGAGGGAGCGAGAGATAGATAGATAGATAGATGAATAAATTGGATGGATTATATAATAATGATTTAAAAGTATAAAAATACTCATGCGCCACCACATGGAGCCGTAACCAAAATGTTCAGCTCCCGATTTATTTGGCCTGCCGTCAATGACTGGGCTATGAAAACATATTTACTGCACGGCTAAAAATTAAAGCATGAAACAATAGCTATTACGTTATGCATTCGTAATGCTTGCGTTCGACCATTACCTGGACAATTTCTTCTTTTTTTATTTTCACACATTTGCAACGATTTTTCCTGGCTAAAAAAAATAAATATAAAGTTTTGCATGGATTCAAATACCTTATATATGAAGTTTCCTGTGTGTAGGCCAAACACTCTAGGAGGAGTTTTGTAGTCAAAATTTGGTAAACAATGATATATGCATATACATAAATATGTAGTTAAACAATTTTGTGTTTACTATAAAGTTTTTACACAAATATTATGCAAATAGAAACAATGTAGAATATCTTCATGAAAATAATTACACGTGATAGTTAACTAAAGATGATTACCCCATTAGAAAACCGAAGCAACTAATAGGGAATTAATCAAAATAAATGTTTAAAAGAATATAAAAATAGGCTAGATCGTTTGCTAGTACATTCAATTCAACAACCCGTTTATAAAAAATTGTATTTTCTTTATAAATGAATAATTAAGAGACTATTTTATATGAATACCAATACAGACAAGAGAAAACAGAATTTACAGGAGTATAGATAGATAGATTAAACAAAAACATACAAGTATACATAAATATTTATAGAAATAATTTTTTGTTTATTGTAAGCTTTTTACGCAAATGTTATACAAGTATAAATAATGTAGAATATCTGTATTAATATAATTGCACGTAATAGTTAACTAAAGATGATCATCCCATCAGAAAACCGAAAAAATGAATTGGGAATTAATTAAAATAAATGTTTAAATGAATATGCAAATCAGCTAGATCTGTTGCTAGGGAATGCAATCCCACAAGCCATATATAACAAAATTGTATTTTCTTATCTTTTTTTTACTAAATATAAAAGAGGCTAGACTTTTTTTTCTTTTGTTCTTGGCGTTCGGGTCGGGATTAAAATGTAGTATCTTTCCGGCACATAGTGCAAGCAAAGACCATATATGGGGGCAACCCCACAGATAAGTTTTTGGTCAATGTAGGGGAAACCCTTTCTACCAATTGTCATAATCCAGCTTCCCTACTCCCCGGGAAGTTGCTCCCTATTTCCCCTTCACTCCTCACATAAAAAATCGACCTCGTGCCTAATTTGCCCGGTCAGGGAGCAAATAAATACCCTGTTGTTCTTGGCGTTCGGGCAGGGACCAAAGTGTAGCATCTGTTCCGGCAGATGCTGTGAGCAAAGATCATATGTGAGGAAAAACCCATATATAAGATAATTGCCCATCTGGCATTCAGTTATTAGTCAATGTAGCGGAAACCCTTCATACTAATTGTCACTATGAAGCTCCCCTACGTCCCTGGGTGCTGGTCTCCATGTTCTTTTTACTCTCCACATTAAAAAACGACCTTTGCCTTATTTGTCAGTAGGGAAACAAAAAAATCTATGTTGTTCTTGGCCTTCGGGCCCGGAACAAAGTGTAGTATCTATTCCGGCAGATACTGCAAGCAAGACCATGTGTGGTGGCAATCGCACATATGGTCTTTGCTTCATCAACGTAGGGGAAACCCTTCATACCACTTGTCTCTATCCGTCTCCCCTACGCCCCGGGGTGTTGGTCCCTATTTCCCCATCACAAATAAATGGCCTGTTGTTCTTGCCCTTCTGGCTGGGATCAAAGTGTAGTATCTGTTCTGCAGCTGCTGCACATATTTTAATTGGTCTTTGGTCAATATAGGGAAACTGAGACAATTACCAGTTGGGGGGGATACTGCAAGAGTTCCCCCGTTTTACCGTTGTTTTAGGGAAGCCTGTTAAACCCCACATTAAAAACTACCTTGCGTCTATTTTGCTTTCGTGGGGAAGCAAATAAATACATAAATGAATAGGAAAGAGGGGTTTTAATATATATTGTTATGTTTGCAGATTGAACCAAATAACGTATAAGGCAATACAAATGAAGACTCAACAACAAAGGTAGATCCATAAGAAGTGTATTAGAAAAAGTATATTTCCAGTATATTTACATAATGGTTGTCAGATAAGAGAGTCTTGGCTGGAGAATATATCTGCTCTCGGCTCGGCCTTCGGTGGCTTCTGGTTAACACAAACTCAGACTAGCCGAGTCTTGTTATTTATGTGTAATATTATCAACATATGTACATGATTGGGTGCCACCACAACACCCTCCTCCCAAGATTTGAACTTGCACAGATTTCAATATCTTTTCCTCTTGGGATTTAACATTCATGGCTCATTAAACTTTCTTTTTCTACCTCATCCTCGGGGCTCAGGTGTATATTGAGGCGGTTCCAAATTAAAGGATTCGTATATGATGTCCACGGTGTCCTTTTCTTCGACTGCTGTTGTATAACCACAATCTTGAATGTGGCGTTTTTTATTTGGTCCAGGTGCCTTTTATGTATATAAATGGTGACCTTTAATCATGTATGCATCAACAATGCGTTTAACCACTACTCCACATTCCCAGTAAGAAGTGTTATTCCTATAGCACATACATTTACTCGATCTCCCGAGTTATATTTCATTCTTATCATGTGTGTAGCATTTCGGACAATTGCCTGTTTCGCAACCGGTTGTATTTGTACAATCCCTTATGCGTGTTGATGCATAGTATTTTTAAGCAATTCTCCTCGACCGGTATTTGTAAATACGCGTCGCTCAAGTCTATCTTGGAGAAGATATTACCACAATTCAACTTTGTGAATATTTCCTCTGGCTTGGTAGAGGGTAATGGTAATCTTGTAATATGGAATTTAGACCTGTCGAAAAGTCTGCTCACTCTGATTTTATCATTCTTTTTCTTTACATATACGGTGGGTCTGCCCAGTCGCTGTGTTCTATTTTTGATTGTATGCCTGTCTGTTCCAATCTGTCTAATTATTTATTAATCTTTTCAAATCCAGCGAACTGAATATGTCGCTTTTTAAAAAGAAATTGGGCTAGTGTTTTCTTTAAGTTCAAACTAGGCCTTAAATTTATCGCAACAACCTAATTTAGTCATGAATACTTCAGGGAATAATTTTGTTAATTCCTCTTTTATATTTTCTGTTATTGGAGTAGTACGTTCTATTTATTTACAGAATGTATTGATTGTCTTATCACACAGTCCAAATTTTTCAATCAAATCTATTCCAAAGAGGTTTTCGCTATTTTTCAATACGAACATTTTTAATTTCTTCGTAATCCCTTTTAATTTTATCGGAAGGATAACTTCTCCTTCAAATTTTATCTCACCACCAGTTACCGTCCTAGCCGATTTACTTGTTTTCATCATGGTTGGTTTACCCAAATTTTTCCATGTATTCAAGTTTATTATAGAAATATCGGATCCTGAATCCAGTTGTAATTTTATTGGCGTTTTAGATATTTCCACTTTTATGTATATTCATCGATTTTTGTCTAATTTTTAATCTGATTTTGTTTGCTGTACTCTCTTTCGGGTGAAATCCTAATATCTGCGACAATTGCTTTTGTGTCCGACTTTCTTGCAAATGTAGCATTTTTTCTTCTTATAAGGGCAATCTGATTCCCAATGTCTTTCTGCGCATCTCTTGCAGTTATATCTAGGGAGAGACTTGTTATATTGTTTACTATAATTATAATTATTATATTTGGAATATCTCGGTCCGTTTTGACTGCTTTTATTTGTATAGTTCTCGGTTGGGGTGTATGGTTTTCTAACCTTTCTTACATATGCCACTCCGGATTCTTCTATCTTTTTTTAATATTTTTTTGTGTAATGGGCCTTTCACAATCCTCTGCTAATTTCCGAGGTATTAAATCTTTCTTAGATTCCAGCTTAGACAACACTCGTTTGCGTATTTCTGCCTTTTTCGTGGAGACTAATCCTTGTGCGAAGATTAGGCATTTGAAATCGTCTACTGTTTGTTCCGTTCGCTTAAAATTATCAGATTTTTTATTGACAACTAATGCGTATGTAAAATAATCTTGGTTGTCCATTTTCCTTAGATTTATACACAACCATCTCTTATGAAAAAGAGATATATTCGGATTGAATAATTCTTTTAGTAATTTTACAGCCAGATGGAATCTAATTCCGTAGTTTTTTAGGTTATATCTAGTCTACGAATTTACTGTGTTCGGCTACACCCAACTTTCTGAGTAAAAGGTTCACTTTCTGGTTATTTGGCCAACTTTTGCAGTCCAGTTGAAAGACATCCTCGTATCTTGTATAGGATGTTCCAAAATTCTTTTTTTCCTCCGGCACATAATTAAATGTTTGCATACTATTAAAAATAGTTGTATGGGAGAAATTAGCACTGTCGACACTTTCTTGATTATTCTTTATTATTTCCAGTGTTTTAGCAAAACGTTAATTTTGCCTTTCTTCATGTTCAAATTGTAATTTCTTCTGTCTTTCTTCTTGTTCAAAGTGTAATTTCTCATGGCTTTCTTCTTGTTCCAGTTGCTATTTCAATAATTTCTCATCTCTTTGTTCATCTCGCTCGGCTTGTGCCTGTTGTTGCGTCTGCAAAAATTACATTAACATTCTAGATAAATCTTCCATTTTTTGTAGTGTATTCTAAAATATAACTGGCTTCTGTTACAACAAAAATTGTTCAGAGTTCTGTTTTCAATAAATAATAATATCGCTTCTCGGATAATATATTCTCACTTCACTAGCGAGTCAAGCTCATCCAACCCCAAATAAAAAAATGAGGCTTTTACTGAAACCACCAAATACGATTGACTTTTCCGTTTAAGGCACTTCCTAATAAGTAACAGCAGAACTTAAGTACAACTCTTTCCACAACAAAAAAATTCAACTTGAGTCACCATTGAAAAAAATAAAATGTATGCACTACATTTAATTCTTTCTTTTGTTTCCTTACGTGACGTTTTCATGTCTTATATCCGTTATCAAGTGACAACTGTTTTAAAAAAAAATTCTTGGATTTTTGTTTAACTGTGGCATTTTTTAATACCGAAGAGAAAAATGTACTTCACCAAAAAGTCTTTAGTTGATGTTTTGCTAACGGAGAACAGCAATTAGGGAATCCACTGGTGAACTTTTTTCCTGTATGTTACTTTCTTGTACACTTGCTCTTCGTAATTTAGTAATACGAATCCGTTTGTCGTTTTACAACTAAACAAAATTCACTTTTACAGTTTGTCGTTTTTTTTTTCAAGATGTATTCCAAGAGAAACGGCGTAAATTGTCGCTTTTACCACATTCGCGTTTTTTTTGTCTTTTTTTTCTTTGTGACTGCAATTAGCGGTTTCGTTTGTCTTTTTTCCCGACTAGTATTTTAGTAAATACAATACTATGAATCGAAGTTAATTTTCCCCCGACTTGAGTCGAACTTCTCTTTAGCGTGAAATCCGTTTTTATGACTATTTCGTTCGTCAAAACTTGTATTCCTTAGAAAAGTCAACCGTTGCGTTGTACTCTTTTTTTAGTGAGTTCTTTCGATATCTTCGTCAAACTTTTATATTTGACGTTCATCTTCGTCGCCAACTGTTATGTTTGCAGGTTGACCCAAATAACGTATAAGGCAATACCAATGAAGACTCAACAACAAAAGTAGATGCATAAAACGTGTATTTGGAAAAGTATATTTACAGTATATTACCATAATGGTTGTCAGGTAAGAGAGCCTTGGCTGGAGTACATATATGTTCTCGGCTCGGCCTTCGGTGGCTTCTGGTAAACACACACTCAGACTAACCGAGCCTTGTTTATTTATGTGTAATATTATCCACATATGTTAATGAGTGGGTGCCACCACAACATATATATATATATATATATATGTGTGTGTGTATGTGTGTGTGTGTGTGGGTGGGTGCCAGTAATCTATTTTCGATTATAACCCCATAGAACTTACCCTTTCAACTTAAACCAAATCTAAATTAAGCCCCAGGCCAAATTCCATCTCTCTCGATACATATATATATATATATATATATATATATATATATATATATATATATATAAAGCTGAACGTCTGTGTGTGTCTGATCACGAATAGGCTCCTATATGAGTGACTATTTAAAAAAAAAATTATTGAATATAATGATACACGATTTATCGAGGATCAGGAACCGGTATTTTTGATCTGGCAGAACAGTGGTTCTTAAAAAGGGGGGGTCTGCGTTTACGCCTGGCTCCCAAAGTATAGAAATTAAAAAATGAAAAAAAAAAAACGTTTACAAGCATTTTTATATATGTACAGAAGAATACGTTGATAAGTGTGGTTCAACTTTAATAGGTATGGCATAATAAAATTCTGGGGTCTGCATCCGCGCCTGTACTTCATTGAAATATGGCACTTTAACAAAGACTTTTCTTATCTATTTGCGTCAGTATACTTTGATAATAATGTTTTAGTTTGAAGAAATATGGTATAAAAATTATTGGGTGTTCGTTCGCGCCTGACTTCCATAGAATGTAAATATGTCACAAAGTTTAACAAGTTTTTTTTTTTATAAGAGGTGAGGGTCCACAATAACACCTTAAGTTTAATCTTAATTCAGGTTAGCTTTTATTTATTTTTTGGAGTGTAATCATATTGTGTCGAATAAATTCACCTCATAAATTCAAGTTCTTATTAAAGTGAAAGCAAAAAAAAAAAGTGGGAACTTTTGACAATTCTCGACACAAATTTTACATAACTCTGTTTTTTTACCTTCTCCACTTGCACGTGGAACTCTTTCGAAAATAGATAAATAATAAAAAATAAGACCGTTACTTGTTACTGTGTCAAAAGAAGGAAAAATCCTGGTCACGTGATTACGTGTCTTTTTAAAAACATTTACATAATATTTTTATTTATACATTTACTGTTCAAGCTTTTATTTTGTCAGTCTACTAAAAGGAATTCTGTTGCTTACAAACCTTTCTCTGTGTTCTTTACATTACATTAGTACAACCCTGAATTCGACCGGGCCATACTAAAACGCAATACTACACCGTTCAATACTGTAAAACTGAAACGATTATATCGATTCTTTGCTTTAAAAACTAAATTAATTCCGTTTTACATTTTTAATATCCCATGTTGCTGTTTAGGAGTATTTTTCTAAAGTAAGTAAATCTTTATTATTTTTCAAAACTGTTTTTGTTTCTTTGTTTTTCGATATTTCGTCGATATTATTTAGTAAGAGTGTTTAGCAGAAAACCCAACAAACGACTACCTGAAAAATAAATATACAAGAAATAAATGTAACCATAGTCAATAGAAGTGCAGTTCAGGTTTTTTTTTGTTTTGAAATAGTTTTTCATGCTCTGTTCTTGAAATAATTACCGTGAACTGAAATAAAACGAAATTTGAGGCGATAATTACTTAAATAAATTTTTATATAAACTATACATGCCATAATTGAATATTCCTCAAGCACAAAATAACGGAAAACATTAAAATATGTTTATAAATATTCTTTACGCTGACGGACCTCTCTTAAATTGTTAACACAAAATGCTCAGGTGCTCCTTCTTCAAATTGAAAACGGGCTCTCCATTTACAATTCGCTGCCATTTTGTTTTTTTTTAAACCGGTTCTTGATTAAATTTTTTTTGTTACAAACTACTTAAAAATACAAACCAATGACATTTTCCTTCATAAAAGTAAGTTTTTTTTACTATGGTAATATTTATTTATTGTATATTTTTATTATTACATATATAATATTGTCTCTATGTAAAGAAACATTATTTTGTTGGTCACTCTTGGCTACAAATGGAAAAAAATTGATTTAAAAAATATATCTTCGCTAAAATTGTCTTTACTTTCATCATATTTTGCTTAGAGTAAAATCTTTGAGCAATCAATACCTCCCTCTTTACAACCCCCTCCTTTTCATAACCTATCATACTTTCATCAATCAAGTACATTTTCTGTAGGCTGATTTGTGAACCCAATCAACGATGGGTACTTCTGCAAGTATATATATATATATATATATATATATACCTATATATTTATGTATATACATATATATATGTGTATATACATATGCATATGTATATATATATATATATATATATATATATATAATTAAAAAAAACTACCGTGTTTTGATATATGGTTTAGTGCCAGTTTTACTCAATTAGGAATTTAAAGCTTCACCGCTTCCTAATTTTGGGACCAGATGTCAAACAATTTTTTACAATACATGAATCACCTTCTCAGCTATATTATGAAATCAAAGATTTTTTTTTTGGCTGTTCTTTAAAATTGATGTACAAATGTCTTTAAAATAAGTAGGAACTTTAGAGCCGGTTTCTTCTAATTGGATGTTTGTTACTATAGCAACTTTCTCGACGACGGCCCCTTTATAAATCCTGGCGGTAATGTCGCTATAATGCCTTCTTATTTGGGTTATTTAGTGAGAGTTCAAAAAGGTGATGCTATGTGCTGTGCTTGCGCTGAAAACCTTTTGCTTATGACGTCACCCATTAATTCTGTTTTTCTCTTTGTCCTTTCTTTCTATTTATTTACTTAATTATGCACTTTATTTCATTTTTTATTTAGTCTCTTAAAGTAGTTGGTAATAAGATTTTTTTACGGGTGCACATTATATTAACATAAAATAAATAAGATTTCATTGCAAAGCATCGAAAAAACATGGACAAAAGGGAAAATGAGGGGATGAAACGTAATATGGTTATGATTAAACTTAAAAAAAGTAAAAGAAGTAGATGTTAAAACTGGAAAAACATAATAAACTAATAATTTAAAATATTGCAGATTTAAATATTTTTGTTAATTCAATTTAACATTGTAGAGAAATTCTGAATGCTGCAATATTTTAAGTTATAAATTTATAATATGTTTTACCAGAATAGTTTGTCTGTTTATTTAAACTCTTAACAACGAGTCCTTTAATTTTTATAAGTCAAATCTTAACCATATGACTTTTCTTACTAGCATTTTTATGCAATACACACACACACACACATATATATATATTAATATACAGATAGATAGATATACAGATATAAATATACAGATATATATATATATATATATATATATATATAAAGTTTGATTTTGTGAGTACAATCTCATATCTGAATTTTCATGTTCATACTTCTGAACAATTAGTATATATAGTATTTGAGCATGTAGCTTAGTTTTTATTTTATAACCAAAAATTAAATATTTGTTTTTGCCTTTGGTAATTCAACTACACCATTTATATTAACGCATACGCTGATTAACGGGATTAAGAGTTTAGTTTGCATATACTATCAGTAGTTGGACATTTTTTTTCAGTTTCTGTATAGTCATGGATTTAAGTCATATTTTTACAGTCAAGGATGTACAGCCTTATTGTTCGGTTTGGATTCTTGATAATGGTTCCCAAATAACATGATTTTTCGTTTCAAATAGAGAAGTTATCTTTTCAATTACAAATACGAAATGGGCATGTATTAAAATACAATATTTAAACGTATTGTTAAATACGTTGAAATATTGCATTTTAATGCATATATGTGTGTGCGCGTGTGTTTGTTCCAATATGTATGCTTGCTTGTGTATATAGGTGTACTCTATGCGCGAGACATATAAAACGAGAAAATACATTAAATCAATAGTCGTTGCAGAAATAAACTTAAGTATACATTTCTCTTTACAGGAAAATTGTTTGAGTATATGTTTATGCATTTGTTTATTTCCATTAGTGTTTGCTTTATGTTGTATTTAGCATTAAATCACAAACGCATTTTTATTTGACTGGTGTGTGTTCCTGAAATATAAAGAGAGATTCATCGCTGAAAAATATATTTAAATAATATGCATTTATGTCTGGAATAGTTTTTTACATAAATATAAAATGCCCGCCGGTTTAATAGTGATTTTAATAAGCAGTTTTTCTTAGTTTACTGGAGAACGAACATATGTTTATTGTCCACGTATAGTTTCTATTGAACTGAATATTCAAAAAATGAAAAACAATTAACTAGTTTTTAAAATTTTTGTTAGGTTGTAATAAACTGGTCACCATGCTGATATGAAATAATAATTTCATATTTACTATTGAATTAAATATTATATGTACTATTGAATAAAATTTCACAAACACCTATTTTCATTAAACACGTCTGAGCATAGTGTGCTGTCGTAGGGGATAAAAATCGGAGATTTAGTTATAAGTTACACTATTCTTGAGATTAATTCACAGTGCAAGCGGCACTTAAAATACATTGCCATTTACTTAGGACTTCTAAGCTATGTCTGTCAGAACGAGAGAAGGACAGCCCCGTGGATAATATGATGTGGTCCGTTTAGGTTTCCATACATACTCCCAGGTGTGATAAAAATTTCAGAGTAAAATAGCAAAAAAATGCCCGTGTTTGATCCACAGAATCGTTTGATATTAAGGTTGTGTCATAACACAATAGTAAAAGTAAAAAAAAAGCCGAGGTTGGTGTAACAAACGAAGCGTATAAACATCACAGGTACAAAGTTAGGACTATGGACATAACTGAGTAGCGCTCAGCTATGCAGTAGAGTACTGTCACTCCTTTTCACCGCTCTACTGACACTATATATATATATATATATAATTATATATATATATATATATATATATATATATATATATATATATATATATATATATATATATAATGAGAACCGGTGTAATTTTGTTTATGCATAGAAAGGCTGGTATAAAAATTTAATCGATGTAAACGTTTTGCTAATAATACACAAGGTTAAAAGAGGGTGCAGAGAATTATACTAATAGGAAAATCTACGAAATTATATTCTAGGATGACGAAGGAAATTTAAGAAATTTATGCAAGCTCATCCCCAATACAAGGAAACATCTATTATACTATATTGCTTTCTACATCTGTAGACTCATCAATTTATAATGGCTATCAAGTTTACCACCTAATCCAAGCGAAGAACCGAAAGATTCTGGACCGTTTATTCCATCAACTGTCACGAGAAAAATGTCCATGACATCGTGAAAGTAATAAAATCAAAATATTTTAGACCGAATATACTTTTCCACGAACGATTTAAAACTCCAATCTTTGTTGATCTATTTCGTAGTTTACTTTCTGAATATTAAGCCATTTTGCAAGCGGACACAAAGCATGTTAATAAATCGATTGGCAGTTTTCCTTTCAGCCTTTCCAGGTTTTTACGTACTTTCCAATAAACATTGAGGTGAAATTACTAATTTCAGATTAAATTCCAATTTAATCTTCTTGTTCCGAATAAAGAACAGGACATTAGTAAGACACAATCCAACAATACATGGTAAAAATAGTTTGTAGAGCGAATGTTTAGCTGTTTTTTGTCGTAAAATACTATTAGAGTACTTTTTTTCTTTTAAATTGGTGTTTAAGAATGGCTTTTTACTTATCATATTCGCCCATTCTAAACAGAGATCACATTTAGAGTTGACATTTTAAATGTGTAATAATTATTTTACAATAAAGCCCATATAAAACACCAGAACTTGTGACTCTGTGATAGCTTAATCTTAATATGCATTTACTAGTGTGTATCCAGCCATTAAAATATAGTTTTTTTTTTAATTTGAATTTTAGATCATAAAATGGAATCTTGAGAGATAAGCGTAAATAATTTTAACGTTTATAATACATATTTGTTAATATTGCATGAGTTATCTATATCTATAAAAGTGAAATGTCTGTCTGCCTGTCTGTGTACATTTCCCTACACAATAGCTCTGTCAATTTTCAGTTTACAGTCTCGAAATTTGATATACAGAATACTGAGGTTTATGAATATCTTTGTAATCGGATTGCAGCAAGAAATTTTGCTATTAACGGGTCAAAGTTCAACGATTTTACTTTTGAGAACTCTACCAAACTCCTCCGCAAATTTGGTGTATACATAATTGAAATTTTAGATATAAGTTCCTTGGACATGGATCTAACTTAATAATATGGTCTACACCTTTGAAATTTTACATAAATGGTATTCAGAGATAGGGCAAGCTTTTTAATCGGTTTGGATCGACAATTTTAGCTAATAATAATGTATGTATGTATGTTTGCACGTCTGCCTAAATCTTTCGACAGAGGTGACGGATTTTCACAAAATCCATCCCCTTATTTCGATTGTCTAGCCTTAATTTAAAACTACGTTACTTCTGGTTTGGCGGTGGTCGAATAAGCAAAGACGACGCGTGTTTTTTCACGATTTATCCTCCTTCGCGATTCGGATTCGAACCTGCCTTCCTACTACCACTTTTTTATTTACTCAACACACACCTCCAAAGACCCGGCCACCCATGCTAGTTTAGAATGTTATTAAAATCAGAGGTGTTTACAGGACAAAATTCACAAGTTACTCAAGTACATAACGTTTGATTCGTACTTATTTACTATGTCGATGAATAAAAGCTCATAAACAGGATCGTAAGAATGAAGTAAATAAGCATACTTCTTTGTTGCTTCAACTGGTAAATGGCCGATATTACGTGAATAAAGTATGAATTTCAATTAAAAAATATGTAAGGCACAATGCAAGGTATTTTGAATTAAGAACTATTAAACCGTGTAAAATCAAATGTGGCTCGTCATAATCCTGAACAGACTACTAGACAATCCCTGATAGATGCTCATCAGATACTTAACAATGAAGGAACTTCCTAGAGAGATAGTAAATCATAGGAAAGTAGTATTTTAGGACATGTCAAAGCCATACTTCAGTCCCCAAAAGAAAAACCCATGAAACATAAACTTCAATGATTCAACGAAAAAATGACTGCGACCATATTTGGTTTTACATGTGACATACACACCAAATGTCTTTTTTTTTAATAAAATGTAGTAATCAATTTACTACCTCATCGTTTTTTTATTATTTTAAGATAATATTATTATTGCCACATGGTACTTCAATAACGACCATTGATTTCACTTCAGAAATCAATATTTGAATTTGGAGTCCCGAGACACAAACGAAGACACACCACAACACCTTTACGAATATTCTCATTTACATGTATTAAATTTGAATACAATAATTTTTTTTATAAAAAAATGGGCGAACATAAGCATATTAATTTGAATAAAAACAGTACACTTCACTAAACTATTTCTTTCTTTGAAGTTATCCTGCAATATATTTTCATTACTTTCCTCATTCTTTTTGTTCCTTTTAGAATATAATCGATCGCCCGCTTTGTTCGTTTATACTCTAAAAGTTTTTTTCCGTCGATTTGTTATGAATAATACTTTCATGCAAAACAAGTATGCAGCATTATTTAATTTAACGTTTTCCAGTGCATATTCTTGTAAAATAAGGGTCTTATATTTTCCTCTGGCATCTTCAGTAAGAACAAGCATCAGCGAACGTTCATAAACTGTGTTTAATATATATACAATTGTGATCAAACATATTGTAAGTTACAATTTCCTTGGCGTATGCAATAACCATCAACAAATATCAGATATTTTTTTTATATCAGTGTGACTTACATCTACACACTGATTGCTTCTCACATAGAACCAGCAAATGTTTCATGTTCTACAGTCGGAGTAAAACACTCTTTATATCTGCAGAGGAAATAGAACAGAACAAAATAACGTATAGTCACGAGTATTGAACACATAAACATATAAGAAGAATGCACTTTCTTTTTTGTTTGTTTCTAGTTAATTAAACTGATCCACTCAAACGCGTAACTGTGTACAGTGTATATATATATATATATATATATATATATATATATATATATATATATATAAACAACATGACCATATGTTCATATATGTTTATATATGCACATATGTACATGTGAGTGTCTCTCTATCTCTCTTTAAATATATATATATATATATATCTATATATATATATGATAATTGCAACATTTTGTCACACGAGTGCCACTCGCTGAGACACTTAATGCCCATGAGCACAAATGCCTTAAGGAGTATCTATACAAGGATGATGTTAAAGAATTCCAGCTTTTTACGATAGCTAAGTCTCTCTCTCAGTTCAAAATGTTTAGATAAAGCAACAAGAAAGAGCAAGATAACCTGCAACAAGTTAAACTGCAGACCAGGTTAATGCTGGTGCTGGTATCCCACTTCATGTTTTTTTTTTAAATCAGAGATTTTCTTCTCCTAGAAAAGTTGCCTTCAACACGGCTAACGGGAACCCTCTTACTCCAACATATATATTGTTAAGTTTGAAGGTTGAAACAAGTAACGTAGAAAGCAATACAAATGACGACTCAACAAACAAAGGTAGATCAAATAAGAAGTGTATTAGGAAAAGGTATATTTACAGGATATTTACATAATGGTGTTAAATAAGAGAGTCATTGCTGGAGAATCATATCTGCTCTCGGCGGCCTTCGGTGGCTTCTGGTAAACGCACACTCAGACTAACTGAGTTTTCATATTTATGTGTAATTACTATCCACATATGCAAATGAATGTGTGCCACAAAAACACCCTCCTCCCAAGATTTGAAGTCGCACGGATTTCAATATCTTTTTCTCTTAGGATTTAACATTAATGGTTCATTAAACTTTTTCTACCTTATATTCGGGGTCCAGGTGTATATTGAGGCGGTTCCAAATTAAAGGATCCGTATATGATGTCCATGGTTTCCTCCTCTTCGACTTCTGTTGTATATTAACCATCTTGAATGTGGCGTTTTTTTATTTGGTTCAAGTGCCTTTTATGTATGTTTTGTGGACCTTTAATCATGTATATACAATCACCAATGCGTTTATCCACTACCTGACATTGTCAGTAAGAAGTGTTATTCCTGTAGCACTTGAAATATACTCGATCACCCGAGTTATATTTCTTTCTTATCGTGTGTAATGTTTCGGACAATTGCCTGTCTTGACAATAGTTTATCAAACGCTGATTTCACCTTTCTGGCAAACATTAAATCAGCTGGTGGTTTGACGAGGTATTAGGGTGCGGTGTTATCCTATCATCATTCTTTTCTTTATGGTGGGGCTGCTCAATCGCTACGTTCTATTTTTGATAGTATTCCTGTCTGTTCCAATCTGTCTAATTCTTTATTAATCTTTTCCAACCCAGCGAACGGAACATTTCGCTTTTTTCTAAAAATTGGACTGGTGTTTTCTTTAAGTTCAAACGAGGCCTTAAATTTATTGCAACGACCTAATTTAGCCATACATCAGGGAATACTTTTTTTAAGTCCTCTTTTATATTTTCGGTTGTTAGAGAAGTACATTCTATTTTTTTACAGAACGTATTTATTGTCTTATCACACAGTCCAAATTTCTCAATTTATTATATTCCTAAGAGGTTTTCGCTATTTTTCAATACGAACATTTTTAATTTCTTCGTAATCCCTTTTAATTTTATCGGAAGGATAACTTCTCCTTCAAATTTTATCCCACACCCAGTTACCGTCCGAGCTGATTTACTTGTTTTTATCATGGTTGGTTTACCCAAATTTTTCCACGTATTGAAGTTTATTATAGAAATATCGGATCCTGAATCCAGTTGTAATTTTATTTGCGTTTTAAATATTTCCGCTTTTATGTATTTTCGCCGATTTTTGTCTAATTTTTAATCTGATTTTGTTTGCTATACTCTCTTTCTGGTGAAATCATTATATCTGCAACAATCGCTTTCGTGTCCGACTTTCTGGCAAATGTACCAATGTTTCGTCTTATAAGGGCACTCTGATTCCCAATGTCTTTCTGCGCATCTCTTAGAGTTATATCTAGTTACATCTAGGAGGAGACTTGTTATATTGTTTACTATAATTATAATTATTATATTTGGAATATCTCGGTCCGTTTTGACTGCTTTTATTTGTATAGTTCTCGGTTGGGGTGTATGGTTTTCTAACCTTTCTTACATATGCCACTCCGGATTCTTCTATCTTTTTTAATCCATTTTTAGTGTACTGCCCCTTTCACAATCCTCTGCTAATTTCTGAAGTGTTAAATCTTTCTCCGATTCCAGCTTAGACAACACTCGTTTGCGTATTTCTGCCTTTTTCGTGGAGACTTACCCTTGTGCGACGATTAGGCATTTGAAATCTTCTACTGTTAGTTCGTTTTGTTTTTTACACAGTGATCACCACTTATCAAGGCCCGGAAGCCACTCAGTGATAAGGGTTATTGTAAGTACATTACGTTAGTGTAGAGATTTAGTGAAGTGTTTACTTAAGGGGGCGGTTCATTAGGAATTTGTTACCATTGGACTTGAAGACATCCAAGTTGTAGTCAGGTGGGGAGCAGGCAGACGGAACAGAGTTCCACAGGCGTGCATTTCTAATAAAGAACCATTGTTCATGGAATCCGCGTTTGATTTAGGCACAGATATAGAGTGGGGTAAATTTTTCACAATGGATTCAGCTAGACGGGTGTTTTTCGTGAAAGATTGGCGAAGGAGGACCAGGGATTGGAGTTCAGACGAGCACCTGCCATGAATATAACGATAAAACAAGGATAGGCTCGCAACGTCTCTTCTGTGGGAGAGGGGTTGCAGGGTAGAGAAAAGGGCATCCCCCACTAAGCCACGAAATCTATTTTGTACTCTGTCAAGATATGATAGGCTGTTTTTGGCAGCTCCTGCCCAGATATGGCACCAGTATTCCATCCTTAGACGTACTCGGCTTTTATATAGATAGAGAATTGCATCAGTAGTGAGATATCTTCTGGAGAGGTAGAAGGATCCCACCATCTTTCCAGCGACCTTGGCAACAGACTTGATGTACGTGTTCCATTACAGATCAGGAGTAAAGGTCAAACCCAGAAGCTTGTCAAAACACGGGGACTCGACCAGACGAAAGCCATCCATCCCAATTGATGCCAGCTGGAGATTAGAGCGTTGATGATGTAAGGATAGGAGGTTGGTCTTTGATGTATTAAAGGTAACCAGCCAAATCTTCCTCCACTGAACCACGCGCTCGAGATCTGAGGAGAGAGAATCAGAGAGAACTTTGTCATTTACAGCCTTTGATGTGTTGCCGTAGATGGTCGTGTCATCAGCATAGATGTCAACGAATGATTTAAGTATGTGCTTAGGGAGGTCATTTATGTAGATCAGGAAGAGAGTTGGGGCCAGGATAGACCCCTGAGGGACTCCAGCATTTATATTGCAGGCCTCCGATTTTTGTCCATCTACCACTACTCTTATGAGCCTATCGGAGAGAAATGTTTTATTGATTGAGAAAACATTTCCAGTTATACCGTAGCTGGAAATCTTGTGAAGTAGACTCTTATTCCATACCTTGTCGAAGGCCTTTGATATGTCAAGAGCAGTTGCCCTAGAAAGGAATACTTTGTCAAGAGATTAACTAATCCTGTGGGATATAACCGTCAGCACATCTGCGGTAGATCTTGCAGAGTGGAAACTATATTGTGTGTCACTAAGAAGGGCATTCCTGCTGAGGTGGTTTACTATTTCTCTATTTAATATGAATTCCAGCAACTTACTCATAATACACAGGAAACTTATAGGTCTGTACTGAGAGGGAGAGGACTTATCACCTGAATTCTTGAATACAGGGCAAACTGATGAGGTCTTCCAGGGGGTCGAAAAGCACTTCTCCTTAAGGCAGCGCTTAAATAGTTTCGTAAGTATGGGAGCAAGTTCTGGTTGAAGCTTTTTTAACACTATAATTGGGATGCAATCAGCGCCAGTTTACTTTACTGGAATCACGGTTCTTAATTAGTTTGGCGACCTCATGCACGGATATTTGTATGTTACTTAGCTTGGTCTGTGTTATAGGAGGAAATATGGGAGTTGATGGCCTTCGTCGCATGGGGTAGAATTAGCTGCAAAGTTCTTTGCAAATAGTGTGGCCTTGTCTGACGCTGACGAGATGACCTATGGTCCATAGATAATGGTTGGGATAGAGCGCACACTTCTGTTAAGGATCCTATGTGTTATTTGCCAAAACTGGTGGGGACCAAGCCGCTGATCGGCTACTTTGGATTTAACAGACTGAGCATATAGCTCTCTTGCATTTTTTATTACTCTTTTACAGTGGTTGCTGGCAGACCTGAAAGCAGCTTTAATCTCAGTCCATCTATTACATTGGTAGCTATGGAAAAAAGTGATTTATGTGCGCGATAGCAGCAGCGCATTCTGGGGAGAACCATAGCTGGCTGTCAGGTTTTTGTTGGAATGTTTTAGATGGTATGATTTGGTCTATGCATACAATTAACCATTCGGTCAGATCTGATACTATAGAGGGCACTTCCTTTTTAAACATGAAGTGCATAGGTAAATCAGATATGAATGTACGGAAGCTATCCCAGTCAGCAATAGAGTATCGGTATACAATACGGTTGAGGGGTACGTCTGGGGGCTTCTTACATTTCGTTTTTATCATAACTGACACGACGGAGTGGTCGGAGGATCCTAGCGGAGAATGAACGGAACATGAGCATAGCTCAGGGAAAGTTGAGAGAAAAGGTCTAGGAGGCTTGCATGTTGATCGGGTGTATCGGGCACACGGGTGGGTTCGCGAACAATCTGAGTGAGCTCATAAGCAATGACAAAATCATGACAAAACCTCCCCTCATCATCTGTCTTATTTGAAGGGTCAGCCATTCCACGTTATGGACGTTTATGTCACCACAGATGTGGATGTTAGCCGAGGGATGTGAAGACAGTATGTGGTATATTTTCTCAGATATGCTCTTAAAGATATTAACTCCGCTGTTGTGGGGCCTATAGAGGGCAAATATAAATGCAGTGGTGTTAGCAAGTTCAACCTGGAAGCACATATAGGGTAAATTAGGATCTTGTCTAGAGATATCCCCACCACACGGGAAGCCATCCTTAATGTAGGCACATATTCCATGCCCATGGCGATCTTGGGTGTCAGATTTAGCTGTTAAATTTGAGTATCCATTAATTATGAACTCATCTAGGGAAGATTATTATTATTAAGCTTAAAACTATCACATTTTTTATTGACAACTGATGTGTATGCCAAATAGTCTTGGTTGTCCATCTTCCTTAGATTCGTACACAACCATCTCTTATGAAAAATATATATATTCGGATTGAATAAGTCTTATAGCAATCTTACAGCTTCCATTAAATCTAATTCCGTAGTTATTTTTAGGTAGTATATAGTCTACGAACTTGCTGTGTTCTCTTTCACCCAACTTCCTGAGTAAAAGGCTGACTTTCTGGCTAATTTGGCCAACTTTTTCAGTCCAGTTGAAAGGCATCCTCGTATCTTGTATAGTATGATTCAAAAGTCTTTTCTTCCTCCGGCGCATAATTAATTGTGCCCATGCTATTAAATGTTGTTGTATGCGAGAAATTAGTACTGTCGACATTTTCTCGATTAGTCTTTATAGTTCCAGTGTTTTAGCAAAACGTTCATTTTGCCTTTCTTCATATTCAAATTGTAATTTCTTCTGCCTTTCTTCTTGTTGAAGTTGTAATTTCTTCTAATTTCTTTGATTTTTCAATTTTTTACAATTTTAAAAAGATCCATAAATAGAAAGTATTAGTATATTAAGTACTCATACGAAAATTAGATCAAATGCTTCCGCAGTTTTTTGAGCATTTGGCATCCAAGATCCTAAACAACGAAAAAGAGAAAATTCTTGTTTTTTGCATAATTTTGCTTGAGTGTTTGTGTGAAAAAACAAATAATTTTACTATTTACATCACAAAATGTCCTTTCAGTATATAAAAATGATAAGAATAAAAACAAAATGATAATTAATCTTGAAATTTAAAATCTACCCCCAATTTTCAGTATTTATTTTAACTCCCATTTAACATAATGAATGAACCTGTAATATCTGAATGAGTTAAAAATATAAATGAAAATATCCCATACAAAAAAATAAGGATAAACAAATACTATTTTAATAAATATTAGTAAATAGAGTTAAACTAGGAGTCTTTGAACAAAAAAGATTACGGTCTCAACTTTTGACTCAATAATTTTCCTATTATCTGTTCATGCCTCGCCTCAAAACGATAAACACTCAGTGAAGCTTCTGTTGTTTACTTTACTTCCCTGTCCAGACCCTGGGAATATGAAGTCAAATCTGGCAAGCCCAATGTAGTTCTATTTAATAAACAGTCACGAAGTTCGGAATCAGAAAATTCCTCCGTCATTGCTGGTTCACAAATTCCACATAAAGTTAAATTTGTTAACCCTGGCTAATGAGTGGCATCAACATTTATAATCGGGATTCTTTTCAATCGGTTCCCGGTTAGTTCTGCATTCCTGAAATATAAAAATTAAATAATTGAATTCAAAAATTTATAATCTTCACTGCTTTAATAATTATGATATAAATAAATAAAACGATTCTATAGACTACAATAAATAATAAAATAAATGATATGACTAAATATGTACTTACCTAATAGCCCGAATTCTTTATTAATCTTCTTCTCTTGCTTCAACTCCCTCAGATTTGAGCATGGAATATAAAAAAGTTTTCGATAAGTAAACAAAATGCATTCCATTGAATGTTTCTAAATGTGATATTTTTTTTATTTCATCTGGCTGTTTTTTAATCCTCTGGATCATTAAAAATGTGCACTTGCTTGTTGTGTAATTTATTATATCTTTTAATTTCAAACCAGCAAGTGGCATACCCATTTACAACAACATTTATAAGACTCTGCAGTTTTGTTGTGAATCTTTGTGAGTATGCGCAACGAGTCCATGAACACATGATCCTGATGGCCAAAGTTAACCACCTGGCTTAGTTTGAAGGGCCAATTTTCATGGGAGCATATCTAGGGTCAACTTGACCTCTAGAAATGCCTACTGTGTATTCAAACAAAAGTCTTTTATCACAGCTGAGATCATATATTTGATCAATTTTTACAGTTGAATCCAGAAGACTACTAATGGGGGAAAATGCTATTTGGGGTACATCATGATAATCATTTGAACATAATTTCCCCAGAGGGCCACTGAAGGTTTTAAGGCCTTTTGCACAGCCATCTAAGTTTTTAAAAAGGGCTCTGAAGGCCAGTTAATTTTGATGCAAGGTGCAACCAATTGTATGTAGATTTTTAAAATTTTCTTTTCTAAAATTAATACCTTTCCAACTTCACAACCTGTGCTGGCATTAATATTATCAACAAGGATTGTCTTTATTGAGCTCTCACTATTGAATTCCATTAGAACATCCAGCATTTGATCTGCTTGAACAGCACCTGTTGCACCAGTTTTAGGTAAAATTCTATGAGTCAGGTAATGACTTTCAGATGATGTCTCCTTTGTAAAAGTACAAAAGCCGCTCAGGGCCCTTAGCTTTTTTCACAGACTTTAGTCCGTTTTAATCGACAACTTCTTTATATTTTAACGTGTTCTTATCGATTCTCCCATCAACTCAAATACAGATGAGGTTCCTCTAAATTTTCTTCATGCTTTTGTTGAGCTGTTTCTTTCACTTTGGTTTTTGCTCTGTCAGTTTTACATATTATTTTTTTTTACACAGTGGTCAACACTTATGAATCCCCGGAAGCAACTCAGGGATAAGAGTTATTGCAAGTACATTTCGTTAGTGTGGAGATTTGATGAAGGGTTTATTTAAGGGGGCGGTTCATTAGAAATTTGTTAAGGTTGGACCTGAACTCATCAAAGTTCTAGTCAGGTGGGGGGCAGGCAGACGGAACAGAGTTCTACAGGCGCGTAGTTTTAAGAAAGAAGCTTTGTTCATGGGATCCACGTTTTGATTTAGGCACAGATATAGAGTGGGGTAAATTTTTCACAATGGATTCAGCTAGACGGGTGTTTTTCGTGAAAGATTGGCGAAGGAGGACCAGGGATTGGAGTTCAGACGAGCACCTGCCATGAATATAACGATAAAACAATGATAGGCTCGCAACGTCTCTTCTGTGGGAGAGGGGTTGCAGGGTAGAGAAAAGGGCATCCCCCACTAAGCCACGAAGTCTATTTTGTACTCTGTCAAGATATGATAGGCTGTCTTTGCAGCTCCTGCCCAGATATGGCAGCAGTACTCAATCCTTGGACGTATTCGGCTTTTATATAGATAGAGAATTTCATCAGTAGTGAGATATCTTCTGATGCGACCTTGGCAACAGACTGGATGTACGTGTTTCATTTCAGATCAGGAGTAAAGGTCAAACCCAGAAGCTTGTCAAAACACGGAACCTCTCCAAGACGAAAGCCATCCATCCCAATTGATGCCAGATGGGGATCAGAGCGTTGATGATGTAAGGATAGGATTTAGTTTTAGATGATTTAAAGGTAACCAGTCACGTCTTCCCCCACTGAACCACGCGCTCGAGATCAGAAGAGAGAGAATCAGAGAGAGCTTTGTCATTTAAAACCTTTGATGTGTTGCCGTAGATGGTCTAGTCATCAGCATAGATGTCAACGAATGATTTAAGTATGTGCTTAGGGAGGTCATTGTATGTAGATCAGGGAGAGAGTTTGGCCCAGGATTGACCCCTGAGGGACTCCAGCATAAATACTGCAGGCCTCTGATTTCTGTCCATCGACCACTACTCTTATGAGCCTATCGGAGAAAAGCGATTTAATGATTGCGAACACATTTCCAGTTATACCGTAGCTGGAAATCTTGTGAAGTAGACCCTTATGCCATACCTTGTCAGAGGTTTTTGATATGTCAAGAGCAATTGCCCTAAAAATAAAGCCTTTGTACAGGAAATTCACTAATCCTGTGGGATATAACCGTCAGCACATCTACGGTAGATCTTGCAGAGCGGAAACCATATTGTGTGTCACTAAGAAGGTTGTGTCTACTAAGGTGGTTGACTATTTCTCTATTTCTTAATATGAATTCCTGCAACTTAATCACAATACACAGTAGACTTATTAGTCTGCACGGAGAAGAAGATGACTTATCACCTAGATCTGTAAATACAAGGCAAACTGATGAGGTATTCAAGGGAGTCAGAAAGTACTTCTCCTTAAGGCAGCGCTTAATCAGTTTTGTAAGTATGGGAGCAAGTTCTGGTTGAAGCTTTTTTAACACTATAATTGTGAGGTCAGGGTCAGTTGCTTTACTGGAATCAAGGTTCTTAATTAGCTTGGCGACCGCATGCACGGATATTTGTATGTTACCTAGCTTGTTCTGTGTTATAGGAGGAAATATGGGGAGTTGATTGCTTTCGACGCATAGGGTATAATTAGCTGCAAAGATCTTGCACATAGTTTCGCCTTGTTTGATGCTGACGAGATGACCTCTGGTCCATTAATTATGGTTGGGATAGAACGCACACTTCTGTTCAGAATCCTATTTGTTATTTGCCAAATTTGGTGGGGACAAAGCCGTTGATCAGCTACCTTGGATTTAACAGACTGGGCATATAGCTCTCTTGAATTTTTTATTACTCTTTAGTCTCAATTCATCTATTACGTTGGAAGCTATGGAAAAAGTGATTTATGTGCGCGATAGCAGCAGCACATACTGGGGAGAACCATGGCTGGCTGTCAGGTTTTTGTTGGAATTTTTTAGATGGTATTAATTGGTCTATGCCTACAATTAACCATTCGGTCAGATCTGATACTATAAAGGACACTTCCTTTTTAAACATTGAGTGCAGAGGTAAATCAGATATAAATGTACGGAGCTCTCCCAGTCAGCCATAGAGTATCGGTATACAGTACGGTTGAGGGGTACGTCTGGGGGCTTCTTACATTTCGTTTTTATCTTAACTGACACGACGGAGTGGTCGGAGGATACTTGCGGAGAATGAACGGAACATGAGCATAGCTCAGGGAAAGTTGAGAGAAAAAGGTCTAGGAGGCTTGCATATTGACCGGGTTTTCGGGCAAATGGGTGGGTACGCGAACAATCTGAGTGAGGCTATAACCAATGGCAAAATCATGACAAAACCTCCGCTCATGGTGTCTTATTTGAATGGGTCAGCCATTCCACGTTATGGACATTAAAGTCACCACAGATGTGGATGTTAGCCGAGGGATGTGCAGACAGGATGTGGTCTATTTTCTCAGATATGCTTTTAAAGATAGTAACTCCGCTGTTGTGGGTCCGATAGAGGGTAAATATAAATGCAGTGGTGTAAGCAAGTGCAACCTAGAAGCACATATAGGATAAGTTTGGATCTTCTCTAGAGATATCCCTGCCACACGGAAAGCCATCTTTAATGTAGACACATAGTCCATGCCCATGGCGGTCTTGGGGGTCAGATTTAGCTGTTAAATTAGAGTATCAGTTTATTATGAACTCATCTAGGGAAGTGGTCGGCCCTATTCCAGTTTCGCTCAGAAATAATATGTTCAATTTCGTCTCCTGTAATTAGGTTTCAACCTCTGGAAGTTTGGAACGTATACCCCTGAGGTTCGAGAAGGAGACACTGTATTATCTACTCTCCATTAAAATAGAGGGGAAAGAGGGGAATGGGTACAAGTGACGTATTTATATCTAAGTAGTAAGTCCGTACAGTCCGTAAGTACATATATCAATAATAATATTTTTATATAAATATCATGTATCAGAAGGCCCATAGCCTTAAAATCCAAAAGCAAATCGTTAGCCAGGCTGGCTCCAACATTAGAAGATATGTCACCTCTGACTAATTCAAGTGCATATCTGAGAAATTTAGTAAGACTATAAGTTCCTTTTTCATCCGTTTATGGCTGGAAATATTCTTCTTCTAGTTCTTCACTTGGGAAAGTTGGGGAGGAGGGAAAAGAAAAATATCCTGGATATTTGATGTTGAAGCTGTCGGTAATTTTTTTCTCTTAATCTTTTTTTTTCCTTTTTACTTTACTTGATAGCGCATTTATCGATTGGGCCAAGTTGAAAAGTACCCTTAAGCCCTATTTTGCACTTCTGATCCTTTAAACATTCACGATCCTCAACTGGAACCTGAAAGATTAAATTATATTTATATTATATTTTAATATAATTAAACTGATTAACATAAGCATATATGCATGGAAATTAAAGAGGACAAATTTGATTTAATATTTAAATAACATTTGGAAATTAATTTCGATATATGGTTGACAACAAAGCCATTTCAAAACAAAAATAGAAAATAACTTTACCTTTTTTTTTGAAAAGGGCAAGTGCAAATAATGTGCTCACTGCAACAATTTTATTTGTTGGATTTTACTCAATAACCCTCACAAGGTAGAAAAGGTAATTCGCAAAAACAGGATGAAATGTCAAATAATAAATCCAGTTTTTCCGTCTATTTTTTCACTTTTGTAGGCAGTGAGAGAACTTCAATTTATTTGTTTGGCTTTCTCGAAGCGTAATATATTCACCTTCTTTAAAACAGCCAGTTCTGTTTACAGAGGTAAACGTGGATTAACTGTCTTCCATATATTCATCACATCCTTAGTTATTAATTTATTAACAGCAAAACTTGAAAGGTGAGGATACGTATTCTTTAAATAGAAACAATATTAAATAATTTGTCGGTAAAATTGAGGATCCGTTTTATTTAATGGTGCACCTTCAAATCCCAAAAGATTTTAACTGCGAGTTGCTTATATTGCAGATTTTCTGGACATTTTAAATAAGAAACATAAAAAAATCTACTGGAAAAAAATGCAAAAATATATTAAATAAATTAATAAACTTGAAAGAAATACATTAATCTTAAAAAGTAATGTTTTGTTTACACTTACCTTAAAAGTAGAATCCTTTCGGAATTCAGCACGTAAAACACCTTTTTACTCATTAAACACTGGCTTTAAAATATAAACACATCAGAATATTTAAAAATGTTATATTCTTTAATAGTTAAAGTTGTTTAGTTTAATTGGACAAAAGAAAACAGAGATAATCGTTATAATTAAAAGCGTAAACAAAACCATGAGGCGAATAACAATTGTCTGGGGAAGTAAACAAGCTTTTTAATGAGTAAACACTAACTTTAAAAATATAAAAAAATCCAAATATTTAAAAATGTTATATTCTTTAATAGTTAACGAATGTTTTTTTAATTGGAAAAAACAAGAGATAATCGTTATAATTAATGTCGCTGAATAGTGTCATATTAACCTATTAATGAAACGTTATATGCAAATAGATACTTGTATATATATTATTATAGTATTTTATTTATTTTTAATCTCAATATTTTCATTTAATTTATGAAAAAATTGATATACTAAACATGAAAATATTTATTATTAAGTGTATTGTATGATTTCAGTTTTGTTAAAACACGGATTTTATTTAAGCCGCACATAATTCCCTTTTGTGATAAGTATCGCGATTTATTTAGAATTCAAAGTGGAATTCTCAAATAAATACAGCATTTTGAAGAAAAATCGTTCTTGTGGTGACTATTGACATTATTTTACAACTTTCTATACGTGGCATTATTTAAACTTCCAGAATCGACCTACCCTGATATATATATATATATATATATATATATATATATATATATATATATATATATATACACAAAGGCAGAAGGACAGAGAGAACGAGAGAGAAGAATAGAATGTTATTATATAAAAATCTAGTTTTGATAGACAAGTAAATGAATAGACACGAGCAGGGAAACCACTACCTAATTATTCCTTGCGCATTTCTGAAGTCCTGATGAGTTTATAAGATGTTTTACATTTAAATGAAGAAAGCAAAAAATAAATTAATTTTTCGTTAATATTTAGAAAACTGCAATATAACAATTTCCATTCGTCTCCTTGATACTATATAGTATTTGATAGCATTTTTTTATTTTTTTTGCAAAAGGAATCTATAAGGAAAATGTGGATTGGTAGTAGGTAGCATTTCGTTAATATCGATGCAATTAACTGTGTTTTTACGCCATTCATTCATACAATGAAAGGGTATTTTTCTTTGCTACTACATTTTGTTTTGTTTTCTATTGGTTTAGCATATTTACACCGTTATATTCCACATATACTTTTTATCAATCATAATTGTTGATATCTTATGTATTTAAGGCGTCCTCAAACCAAAGAGTAGGGAACCATATTATACGCTTTTTAGTTATCTATCTCGAAAATTCTAAGCTTTATCTGCTTAGTCTACATTTTACTGTGTGGTGTATTTGGATGTATGTCCCAAACGATATGGGTTCATTGTGTTGTGTGAAGACTAACCCAAGAAAAGGAAAATGTAGGAGGCCTTTTAATAAGTTTTCAGTTATGTTTTATACAGGTATTTAAAACCGCCGTAGACTCGTAGAAAATTCACTATGTCATTCTTATACATCTAATCAGAAGACTGACCAGTTTTATGATCTTAGGTTTAAATGAATAGCCCCAGAAATAAATGGAGTATATACTGCTAAATTATGATTGTCACACCAAGGAAATCTCAAGAATGCAATCTGAACGTGCAATAAAATTTAGTACTAATTTAATATGATAATGATGAGAAAATTCCAATTATTCCCGAGCCCGATACAATTACCGATCCTGTTCTAAATCTCCGATTCCGATAGGATTCTCGATTCCGATTCCCATTCATTTAAAATTATATATAATTAATTAGAGCTTTGTTCGTGTTGTACTTTTTAAAATTATTATATAAGCCCTAGTAATTTCCGCGTACATATTTCGCAAATGTGTTCGTTGTAATTGATTAAAAATTGTAAAATAACAAAAGATTTATTTTAACTTTAAAACAAAGCCAGATTGAATCAGTTCATCGTTTGAGTACACCATCCTACATTCTACTTTCAATTTTTTTATAAACAGTTGACAATAGTCGATGATTGAAAGGCAGAATGAGAAAACGATTTAAGCAAAAATTATTTAACAATCCCCCTCCCACTGTTAGAAAGTATTATCTAAATAATAATTTTACTATTTATGAAACCATTTTAAACATTAAGAGGGCATGGGCTTTGTTTACTATTCAATGCCTGCTCCATATGAATAGAGTTGAAATGTTATATTAATCATAAAATATGGTGGGTTATTACATTGATTTGCTTTGCTGTAAAAACACAAAAAAACAAAACGAGATGCAAATAATAATAATAATAATAATAATAATAATAATAATAAAAATAATAATAATAATAGCAATACTAATAATAATAATAGCAACACTAATAATAATAACAATAATAATAATAACAATAATAATAATAATAATAATAATAATAATAATAATAATAATAATAATAATAATAATAAATATGCAGATTAACACTCTCAGCTAAATCCCCATTCAAAAATGGAATGTTACTTCTATAAGTAATTACGTGTGAAACCCTTAAAAATTTTGATGGAAAGGAAAACAATAATTGTAGTATTTGGAGTATAATATCAGTTTAGAATATAAATTTAACGTAAAACAATCAGCATTTTTTGCCATTATAATTCTTTTCGGATGTTAGCTACATTGTGTCCCACTAACTTAACTTCGAATGGAAACGTCGTAAAACTATGCGTAATTGCTTTAAAAAGTAGACATCTTACTCAAATGAACGCGCATAATTTATCGCTAATAGATAAAATATTCTGGTTTGAGTTAACTGCCGTAAAAACTACAATAAAAAATACGTTTATTTTACATTAAAATTATGTTTTGAACTGAGTCTGCACTTAAAATTCCTAAATAAATGTGTTTTGCTGATGACTCTGAGTGTTTATAGGTAATGTTTTATTTAATGTTTGACTGTTCCGTGTAAAACAGTACATGTAAATTCTCATGAAATTATCGATGTTTTTTCTTCCGTTTTCATTTTTCGCCAAACGCAATTAAGTTTTTACTACACCAAAAAATCGATTCTCCATTTGTGTAGGTCATTGCATGTAAATACTCTGATGAAAACAGTTTCGCATATACATTTAACGTAAAATGATATTTTCTTTTCGAATCAGACAGTGCTTTAAGAACATGAGATGGATTTTGTTCTGCTTTTAAGTTTTGTTCATGTTGCTGGTCAAACTCTAGTACAAAATATGCCATTGTCAAAAGTCATAAGAAACACGACCTTTTCCGACTATCAACCCTAAATACAGGTCATAATACGAAAAATAAAGTGATTACTTAAAGTGTTATGATTTTACCGACTGGGCTTCGGGGTCAGTGGTAAGAGGATTGAGTAAACTGCTTTAATAGAATTAGAATGACCCGGAAACAGGTGATCATTTTACGTTAATTTTATGAATTTAGAAAAATTGGGCAACAGGAAAAAGGCAAATTTTAAACAATCTTTTTGATCCCTCAAAAATAAACTACATTCTTGTAGAGGTTAGCTACTTTTATTTTGTTCATTTTACGCAAGTAAAATGAAACATTTACTTTGGATGTTATTATGCTCTGTAGAGTTTAGTTTAACTGAAAGTTTAAAAAATAAAGACTTATCACCAGTACAAGGAATGGAAAATTAGATTTAAAACGTATTAAAAGAATCGATTTTGGATTGGTAAATTAGGCACCCATTTTTTTTTGAGTCCGATACCCCTAAAGCTCCGAATTTTCGGATTCCCGATTCCGATTCAGATTAATCGTTGCAACATAGTATTAAAATTGGAAAAAAAAGAAAATAGAAACTCATGACATGATTCAGGTTACTTTTGGACTATTTAGCCTTAATCGAACATCAGATTGTTTAGTGGTATAAGAGATTCAATCAAGTCAGGGAGTCTGAGAGGGATTATGAGAGGTGTGGGAGGAGTAAGTAAGTCAAAACATGAGAGTGCATTGGTCAAATAACAAATTTCATAGATAATGATCGTCCTCTTTCTATAGCAACAATAAGTGCACGGTTTGATGTCAGTGAGAGAACTGTACAGACAGTTATTCTTGAGGAACTAAACATGCGGAAAATTTGCGCTACATGTGTTCTAATATATTATAGGTGTAATAAACTATTGAACATATTGGGAATGAACGCTTTTTCTCAACCGCCCTATAGTCCAGAGATTATATTCAGTCACTTTTGGTTATTCCCTTAGCTCAAGGAAGACATGAGCGCTTGATAAAATAAAAAAGGCGTTGACGAGGGTCATAGACAGCTTCCACAATATAACGTCTATGGTCTTTTCCAAAAGTTGTTGCATTGCAGCTGGAGGTGATTACTTGAGCTATGCCAATTGCATATTCTTTTCATTGCTTGGACACTAGAGTATAAATCCGAGACCCTTAAACACTGTTAATCAACCGGGCGCCACATCACTCTATATAAAAGCATATAAGATATTAACGGTACACACTCGAGCGTCCAAACAATACAAATAATAGACCGTTGTCCTAGCGCTAGTGATTACATTGCGGGGACCTGGAGTTGCATGTGTGTAGTACCAATAAAAGATCACCATCGAAAAAAGTCTGGAAACGTATGTAAGGCACCTCGTAATACTTTCAAACAGCACATTCTTCTGTGTTTATTACATTATCGTTTTATTCGTATCTTGTAGGATTGCTGTATCGTTGTCATTCGGTTGGATTGCCTCATTATTCACCAAAAAAGGGAAAATGTACTACTTAAGGTTCTTTATCAAAATATTACGATGTTAATGTGCAACTGAGGTTTTGAAGATTTTGCCTTTCAATTCATGGTTACAATCCTGATTCTGACATTTATAGTTAGTTTCGATTGAATTTTATGTAAAATCGTTCGTTTCGCTTGCTTACATTTTTCTTTTATTGTATCTCACAAAACTTCATGCTCAGTTTATTACAATTTATATATCTAAAATTGGATCCGTTTTGAACAGTTTCCCTTTTTCAAACGAGTAGCGAAAATAGAGAAAAAAAAGTCGCCTATGTCGCCGACTGTAAGTAAAAAAAAGCAATTCGGTCATCTTGACTAGATCTGGAACTGACAAACATATTGTCTCCTAATACAGGTGAAGTATTAATTATAAACTGGTACAAAGAGTGTCAATTAAAGTCGGTCAAAGCAGGAATTATATAGGGATACAATTATCGCTCCAATAAACATTATTCATAGAGTATTACAAACATGAAAGAGAAACGAAGAGTGTATGAGAATTCTGCATATACACAGGCAGCAAAAAGAAAGCCACACTTGTAATTTTTTTTCAAAAACTGAAAATTTAAGCTAAATTTAATGTAACTGTTTAGACAAACTAGACCTCTTTTAATGGACTTTTTTTCTTCTATAATTTTACGTATTTTAATTGAAATATTCTAGTGTTCACGTCTATTTAAAATATAACTTCAAATTGAGGAGGCAAAAAAGTCCTCACAATGGAAAATTGTTATTTAAATGTAAATTTAGGACATAATTGCAACACAAATACAACAGGAACACACTGAACTAGTTAATATTTAGTAGCATAGCCCTTCTGCAATTTGGCAGCCTGCAATCTTTTGAGAATTATTTGAAGCAGTAATACTCCGGGGAAAGGCCTCCCATTTTTATTTCTCCCTAACGCTATTTAATATATATTTTACTTTTCAGTTTTTCATTTCATATTTTCGCTCGTTCCACCTTTTACTTCTTCAACATCTAGATATAATTTGTTGACGAATCTAAAGAGCTCGTGACAGTAACAATTTTGGAGCCGTCATTAATATTTTCGATTTTGATATAAAAAGATCATACTGAAAATCGAAACAATAAAAAAAGAATCAGGAAGCAACGTGTTCCCGTTGCAGTTAATAATGTTTGCTTCAACAGAAAAATCCTGCCTAATATACCAATTTCATATATATATATATATATATATATATATATATATATATATATATATATATATTGACCAACGCCTGCCCTTAAATGTGTAAAAAAGGAAAAAATAGGATTAATTATTAATTAAAGACAAGCAGAGCGGTCTGCACATACCTTGCTTACGAACCAATAATAGTTGCATTGCCTTCTCTGCTGCTTTAAAGTTGTTTATTTTTCCCTAGGTCAGGTGAGGGTTAATGTTTATTTAAAAGAAGATATCTCCGAGTGTGATAAGTGCTTTCAAAGCACTGGTGGCTGGCGCTGGGAAGCTGCTCTTGATTACCTCATCTTTGCCGGAAAGATATTTATTATCAGACTGTTAAGGGGGCAATTCTTCCGCAAACTTAACTGGGTGTACATTGCTTCCTTTTCTCGACTGAGAATTGATTGGATTTTTAAGAGGAAACTTGTTTTTCACAAATTAAAGACTCTTTTTTTTACTCAAAACTAAATCATTGGACAGATACTTAACGTGAGTAGCACCATTGAAAGGTGCAACCTTTACTTCTAACAATTTATTTTCGTGACATTGTCATCACTATTGTAAATACACCTTTTTCAGAATTATTTTATGCCCACTTTTTAAAATCCGAAGAGCGAGTTATTACTTATCTCCCCGGCCCTACTCTGAAATCGACTTATCCATATAATAATTGTGTATGTATATCGGTTTCATAAACATTCAACAATATGTAACGACTGTTTTACATTTATTTTGGTGTACTACGTATGCTCAATCGTGAATGATGAAGCACTGAAGCATTTAATGTAATTGAATTTATCTGGCATTTTGTTTTAACGATGTATCGTCTTAGGATGCTATGTGTTTACCAAGAAAATTGAATGACGAAAAATGCGAGAAAAATAATCAATTTGATCTTAAGCAAGTTTGTAATTGTAATCCGTCGAAAAAAAAAGAAAAGGTGTAATTATTATCATCTTGGGCAGAAGCGCATTCAGCTTTGGTAGTCTAACATTTCGTAAAAAATATAACATAAAAAACACATTAAATTATATAACTGATTCAATCTTATTAAAACCATATTATTAGTCTCTGCTGCAATTTGAGTTGTTTTGTAATTTGTAAAAATCGTATGTTGGGCAATAGCATCGAGGTAAATGTAAAATCGCAAGGTTTTTTATGCATGAAGAATCCTCGTATACATTGTATTACAAAGGGAATATGGGAACTTTTTGTGCTGTACCGCTGATGTAAAATTCTGAGTGTTTAGATATAACTAAATCTCAACAACAATCTATATTAAACGTATCACAAACTGAACTAGTCACTATTCAATATAGATAATAAATGTAAATATACCAAGTGTATGATAAAAGGTATTATCCTCAGTATATCAAAAAAATGCCCAGTTAATCACAAACTGAGAATATATTTGATAAAACAAGATTTATTATACTGAAGCTTTAATTAGATTAAAATATCAAGAAAAAATCAAAGACATAAAAGAGATGAATAAAAAAAATAGCAGAACAAACAAATAAATTTCATATAACACAAGCCGTTCTACTCAGCGTTGTTCTGTACTGTATAAGGCGAACACTCATATTAAGTTTAAACATTTCTTTTATTATTACGATAGAGGAATTTTAATGCCTCTGTATTATCTGCTATTTCGAGCAAACTGATTTTTTCCTAGACTAGTACGGTAGTACACATGTATGAACTAATTGTACTTTCCCTATGGTAATTTACAGCACGTTCGTGAAATAATATACCTTCGCAAAGATAGGTAATGTACAACACATATTTAAAATAATTTTCCCACACTCGGATGGTTAATTTAATACAGATATGAAACAACTTTACATACACCTGACAGATATTTTACAACATATATGAATAATTTCTCTTCCAATCAAGTCAAGCATAATTAAAAAAAATAAAGTAATTTTAAGAAGATGCATTAATAGAGTTTCCAAATTAATACATAAATGCATTGTCTTGGTCAATGATTAGGAAACCATTGATTCACCATAATTTTAAGCATTAATGTTTTTTTCCTTCCTCATTATCAGCACTTGAAGTTTAAAGATAAATTATGTCATCTTTGGAAGAAGTCTCAGTAGGATTTTCAAATTAATACATAAATACATTGGCAAGTTGAAAGATTAGGCAACTGTTTCTTCATTATAAGATTCAACATTACAGTGTTTCATTTTCTTTCCCCACTATCGACAACATTAATTTTGGAAAAAGACGTCATTGAAAAGTCAGAAAAATATGAATTACACTTGAACAGAAATTGCAGAGTTCAACTGAACATAAGGAATTTCTTGTGGTTTAAAGTCCTATCTGGCGCGGTTTTAATTAAAAAAAAAACTAGCGGGCCCATTCCGTGTCCATAATGATTTCCGTAAAAAATCAAGTGGTTAATGCTTTCTCTGAAGTCATTTCAATAAAAACAAACTTGGGTCGTCATGCCTTTTCTGGGGCGATTACACTATAAAATTTCAAGTGGATTCATGATGTATCTTGAGGGATTTCGATAAAAAAAATTCTAGTGTTCTGATGCCTGTTTATGGGAGATTTCTAAAATATATTTCAATTGGTTTCATGCACTGCATGAAGCGACTTTTATTTAAAATGATCAAAGTGGCGCCATGCCTCATCTGCAGCGGTTTTCATTAAACATTTCAAGAGGCAACATGCTTTGTCGGGAGATATTTCCATCTAAAATTTCTAGTGGCTTCATATCTTGTCAGAAGCGACTTACATGAAACATTTCTCATTTCTTCGTGCCTTGTCTAGAGCAATTTTCATTTAAAATATTTAGTGCATGATGCCTTGTCTGGAGTGATTTCTATAAAATATTCCAAGTGTCTTCATTCCATGTTCGAAGTGTTTTCCAGAAAAAAATTCTTAGTAGCTTCATGCATTATCCAGAGCAATTTAAAGAAAAACGTTCTAGTGGCTTCAATCCCTCTCTGGAGCGATTTCCATTAAATACTCCAGTGGATTGATACCTTGTCTGGGGTGATTAACATAAAACTGTCTAGTGTCTTCATGGCTTATGCCAAGCGTTTCCCATAATACATTTCAAGTGGATTACTCCCTGGGCTAGAACAATGTTCATTAAAAAAAAAACTCCAGTATCTTCACGCCATCAACAATTTCCATAAACACTTTAAAAATGGCTCCATACCTAGTCTGGAGATATTTTCATAAAAAAAAAACATTTCAAGTGGCGTCATGCCTTCTCTGGAACGATTTTAATAAAATAGTTCAGCTGGCTTCATGGCGATGCGGGTTTTTTCTGCTAGTATATATGCCTATGTATAACATTTAATCCGGGCGACGTTGGACCTAATGTTAGTATATATTGAATATATATTCAACTTGTCTCATTCAATCCCTGGAGACGTTGTGCCTTCTGATAGTATATATCTATCTCATTAAATGGCGGGCGACGCCGGACCTTCTGCTAATATATATTTCCACTTATCTCATTAAATCCCGGACGGCGCCTAGCCTTCTGGTAGTAGATATTACCACATATCTCATTCAATGTCGGGTGACGCCGATGGTTCTGCTAGTATATATTACCATCTGTCTCATTCAATCCCGGATGATGCCGAGTCTTCTGCTAATATACATTTCGACCTTTCTCACTCAACCGGAGGTGACACTGGGTCTTCTGCTTGTATATATTTACACCTATCTCATTCACTCCCGAACGACACCAGGTTTC
Organism: Euprymna scolopes; assembly: GCF_053919585.1. NCBI lineage: Eukaryota > Metazoa > Mollusca > Cephalopoda > Sepiida > Sepiolidae > Euprymna > Euprymna scolopes. The sequence continues at coordinate 53,585,528 of NC_136499.1, read as the reverse complement.
CTTCTAATATATATTTCCATCTATCTCATTCAATTCAGGCCAATGTCGGGGTCTCTGCTAGTATATATTAAGACCTAGCTTATTCATTCTCATGTGATGCCGGGTTTTCTGCTAGTATATACTTCCACCTATGTTATTCAATCTCTAGCGACACCGGGCCTTTTAGTAGTATTTTATTCCACTTATTTTATTCAATCCCAGGTGAGGCCATGTCGTCTGCTTGTATATACTACAACATCGCATTCAATGCTGGCCGACGTCTAGTAGACTGCTAGTATATATTTCCGCTTATCTCATTCAATCCCGGGCGACGCCAAATCTTCTTCTAGTATATATTTCCACTTGCAACTTGATGTGTTTTTAAACAGCAGACAGTGAAACAAAGCATATTTTAATATTGGATCAGAGTATATACATCAGGTGGATCTAGATAATGATAGAAATAAGAATAGAGAAAAAAATAATCATTCAAAATAAGAAAAGGAACAAAACGGCATTCGCTGATAAAGTTGATGAACTGTGTCTAAATAAAAAAAAGATTCTAAAGTAAAATGGTCGATAGCAGATGAAGCTAAAAAATATAAACAGATTAAATCCAAAACAATGTGCATTAATACTCTGGGAAAAGCTCTATAACGTTTGCACTCATGTAACATTTTAAAATTCATCGATAAGCACACATAAGCGCACTCACACACACACACACATACACACACACTCACATATATATATATATAAATGTAGTAATTTGAATTTTGTGAGATGAAATGTTTATTTTCAAATCGAGCAATTTTTATTGTTTAAGACAAAGAATACATTTCAATTGGCATATATCCTTAACCTATAGGTTTTCGATGTCTACTTATCTGCTCAGAGGAGAAAATATTAGCAAACATATAGGTTTATACCTAATTTGCTTAAAACAAAGGAAATCATAATTAAACGTTTTTTAAAGTTTTTTTAAATGTCATAGACGAAGGGACAAGTATTTCCACTTCGGAATTTACAAGAGAATTTGAATATGAAATTCAATATACTTTTCATTTCTAACCAATATATACTTTCTCTTACTATATTATATTTAAAAACTACATCTATTTTCACAAGTTGGGTAAGTAGCTGTGAAAAGGAACATTTTCCTCGTCCTGCTAATAACAATGGAAGAACATATTGGACTCATGAGATTGTGGAGCGGCATATGACCATTTGAACCAATATCGTTTTCTCTGATAAATCACGGTTTTCATTATTTCGTCTCAGTAGGACTGTATTAGTATGGAGGCTTCCTCGGCAAGAGTTTGATTTTAAAAGACTGCAATCAATGCCGAAACATGAGAGTTGCTCGGTTAGGATATGGGGTGTAATTGTGAGTCGTGGTCGCTCAGACCTGCTAGAGTGCGATGGAAACATCAATCCTGCTAAATATGTGTCCATATTACATTAAGGACTCCTACCAATATTCTTAATTATAAATGAACCAAGTAAATTATTTATTAATGTAAGACACTAATTATTGTTACTCTCCTCCGGGCTACACAGCATAGGTTTAGCCAAAATGTAATTAATTCACTAAAATGGGCAGTCCCTGGACATAAACCCAATTAAAAACCTAAACAAATATTTTGACAAAAAAGAATAGAAATTAAATTTATTGAATTTCTATTAGAGTAAAATCTAATGCATTATAACGATCTGCCCTGTGGGAACAGAAATTGAAATCTCATCAATCCAGCTATGGTATATTAAATTATGATGTGCAGGCGTCAGGAACATCCGCAGAATTGAAAAGTGTCTGCAGAATAATTGTGAGACACGACAAAATTTTGCAGAAAAGTGTGAGGTGTCTAATGAAAAATATAATTTAAATTTTATTGCAAAACTTCTAAAATTGCATCTAACAATATGACTACGGCAAAAAATTGTTGAATTGATAAGAGTGTTTAGCATCTCGTTGTGCAAAATGGTATGTTTTGCTTTAGGATTAGATGATTTTTTGCGTCGTACGAGCGGTTGCAACTATGCAGTATTACAACTACGCTGGCTTTGTATATTGCAAAAGCAAATAAATAGGTGGGAGGGGCGTTAGTTTTTGCACAACATCTTTATGAATTTTAGGTTAACCATTCGCTGATGTAGCTTAAAACGGCCGAGACTTGCTATTCACTCTATTAGACGTACGTACCAGCAAACTTGCAGGCCAAAGAATAGCTGTGAAAAAGTGATGACGTCATGCGACCAGGGAATCTTAACGCATTATATTTTAGAGTTCTGTTGAGAATTAAACTTTGCGTAGGAACTGAACAAATAGTAACATCATAAGCTGACTGGCATCATAAGTTACTGTTCTGAAAGTTACTGTGAGATTATAATACACATTGGTAATATTATATTAAAATACGGTGTTATATGGTAGATCCACATCAAAGAGCCAACATATATATCCAGCGAATATCTTTAAAGTAAAGTGCACGTAATAACACAGCGTGTTATGAACTCGTATAGCATTTAAAATATTTTATAGCAATGATTCTTTAAAGACATGAAAAATATGGAAATATTTTTATCCAATAAATTTTGCACAATATATGTTTTTTTTTTCCTAATTCTTACGCACGGAATAATCATATTTTCCGCAGCTCTAAAGACAATTGAATTATTTGCCGCATACTTTAAACAAAACAAAAACACTTCAATATTTTTTTAAATATTTGCTGTTAATATTGTTTGAGTTTTACAATTTAATTATTATCGAACAGAACAAAACTTTCTTTTACGCAACTAGACGAATTAGTAAAAATGTCCGCACAGTGACGATGAGTCTAGCTCTTTTCCTTTCATGTGTGTATTTCTCTCTCCTTGTGTTTGCCTGTTTGCCCGTGTGTCTATCTGTCTGTATCTTTTTCGACCCCCTCTCTCCTATTCTCTCTCTCTATATATATATATATAAATATTTACTATAATAATTATTATTTTCCATCATATATGTAATAATTTTTCCGCATAAGTTCATAGTATAGTTTATAAGCAATTTTTGATATATAATCGTTTTCATATATATATATATATATATATATATGTCAAATGTTGTATGAGATCTATGCGTGTAATTTATAATATATATATATATATTATCATTAAAGTTTTATTAGAAGTAACTGAACAATATATGTGAGTATAAGAATGGGTAATATAGTAAGCAATTCTTTTTAAATTCAAAATAACATTTTTTCATTCAATAAGACATTATTTTATTTGGATATAAAAGGCTGTGGTAAAATGTGGCATTTATTTTCGAGAAAACTGTCTTGACTACACGAAAACAGAACAGAATCCTGATTTGTTAGAAGGGACAGTTTCTACCCCTGGGTTACGATGATATTTTTACACTCCTTGTAATACAATGGGTGTGATTTTTTTATATCACAAAAAATCAAGGTCTTTAGAAAAAAATTTTTATCAAAAGACAATACAAACATTCAAACATGGGTTTCAAGCATGAATTTCATTCATTGCTTAATGTTAGAGGAAAGAAGAATTCCATAATCCGTGAAGACACCCTTGTTGCAGTTGCTTGTAATAGAAAACTAGTTGTTAAAAAGTTAACGGCCAGCGGGGCCTAAGGTTAATATACTGTAGATTTTGCTTAATCAGATATTTTCGGCATAACTCATTCTTTACGTCTATTATTAAATTAGTCTATTATGTTTGTTCTCTTCAAGCTTCGAATTGATTTATCGCATATCACATACCCTACCAAGTTTCTACGATATTTTTACATACTAGCAAACTTAAAACGGTTCAGTGTTATACACCCGTCTGTATCAAGTTCATTTTTATTTTACGTGCGAACGATTCTTTTCCGAATTACGTACCTAAATTCTAGTGGATTTATCTTTTATATTAAACAAGGGTTCATGCTTTATCTTCGTCATTAACGATAAGGTGTTCGAATCATGTGGGGATATCGTAAATTAGATACACTTAGTAACCATTTGGAAATAATAATACATAATTTCCTTCTTTCGATCTTTCACATATTAAGACAACCCCAAGCATATAAAACGTTATTACAATTGCTCCTTGGTCAAGATCATGATTGCTATAAAGCATGGATAATTCCTCAGTCAATTTAAATGATAATACCAACTCTAATCATACTGGCTAAATGCAGGGGCATAACACATTAATAAACGCATTTGTTTTAATAGCATAAATCTATGATTATGTAAGGAAAATTAAATTTAAAAAATAAATGGTTCAACATAGGACATAGCAGTCCGTAGTTTTTCTTGATTTCTTTACATTATCTGTATGCTAAAAATGAAATATACAAATAACGCAGAGATAAACACGTGCTACACGTGAAATAACGGAGACGAAACAAAACCTGTAATAGTACGCATTCTCCCGCGCTATCCCTATCGTAAGTGGAAGCCCATATAAATTATTGAAAAGGAGACGCCTAAATAGAAAATGTAGATTCCATGAACAAAGCTTCTTTCTTAGAACTGCACGCCTGTGGAATTCTCTACCTCCTGCCTGTTTCCCACCTGACTTCAACTTGGATGTATTCAAGTCCAACATAAATAAATTCCTGATGTGTGACCTTACACGTGACCTTACATGACCTTAAACCTCTGATCGCGGCCCAGTTATGATCTGCAACCTGGTCGGTACAGTTATGATATTAACCTTGGTCGATGCCCAATTATGACTATCCTAGTCACCGGGCAATTAATTATGTCGACTGGGAAACCAGGTCTGCCAACCGTTGGTACGTCGCGTCACCCAGTGAGTCCTCGTCAAGGCGTTGGAGGACTCTTTTCGGTTGCACGGTCCTCAAGGCATGTTCTTCTTGATCGTCTAGTTGGTCGTCCTGTTGACTAGGTGTTCGTTGACGGGAACCGGGTCACAAGTGGCAAGTAAAAGAAATAAAGTTACATGGACAACAGCACATCAGCAAACAAACTCCGGAGGTTGGTTGATATATAATGTATTTAGGAAATTCATAAATGATTATCTACAGACGTATGTACAATTGAAGATTAAATGGAAGCAAGCAATTAGATTTGTGAATGAGCTTCTTGTTGTTGAAATACTCGGTCGGAGTCGCGGACCGTTGTAATTATCGTTAAGGTGTTCTGGCTGGTCTCTTCCTAGGTCCTCTGAATTCTATTAAGTTGCAAATTGAGCTCTCTGGCGACCAGCGAGGGGGAGAGAGAAGTTTGGTGGCTGGATTCCTCTACCGAGACCTTTATCTCTGCCTCTCCAAAGATCTCTCTCTGTCTTCTCTCTACTTCTATCTGATTAAATCGAGTTTTACAGATCTTATATAGTAAAACCCTTGAATAATGATGACGCCTACGTTCGTCTTCGACCAATCAAATTGATTGATAACAATTCACCTGATACCTGCTCATTGGTCAATTTGGCTTGTGGCAGGTATTATTTTTCCGCCACCCAATTTCCAAAATCAAATTGACTCCTCCCCAACTTGCCTGACCCCGCCTTCTCGATAATGTTTTTTTTTTTCATATTATCAACTGTTAATCAGAGGAAATATTAATTTTAGCTTGTAATAGATCACCAGATTTCATATGTTTAAAAATATCCGTTTGATCTCCTTTCCTCTTGAATTATTTGTTTTGTAAAAACATCCGTGTGATTTCAAAAAAAATTCTTTACATGTCAGAATTCCCATTAGCGCCCAAAACAGTTTGCCAAATGACATTTTTAGATAAGTCATAATTGAAAAAAAACACTGGCTTGCTTTTGAAGTCCTTTGTGCATCGGCAGGTTGAATATTTCCCCAAAATATTCTATTTACGCCCAAAACATATTATCATTCTGAAGTTTCTCAGATAATACATATTAAAAAACAATTCAGGTCGAACCTTGGGATGACGTCATTAATTCTTTTATCAGGCCCGATTTGTTTCGTGTGTGTGTGTGTGTGTGTGTGTTTCTCAGATCAAAAACGATCCGACATTTCACCTGTCAACCACCACATTTCAAGCCGACCGACATTTCAAATCTCTGTTTCGGAATATTATTGTGTTGGCTCGTTTAGTTCAAATGCGAGCGTATTGTGGTTAAAAAATGTTTTAAATAATCTTTCGCTTTGAAGTTAAGCATGCAATTTCTATTTTTATCCCCCAACCGTATGGTATTTCAACAACAAGATTTTGACACATAAAAATATTAACTAAAAAAAAAAAAAAAAATTTCTGTAACCGGCGTTCGCCGGGGATTGAATATTACATTTAACACAAAAAACGTCACATCGACCCTACTGATCTCATGTGGCCCCTCTTTGGTGTTACAATGAACCGCCCCCTTAAGTAATGATACTTAATCAAATCTCCAATACTAACGAATACTACAACACTATCCCATTGATTAATGTACACGTAATAACCCCTATCCCCGAGTGGCTTCTGGGTCTTGATAGGTGGTGAACTCCATGTAAAAAACAGATACAGATGAAAAAATGATTAGGTAAGACGTTTTTTTTTAATAAAAACTCTCTGGTTATACAGTGTATGCTTCAAGTAGTGACTTCACTCTTAAAAGATAAATTGTAAAATATCGTTTATAAGTGTTTAATCCTTTAATGCTATCTATTGGACTCTTCGTTGGTTTTCTAATGAAAGGCCGATCTCTCCAAAGCCGTGTTTGGAATTTGACAAAAAGAAAACATGAATTAGTCTAAAGTTCGCCTTTTAGACGGATTGCTTATAGAAAGGATAAAAATAAACACCATAAGAGATATACCAGTTTATCATAGTAAATGGTAAATTATATGGCTATTTATGTAGAATGCTTCACATCGCTGTCTTGCTAGAATGTCTTACTGAAAATAGTAAACGTTTATTCACATATCATGCATGGTAATATCTATTATGAAAAAAAAACATTTAATTCCAGCCAAGCATGTAATATTGTAGCTGCTAAATATTTTTTGATTCGTTCAGTAAAATTACTGATATTATTTTACCAGTAATATAAGACTTCATACCTATATTATGATTAAAACTGGACTGCCTACATGACAATATCACTGAATGTCTCTTCATACATAAGTTTTTCAGGATAACCTGGCATGAGGATTGTTTTCCCCAACTAGTAAACCCTGACTAAATATTCAAAACAAGATGAAAAAAATTAACTCGACTCGGTATGAAATCTATTGGATATATTGTGTGTTTTAAGGGAAATGGTGCATTATTCTCCAATCGAGGTTGCTTCAAGTAACAGCGCGTGCTTAAACTCTACCAGTCTAGATAATTTCTTTTCCTGAAATTTAAGAAGACCAAAATACCACAGAAAATATATATTATAACATATTAAATAGGCCAATTGCAGAAAAAAATTACCTTAAACTTTTATATAAACTAACTGTTTGCGGAGAAAATGATAACGTTAATGGAATATTTGAATATCTAAGTATCTCATATAAAAATCAAATGATGCGTCTTGTGTTTTAATGATTTTCACCGAACTAAAATGCTGCTTAAATAAAAATAATGATCTTTCTCTTAGCCTCTGCTTAGTGTGCGAGAGACACTAGATGCCAACCTGTGTAATATTCAAACAAAAGTATCACGATGCTAAGTATACATCTCCTGAGACGGAATTGCACGATTCCAGTTGCAATGAGAAATTTACGTGACTAGAAACAATGCCGAGACACGCAGTGAAAACATACACGTCTTTGTATTTTCAAATTGTGCTCATTTCTATACAAGCCAAGTTATACCTCGCTGCGATCATCTCACGCAAGCTTGGCAGTCAGTGTTTTGCCTTATATATTTTTCTATCGCTTTTAAAATTAGTAGAATTTAGATGCCATAATCCACGTGTAAGGTTTGTATGCTTTCAACAGTGGAATAACCCTGCCACAGTTTGCGCTTTTCGGCATTGAACACTTTTCGTACTTTGATAAAATACACAATCCAAACTTAAGTTTTGACGTGCTTTTAGGAGATTTTTTCTTGAATTAATGAGTCTTCAACTAAGATTTCGTTATTTCTATATGTACTCGGCTTAGAGCTAGCCGTTGATTCCTCAATGAAATATTAATATAGCAAGAATTTGTTATTCGAACATAATGAAGAATACTGTTTTGCCTGCCATATTTAGCTTTATGGTACTCGAGGCATTTTTTTACATGGGAGTCACTACTATCAAGGCCGGAAGCCATTCGAGGATAAGGTTTATTGTGTGTACAGTAGTCAATGAGATAATACTGTAGCAATCATTAGTAATGGAGACTTACTTTAATCGATAAACATTCCAATGGCCTGAAAAAAGTAAAAATTCAGAAGAAGGAATATTTGCTGTTTACATCATTGTTGTTTTCAACTCCAATAATAATGATTTATTAATTGCGAATTAGCTCATAATAACTCAAAAGTAGTGAAAATAGTTCTTCAGATGTTTTTCATACTTTGGCTTGCTCTGAATAACTCTTTTAATAAATGGTTCTTGGACTTCAATAAATGCTCACTTCAATAAAAAGAACATGGTGCCATGTTATCATAGTAAAACACGTACACTTTTACTCACCCTTGTTAAATGTTTTAATTAAATATTCTATCTGTCTGCTATTTTGATCTCTTTTCATCTTCTAACTTTCCCTTCTTTGATATGTTCTTCCCTCTATAAGCCTCATCAATTCATTCCTGCCAGACTTACATATAGACTCTATTATTGAAGATTCAGCAAGTAAGATGGTACATAGAAATCAGCACATTGGAGTGTTTCTCGTAAATAAGTAGCTCTAGAACACATATTAAGTTTAAGGTATACATATAAATATTTTGTTCACAATTTTCTTAAATTATTCATTAGGACGAAGAAAAAAATGTACGTTTTTAATATGCATAATAAATACATGCTTTTTCTACCAGTATATTGTCAGTTATATTCTATATTAAAAAACGCGAAAAGGTTGTAATACACACAGCATATATATATATATATATATATATATATATATATATATATATATATATGTGTGTGTGTGTGTGTGTGTGTGATTATATATATATATATATGCATATATATATGTATATATGTTGTTTACTGTTCATTGGGGAAAGCATTCCAACAAATGTTCGATTACAAAGAAAAAAAACTTTACAATATAATTTTACGTGATGGGTGTTATTACTAAGATGGCGTATATATTTGTATTGTCGTTCATGTTAGTATTAGAAAGTCTTAGTGTGATATTTACAGACAGTCTTAGTAGAGTTCATGTGTTGAGTGTTCATATGTCTTAAGATGTTCCTGTTAGTGATACATGGGAATAAAAAAGAGCCGACTGCATGTAAGACACAATGAGAGGAGATTTGATATATAGATAGATAGACCGAGAGTTTGTGCGTTTGGCATTTATACGTTTGTATGAACGGGAGTGTTTCTATAAATATTGATACATATATTTCTTACCTATTTTTTAGATGATGATTTTTAGAACTTTCTTATAATATAAATGGGCGATACCTTTTCTCTTCATTCACAACACCAAGACGCAGATACACAAAGATGACGGCATCCTTTATTTCATAACCGGTCCCTGATTTCGTTCGAAGAATGCAAAGGTTCTTTACATGGCCTTTTCTTCTCTGACCTTTCGCTTCCAAGGTTTGACGTCAGCAGCCGGCTCTAACCTCTCTCTCTCTCTCGGGTCCCTCTCCCCGACTCTTCTCCTTTTCTTCCAGACTGCATCTAAAAATTCTACATATATTGAGAATCCGTTATTTCATAGCATCATGAAACACGTGCTCATAAAGCACGCTGGAAGACATGCATCACACTGACATAACCCAACAAGTTCGGTAACCTATTTTACGAGTAATATGTTTACAATTTCAACTGACGATTACATTCCTTATTTTCATTTTCATTTTTATAACAGAACAAATTTCATCATTACATTCATTTTCCAATAAACAGATATGTAAGCTAGACAATTGCAATTCCACATTCCTTATTTCAATAACATTCTGGATTTATTTTTACTTATGATTGGAATTTTCAATTCCAAATCTAGCTTCGCAAGTTCGAATATTTGACTATCCTATTTCAGATTTACATTTAACTAATTCCCTATTTTTTATATACATGAAAAGGGGGCAGCCCTTTATCATGTAACAATAAAAGCTTGATATTTATTCATTTAAAATTCTACAGAAGGTCAGAAAATCATTGGTACCACCGCTTTCAATCCTTGCATAAGAGGGACAGTAGGAGGTAAATAGTAAATAATGTTACGCTCTCGTCCACCATGATGTTTCTGTTTGAGGAGGAGTGCTTAAATGATGTATATACATAATGATATATATATATATATATATATATATATATATATATATATATATATATATAAAGCTTAATGCATGTGTATGTGTCTGGTAACGAATTGGCTCCTATATGGTAGACTATTTTAAAAAAAACAAATCTCATATAACAAGTGTTTTGATATAGATGTACATAATAATACTTTGATAAATATGTTTTAACTTAAATGGGGAATGTATAATAAAAATGTGGGGTCTGCGTTTGCGCTTGGCCTTCATAGAATGAAAATAGGCGCAAACTTTATTAAAGGCTTTTCATATCTATCTGCGTAAGTATACTTTGATAATTATGTTTCAGTTTGAAGAAATATGGTATACAAAATTGTGGTCTGTTTGTTCGCACCTGACCAGCATAAAACGGAAATATGTCACAAAGTTTAACAAGTTTTTTTTTTAATATAGATCCACATAGTATTGTGATAAATTTTTAAGTGTGAACAGGTATGGTATACTAAATTTTGGGGTTTATCTATTTTATTTTTACTTTCATCATATTTTGCTTTGGTTTTGATACCCCCAAATTCAACTCAAATTTACAACCCTTCCTTTTCATTACCTATCATACTTTCATAAATCAGAG